>NW_028270150.1:107811514-108116792 GCF_037043375.1 Chiloscyllium plagiosum | reverse complement strand
CCAGAACTTCTTTCAGGTCACATTCCTGAGATAACTTAAGGTTTTATTAAAAAAACTCAGACAATGTATTAAAGGTGTGAGGCTAGAGTCTATCTATATTCCAATCTTGAGTCAGACTGTTTCCAAAGTCGGAATTTATAAGACATCACATGGAATGACTGGTTACAGATTGTGTGCTTATTGAACAAAATAGAATGTATCTGCAAATCCAAATCTGCAAACACAAATTCACCCCCTAGACATATCTGTGTGTCTGCAAGTGTGTGAGGGAGAGAGAGCATGAGAAAGAGAGAGAGAGAGAGACAGAGTGTGTGTGAGAGAGAGAGAGAGTGTGTATGTGTCTGTCTGTGTATGTGAAAGCGAGAGAGAGATAGAGAGAGTGTGTGTGCCTGTGTGTGTGTTTGCTATATCAATTGACTCATTTATTTTCTCCTCTGGAATATGATGCTAATTTCAGAAATGCTGTCCATAAAATTTACAAATCACCATGCACAACCACGTTCACATCCTTCTGTTACATACCCTGCAGTCTCTTTCTCACTAGTTTGCTCTCCCTCATGCTGGCACCCATAGCTTTCTGCTCCAACCGGCCTGAAAGAGTTTATTATCTCAAACAAATCAGTGTCTTCAGCTCCTTCCTATTTTTGTGGATGGTCCCAACGGCTATGGCCAGTAATCCACATTGCACTGTACTGAGCTTAAATGATGTTAGACCGAATATTGTTAAAGATAGGTAATAGTTCTCGATTTGAGCTGTCCTGGAGTACAGGTGCAGAATATAGAACTGGCACTCTCCCATACTTCAGATTTAACTTAGAACTAGTGATACTCGAAACATTTAGTTTCATGTCATCTCGAGTATCCTAGCTAATTTGGACCAATTTCTTGGAACCTCTTATTTTGTACTTACACCCACCTGTGTCTGTTTCGATTTCACTGACTGGCTGCTTCTCGTCCGCCATGCTCTTTTCTGTTCAGTGGATTTCTGTGAAGATATGAAATAGATGATGGTAACACATGAAATTAGCATTTTATCTACTTAAGATGGTTGCCCAAGTAATTATATTTTACTTTGGCAACGCTTTGTCTCTGAGCTGCACTACACAATATCAATTTTATGCTTAAATACTTCCTTCAATGACCACACATAAAAATTGAAACCAGATTATTTCCCTTTGTTACACCCATTTGCTGGAGCAGTATGCTCTTAGATACCTTCATGTTAATTCTCCAACATTGAAAATTCCTTCTTTAATCTGAAGAAAAGCATGTAATTTACAACACTTTATGGTTTATGGAATGCTTTGGTTTATTTCGTTTTAACTTCCAAAGTTGAATAATGCTGTTGGCAGACTTTTAAGTAGACCTCTCAAATGTTAATTCTTATCTCTCTCCATGACTGTAACACTGCATTCTGCACTCTGTTCCGTTACCCTGATGCACTTTGTATGGTACAAGCTCCTTGTATAGCACATAAACCAATGCTTTTCACTGTATCTTGGTACATGTTTCAACAATAAATCAAAATCAAGCTCAACCTGTCTGTTCTACCCTTACAGCAAGGAATGCAGATTGTACTCTTTGCCCAAAAAGCCCAGATTTAGATCATCTCCAGTTTGAAGCTCCTCCTCCTTCTGTTTTTTGATTCTGACCTTTCTCCTCTGATCACTTTGGTCAGAATGACCCAACCTCTCAATAGGCAAAGTTCATTGCTTGACTTAGAATTAAATCTTAAAAATGTGTTGCTGGAAAAGCGCAGCAGGTCAGGCAGCATCAAAAGAGAAGGAGAATCAACGTTTTGGCCCGAAACGTCGATTCTCCTGTTCCTTGGATGCTGCCTGACCTCCTGCGCTTTTCCAGCAACACATTTTTAAGCTCTGATCTCCAGCATCTGCAGTCCTCACTTTCTCCTTAGAATTAAATCTGTCTTGTTTGAGGTTGTTCTCTCATTAGAAGTGTTAACACTTTTAAATTAGGATTTGCTTATATTTCTCCAGTAATGCTTAATTCCAACTGAAAGCACAATGCATTCTAGATGAAGAATTAGTAAGCCTGACAATACAGGCATAAGATACAAAAATAAGGTTGTTGCAAGAAGCCTTTAGACCATATTAGTTTGCCATCAGCTGGGGTAACGATTAACTCTAGCAACTACAATTTATAAAGGATGAGAAGGTTTTAGAATGGATATGGAAACAATTGATGAGAATGCACCAGTCTGTCTTAACATTGGTAGTTGGTAAATTATTGGAGAGGATTCTGAGAGACAGGATTTATGATTATTTGGAAAAGCATGGTTTGATTAGAGATAGTCAGCATAGCTTTGTGAGGGGCAGGTCATGCCACAGAAACGTTATTGAATTCTTTGAGGATGTGACAAAATACATTGATGAAGGTAGACCACCTGAATTAGAAGGAGACCCCCTTCCAGTGAGATAGGGTGGTGGTGGGAACCAAAGCGAGCGTGAGAAAAGGGATTAGACTGAGGTTAGTACAGTAGACAAGTTATAAATAGGCAAGGTAGACAAGAGTTTGGCAAAGAACAAGGTAATACTGATTAATTAAACTGCACTTACTTCAATGCAAGATGCCTGACAGATAAGCCAGATGAACTTCATACATGGTTGGGAACGTGGGACTGGAATATCATAGGTAGTGTGGCAGTGGTTGGGAACCAAGTGAGGGGGGTTAGTGGACAGTAAGGAGGTAGTAACTAAGCTGGGAACTAAGCTGGCGAACAGAACCACAACAACGAGCACCCGAGCTACAAATCTTCTCCCAAACTTTGAGCATAGTAACTAAAGCCTGTAAGGAACTAGATTATGAAGTCAGCGTGACTCAGGTGAAGAGTAGGCAGGGAGCAGATGATGAACACAAAGGGACTGGTGGTCTGAGGTGCATTTGTTTTAATGCAAGAAGTGTAGTAGGTAAGGCAGATGAACTCAGGGTTTGGATTAGTACCTGGGAGTATGCTGTTATTGCTATTACTGAGACTTGGTTGAGTGAAGGGCATGATTGGCAACTAAATATCCCAGGATATAGATGCTTCGGGTGGGGTTAAAAAGGGAGATAAAAGGGGTGAAAGAGTTGCATTACTGGTCAGAGGGGATATCACAGCTGTGCTGAAGGAGGGCACTATGGAGGACTAGAGCAGTGAGGCAATATGGGCAGAGCTCAGAAATAGGAAGGATGCGGTAACAATGTTGGGGCTGTATTACAGGCCTCCCAACAGCGAGCGTGAGATCGAGGTGCAAATAGGTAAACAGATTATGGAAAGATTAAGAGCAACAGGATGGTGGCAATAGGAGATTTTAATTTTCCCAACATTGACTGGGATTCACTTAGTGTTGGATGTCTAGATGGACAGAATTTGTAAGGAGCATCCAGGAGTGTTTTCTAGAGCAGTATATGAATAGTCCAAGTTAGAAAGGGGTCATACTGGACTTGATGTTGGGGAATGAGTCCAGCCAGATGGTTAATGTTTCAGTAGGGGATTAATTTGGGATTAGTGATGACAATTCCATAAGTGTTCGAATACTCATGGACAAAGACAAGAGTGGTCCTAAAGGAAGAGCGCTATACTGGGAGAAGTCCAAATATCCCAAAATTCAGCAGAAGCTGAGGAATGTAGATTGGAAGCAACTGTTAGAAGGAAATCCACATTCGATATGTGGGAGGCTTTTAAAGAGAGGTTGATTAGAGTTCAGGAGAGAAATCGATGGAAGTGGGTACTGCAGATGCTGGAGATCAGAGTCAAGATTAGAGTGATGCTGGAGAAGCACAGCAGGTCAGACAGCATCCGAGGAGCAGGAAACATCAATGTTTCAGGCAAAAGCCTTTCATCAGGAATCAGATATGTTCCTATGAAAATGAGGGATCAAAATGGCAAGGTTAGGGAACCATGGATGACAGGTGAAATTGTGAGACTAGCTGAGAGAAAAAAGGAAGCGTACATTGTGGGCGGCACGGTGGCACAGTGGTTAGCACCGGGTGCTCCGGTTTCCTCCCACAGTCCAAAGATGTGCGATTCAGGTGAATTGGCCATGCTAAATTGCCTTAGTGTTAGGTAAAGGGGTAAATGTATGGGAATGGGTGGGTTGCGCTTCGGCGGGTCGGTGTGGACTGGTTGGGCCGAAGGGCCTGTTTCCACACTGTAAGTAATCTAATCTAATAAGGTTTGGGTGACTAAAGACAGACAAAGCTTTGGAAGAATATCAGGAATGTATCTGAAATGAGGAATTAAGAGGGCGAAAAGGGGTCATGAATATCTTTAGCAAATAGGGTTAAGGAAAACCCCCAAAGCTTTTTATTTGTATTTGTAAGGAGCAAGAGGGTGACTAGAGAAAGGGTTGGCCCACTCAAGAACAAAGGAGGAAAGATAGGCATGGAGTCAGAGAAAATAGGTGAGATTCTTAATGAGAACTTTGCATCGGTATTCACCAAGGAGAGGGACATGATGGATGTTGAGGTCAGGGGTAGATTTTTGATTATGCTAAGATCTGGATGTGATCTATCCCAGGTTACTGAGGGAAGTAAGAGAGGAAATAGCTGGGGCCTGAACAGATATCTTTGCAGCATCCTTGAACAGGGGTGAGGAGCTGGAGGACTGAAGATTGGCTAATGTTGTCCCCTTGTTTAAGAAGGGTAGCAGGGATACTCCAGGTAACTATAGACCGGTGAGCCTGACGTCAGTGGTAGGGAAGCTATTAGAGAAGATACTGAGGGATAGGATCTATTCCCATTTGGAAGATCTGTGATCAGCAGCATAGTTTTGTACAGGGAAGGTCACATCTTAAAAACCTAATAGAATTCTTTGAGGAGGTGACAGTGTTGATTGATGGGGGAAGGACTGTAGATGTCATATACATGGACTTTAGTAAGGCATCTGGTAAGGTTCCCCATGGGAGGCTGATGGAGAAGGTGAAGTCACATGGGGTCCAGGGTGTACTAGCTAGATGGGTAGAGAACTGGCAACAGGAGACAGAGAGGAATAGTGGAAGGGAGTTTCTCAAAATGGAGACCTGTGACCAGTGGTGTTCCGCAGGGATCTGTGCTGGGACCCCTGTTGTTTGTGATATACAGAAATGATCTGAAGGAAGGTGTAGGTGGTCTGATTAGCAAGTTTGCAGATGACACTAAGATTGGTGGAGTAGCAGATAGTGAAGGGGACTGTCAGAGAATGCAGCAGAATATCGATAGATTGGAGAGATAGGCAGAGAAATGGCAGATGGAGTTCAAGCCGGACAAATGCGAGGTGATGTATTTTGGAAGATTGAACTATACAGTAAATGGAAAAGCCCTGGGGAAAATTGGTGCACAGAGAGTTCTGAGTGTTCAGGTCCAATTGTACCCTGAAGGTGGCAACGCAGGTTAATAGAGTGGTCAAAAAGGCATACGGCATGCTTTCCTTCATTGGATGGGGTATTGAGTACAAGAGTTGGCAGGTCATGTTACAGTTGTGTAAGACTTTGGTTCGGCCACATTTGGAATACTGTGTACAGTTCTGGTCGCCACATTACCAAAAGGATGTGGATGCTTTGGAGAGGGTGCAGAGGAGGTTCACCAGGATGTTGCCAGGTATGGAGGGTGCTAGCTATGAGGAGAGGTTGAGTAGATTAGGATTATTTTCATTAGAAAGATGGAGGTTGAGGGGGCACCTGATTGAGGTCTACAAAATCATGAGAGGTGTCGACAGGGTGGATAGCAAGAAGCTTTTTTCCCAGAGTGGGGGACTCAATTACTCGGGGTCACGAGATCAAAGTGAGGGGGAAAAGTTTAAGGGAGATATGCGTGGAAAGTTCTTTATGCAGAGTGTGGTGGGTGCTAGACAGATACATGAATGGGTAGGGAGCAGAGGGTTATTGATTTTTAGAAAATCAGCAGCAGGTTTAGATAGAGGATCTGGATCAGCACAGGCTTGGAGGGCCGTAGGGCCTGTTCCAGTGCTGTAATTTTCTTTGTTCTTTGTTTTTTGTTTAATGCAGAAATGTGGCCCAGGGGTGGACAGGACTGGCAGCTTAATCTTCTGGAGTACAGATACAGTAGAAATGACAGAAAGGGAAGCAAGAGAGAATGAGGAGTGGTGTTTTTAACTAGGGATAAAATTACGGCTGTACTTAGGATATTCCCGGGTGATTGTCCGGTGAAGTTACACAGGTAGAGCTGAAAAATAAGAAAGGGATGATCACGTTGTTGGTATTGTTTTATAGGCCCTCCAATAATCAGTGGGAAATTGAGAAGCAAATATATAAAGAAATGTCAGATGTCTTTTAGAATAATAGTTATAACAAGAGGGGATTTTAAATTCCCAAACATTGATTGGGACTGTCATAGTGTTACGGGATTGGATAGGGAGGAATTTATTAAGGGTGTACAAGAAAACATTTTTATTCAATACTTGAATGTACCTACTAGAGAAGGAGCAATGTTTGACCTGTTAGGAAATAAGGCAAGTGACTGAGGTGTCAGTGAGGGAGCACTTTGGGAGCACTAAGTGACCATAATTCTATTAGTTTAAAAATACTTATGAAAAAGGATAGACCTGATTTAAAAGTTAAAGTTCTAAATTGGAGTAAGGCTTACTTTGACGGTACTAGACAGGAACTTTCAAAGGTTGATTGAGGGAGCCTCCTTGCAGGTAAAGGTACAGTTGGGAAATAGGAAGCATTTAAAAATGAGAATATAAAGAGCTTAGAGACAGTATGTCCCTATTAGTGTGAACGGTAAGGTTGGCAAGTGTAGGGAATGCTGGATGCCTCAAGAAATTGAGGCTCTGATCAAGAAAAAGGAGACTTGTATCAGATATGTGATATTGGGTGAATCCCTGGAGGAATATCAGGGTAGTAGGAGTATACTTAACAAGGAAATTGAAGAAGGGCTTATTCCCGAAACGTCGATTCTCCTGCTCCTTGGATGCTGCCTGACCTGCTGTGCTTTTCCAGCAACACATTTTTCAGCTCTGATCTCCAGCATCTGCAGTCCTCACTTTCTCCAAGGAAATTTGGAGGACAGCTTTGGCAAATAGAGGAATCCAAAGAGATTCCATAAAAGAAAAATAGCAAGTAGAGAGAGAATATGACCCCTTAAAGATCAACATGGTCATCTATGTGTGGTACAACGTTAAAGATCACACAACACCAGGTTATAGACTAGCTTTCGGAGTGCTGCTTCTTCATCAGGTAGCTGAAGGAGCAGTGCTCCAAAAGCTTCTGTTTCCAAATAAACCTGTTGGACTATAACCTGGTGTTGTGTAATTTTTAACTTTGACAACCCCATCCAACACCAGCTCCTCTACATTTTGTGTGGTGCCACGGGAGATGTGTGAGATACTAAACAAATATTTTGCATCAGTATTTACTGTGGAGAAAGACGTATAAGCTAGGTAACTTGAGGAAATAAATAGTGATGTCTTAAAAAGAGTCCACATTACAAAGAGGAGGTGGCAGATGCTTTAAAACGCATGAAGGTAGATAAATCCCCTGGACCTGATCAGATGTTTCCCTGAACTCTGTGGGAAGCTAGGGAAGAGGTTGCTGGGCTCCTTATTGAGATATTTGCAGCATCGACAGCCATGGTGAAGTGCCGGAAGACTTGAGGTTGGCTAATATTCCTTCATTATTGAGGAAAGGCGATAAGAAAAACCATGGAATTATAGACTTGCATCTATGTCAGTGATGGGTAAGTTGCTGGAGAACCTTTTGATGGGACAGGATTTACCTTCATTTCTAAAGACAAGGACTGATTAGGGATAGTCACCCTGGTTTTATTCTGGTCTCACTAACTTGATTGAGTTTTTTCATAAGGTGACAAAGAAGATTGATGAGGGCAGAGCGGTAAACATTGTCTCTATGGACTTCAACAAGGTGTTCGACAAAGTTCTGCACTGTACACTGGTCAGTAAGATTAGATCACATAGGATCCAGGAAGAGCTAGCCATTTGGATACATAATTGGCTTGAAGGTAGGAGACAACAGGGTAGTGGCGGAGAGTTGTGTTTTGTACTGGAGGCGGTGTGCCACAAGGATTGATGCTGGGTCCACTACTTTTTGCCATTTATATAAATGATTTGGATGTGAATCTCAGAGACATGATTAGTAAGTTTGCAGATGACACCAAAATTGCTGGACACGGGCTGAAGCATAGCAGGTGGAGTTTAATTTAGATAAATATGAGGTGTTGCATTTTGCTCAAACAAACCAGGACAGGTCTTATACAGTTAATGCTAGAGCCCTGGTGAGTGTTACCAAATAAAGATACCTTGGGGTGCAGGTGCATAGTTTCTTGGAGTTGCAGGTGGACAGGGTGGAGAAGAAGGCATTTAGCATGCTTCCTTCATTGGTCAAAACATTGAGTTAGGAGTTGGAATGTCATGTTGTGACTGTACAGGACATTGGTGACACCACTTTTAGAATACTGTGTATAATTCTGGTCACCTTTCTATATTGCTAAACTTGAGGGGGTGCAGAAAAGAGTTACAAGGATGTTATGGGAACTGGAGGGTGTGAGTGATAGGGAGAGGGCTGTATAAGCTGGGGACTTTTTTCCCTGGAGCATTGGAGGCTGAGGGGTGATCTTATAGAGGTTTATAAAACCATGAGGGGCATGGACAGCATGAATGTTCAAGGTCTTTTTCACCCAGGTGGACCAGTCCAAAACTAAATGGCATAGGTTTAAGGGGAAAGATGTAAAAAAGACCTGAGGGCAACTTTTTCGCGTAGAGAGTGTTGAGTTTATGGAACTAGCTGCCATCTGATGAAGAAGCAGCGCTCCAAAAGCTCGTGATTCCAAATAAACCTGTTGGACTATAACCTGGTGTTGTGTGACTTTTAACTTTGCCCACCCCAGTCCAACACCAGCGCCTGGAAGTAATGGAGGTGTGGATAATTGCCACATTTAAAATGCATCTGGATCAGTACATGAAGAGGAAGAATTTAGAAGGATAAGGGCCAAATCTGGCAAGTGGGATGAGGTCAGATGGGACGCCTGATTGGCACAGATGAGTTGGACCAAAGGGGTCTGTTTCTGTGCTGTATGACACTGTGATTCAATGAACAGATAAAAGAGATTTTTTTTAAAAAGCCCATAGCTAACGATCTCCATGAATTAATCTTACATAGACATACATGAAAAGGACTTTGTTTGAGTTTCCATTAAAATATTAGGTTTTCAATACACACAGGATCATCCAGCAAAGAAGCTTTTGTACAGATTCCCTGGAATGCAGACAGATTCCCATAAAGACGTCACTACTTTATAATTAATATTGCAGAATTGGTAGCTGTGTTCCCTTGGGAAATAACATTTGCCACCCTCCAAACATCTGGCACAACTCCAGTGGACAGTGAGGATGCAAAGATCATCGCCAAAGATGGAGCAATCTCTTCCTTCACTTCCTGTAGTAACTTTGGGTATATCCCGTCTGGTTGTATGAATTGGAACAATCTGACTCATGTCTCTCTTTAATTAGAGCCAGAGTCATAGAGACGTGCAGCACAGAACCAGACCCTTTAGTTCAACTCGTCCATGCCTGTCAGATATTCGAAATTAATCAAGTCCCATTTTCCCGCATTTGGCCCATATCCTTCTTAAACCCTTCCTATTCCTATACGCATCCAGATGCCTTTTAAATGCTGTAACTGTACCACTCTCCACCACTCCATCTGGAAGCTCCTTCCACATGCGCATCACCCTTGAAAAAGTTGCTTTTTCAGCCCCTTTTAAACCTTTTCCCTCTCACTGATTTACAAAACGGAAACAGACCTTCGGTCCAACTTATCTTTGCCATATCCTAAATTAATCTAGTCCCATTTGTCAGCATTTGGCCCATATCCCTCTAAACCCTGAGGAAAATACCTTGAATATGCACCAAATGCATGTCCCTCATGTCTTTATAAACACCTATAAAGTCACCCCTCAGCCTCCAATGCTCCAGGGAAAAGAGCCCCAATATCTCGCTGTGGTTCAAATCCTCCAGCCCTGGCAAGGTCCTTGTAAATCTTTCATAACTAGAAACTCTACAGTTTGGAAGCAGGCCATTCAGTCTACACCAATCCTCCAAAGGACATCACACCCAGTCCCACCATCTCCTCCATAAACATGTATCTCCCATGGCTAATCCACCTAGCCAGCATGTCTTTGGACTGGGGAAGGAAGGCTATGCAGACACATCTGCAAACTTCACACAGACAATCGCTCGAGGGTGGAATTGAACCTGGGTCACTGGCGCTGTGAGGCAGCAGTGTTAACCACTGAGCTGATCTGAAGCCTTTTCTGAACCCTTCCAAGTTTCACAACATCTTCCTTATAACAAGGAGATCAGGACTGGATGCAGTATTCCAAACTAACTGGGGAATTTACATGAAGTCTGACCCATCAGAACATTATTGTAAACATATTAGGAGAGTGGTGAGTGCATGGAATGCACTGCCAGCAGTGGTAGCAGAGTCAGATACATTAGGGACCGAGGACATGGAGGTCGTGGGCGTCCTTCACCGCTGCTCCCTCACCACCAGATGCCTCACTTCAACCCCAGGGCATCAATGTGGACTTCACCAGTTTCCTCATTTCCCCTTCCCCCACCTCACCCTAGTTCCAAACTTCCAGCTCAGCACTGTCCCCATGACTTGTCCTACCTGCCCAGCTCCTTTTCCACCTATCCACTCCACCCTCTCCTCCCTGACCTATCACCTTCATCCCCTCCCCCACTCACCTATTGTACTCTATGCTACTTTCTCCCCACCCCCACCCTCCTCTCATTTATCTCCCCACCCTTCAGGCTCCCTGCCTTTATTCCTGATGAAGGGCTTTTGCCCGAAACGTCGATTTTCCTGCTCCTCGGATGCTGCCTGAATTGCTGTGCTTTTCCAGCACCACTCTAATCTAGACTCTAGTTTCCAGCATCTGCAGTCATTGCTTTTACCTACATTTAAGCGACTGTTGGATAGGCACATGGATGATAGTAAAATTAAGGGCATTAGGTTAGTTTGATCTTCGAGTAGGATAAAAGGTTGGCACAACATCAAGGGCCAAAGGCGTATACTGTGCCTTATTGTTCTGTTTACAGTGGTACTGAAAATAATCTACGCAGGCAGTGTTTGTAAAAATATCAGTGAGGGGCGCTCTTTCTACTTGAAGGCAAATAATTGTGAGGCCCTTTGACATCTGAGTTTTGACTTTGTGTAGGGATGAAGGCGATTCCTACGTGTTTTGAACATTTGGCCATTAAAAGCCTTTCAGAAGATCATTACTGGCTGGGGGGGGGGGGGGGGGACATGAAACTAAACTTTCCAGTCGGTTTGGAAAATAAAAGTCTCACCAACAGGAATTTGTTACGGTTCTGCCTCATGTCACCCACACATTTACACAGCCCTTTCCAACTGCCGATGACAGACAAAGCTAAGATCAGGAAAGGCTGGCAAAATGAATCAAGGTCTGAGGTTGAATCTGAAGACAGGTTGATTTTCTGACTGGATTTGGGTTTTCAGGCGAACGTCCGCCTACTGGGAAAACCAGGGACGACCGGCCAGTGCTGTACGCTGACAGCTCAGCCAGCCTGGGTGTTTTCTCAGTGCAGTTGCTGTTTCTACCTTCCGATACAATCAATATTTACAGTATAGCAGGCTGTTTATTAAAGTTACAAAGAACCATGATCCCGTCTGTTTAAACAAATTGCAAACTCCGACATGGAGACGAAACATATTTACACCAGGGTTGTTGAAATAACTAGAGTTCGTGACCCAGCACGGCCCTTGATCTGTTTCAGCTTGATGCACAGACAGCAGATAGAAACTCTAGTGGCTCTGCAAACTGGAAAGTTCACACTCACAAACTAGCTGCACCCTTGACTCTAGAACCTTGGGGGAGAGACATGAGGAGAGAAATCGAACAAAATCAGAATTGAAACTTGGAACCTTACCATCATCCCGAAACAGGATTCTTTTTGCCTCTTTACTTCCTTGTGGAAGTTACTTCCAGGTTATTTCATTGGAACCAATTGAAAATAAGTTCCTGGATTTGTTTGAGCAAGTTGCAGTTTGAGATTGGCTCAGTTCCTTGAGCTCTACCTTCGATATGAAGCCTCCTGACTGCCCTCAGGTGGGATAATAGCTCCAACATTCCTCACTTGCTTTAGTTACAGCCCATTTGCTGGAATCTGACACAACCAGTTTGACAACACACAAGGTTGTGTTATAAAAAACACGTTTATAAAGTCGGCCTTATTTTGTAGTAAAAACTAATAAAATGGGTGGAAATAAATTCTTACAATTCCGCCTGAATTTTTGTCATAATTATCTCGAGTTCTCAAACTTTGAATATTATTCTCTGATTTATTTCAAAAATGTACTTTATTCATAAAAATATATTTATATACATACACAGTCACTAAAGCAGTTTGGTTCTGTGGAGTAGCACATCAAAAAGCAAATAAACATTGGAGTTTGACTCCATCTAACGAACAAACCAAAGGCATTGCTGACTTGTACAGGAGTATATCTACAGGTATTTGATGCACTGGGTGGGTCCAATAACCGAATGGACCCCATTTAACCTAATCTTTCCACACTGTGCCTTGGTGGCAGCTGCCCCAAGCTTTAGTGCATCTCTCATCACGTGGTATGCACCTGGGAATGTACCAGCCTGCAACACTCGGTCAGGGTTAACTCCTTGTTCTGGAAGACCAACAAGATTCGGGCAGACCGAAGAGCATCTTTCACTGAGCAGATCATCCTCCAGATGCAGTCGATACTTGTCTTGGTGTACATCCTGGGGGATGCACTGTAGAGCATCACGGAGCTGCTCGGGATGAACCTCAACAAAACCCATTGCATCTTTCGCCAGACTTCCTTTGCGAAGGCGTATTCCAGAAGGAGATGTATGGCAGTCTCATCACCCTCACAGTTGCTTCAAGGGCAGTGTGTGGTGAGCAGAGAGTCTGGGCTTACATAAAGGATCTCTCTTCATGCCAACAGCCAAGCGATGTCTTGGGGCTTGTTGGAAAGTTCCGGCAATGAGACATTCTGCCAAATCACTTTGACAGTCTGCTCAGGACTCACAACCCAACAGGATCCACCCTGTCCTATGGCAGCACATCTCAAGGATATTACATGCTGACCACTTTTTGCTGGACTTGTGCTCAAAGATGCTTTTCTTTGCAAAGTTCTCCACGAAGGACAGGGGAATCACAACAGTCTGATTACTTGGAACATTCTATTGCAACAAGGCCAGTCCTACCCTTCATAACTGGGGACATGTAGAGCTTCAGTACATAGTCACACTCAGTGTTTGTCCACCCAGGGTGGAATTACGGCTTGGTGCAGCTGCACACAAAGGTGGCCATCAGGATGATGGCAGCTTTGGACACATTCTTCCTCCCCACATCCAGTGTTTTGTACATGGCGTCCCTGCAGACAAGGTGCATCTTCACATGCTTCACAGTGATCATGCCTGCTGCACACTCCTCCCCGTCTGATTCACAGGGAAGCTGGCAGAATCCTGATCACTTTTGAAACTGCACGTGCAACACCCAGGATCTTAATGGTCTGTGAAACCAAGTGCATATCTACTACGAACAAGCTTCAGGGTCCTGGACATCTCTCTCTGAAAGCACGCTCAGAAATTTTCAGTGAATAGAGTTTGGCACAGAAGCTATTCATATTTCAGACTGAATCTGTGTTGTTTATGGAGCTATTATATTTTTTTATTCATCTGTGGGACTTGGGCGTCGCTGGCTGGCCAGCATTGATAGCCCATCTCTATTTGCCCTTGAGAAGGTGATGGTGAGCTGCCACTTTGAATCGCTTGCTGTGGGTTGACCCACAATGTCAGTAGGGAGGGAATTCCAAGATTTTGACCCAACAACTGCGAAGGAACGGGTGGCATATTTCCAAGTCCGGGTGGTGAGTGACTTGGAGGGGAACTTACAGATAACGGTGTTCCCAAGTACCTACTGCCCTTGTCCTTCGAGATGGAAGTGGTTGTGGGTTTGGAAGGTATTGTCTAAGGTTCTTTGGTGAATTCTGCAGTGCATCTCGTAGATAGTACACACTTCTGAGCACCAGTAGAGGGACTGAATGTTTGTGGATGTG
Organism: Chiloscyllium plagiosum; assembly: GCF_037043375.1. Classification (NCBI taxonomy): domain Eukaryota; kingdom Metazoa; phylum Chordata; class Chondrichthyes; order Orectolobiformes; family Hemiscylliidae; genus Chiloscyllium; species Chiloscyllium plagiosum. The sequence continues at coordinate 108,102,708 of NW_028270150.1, read as the reverse complement.
GTGCCAATCAAGTGGGTTGCTTTGCCTGGATGGTGTCAAGCTTTTTAAGTGATGTTGGAGCTGCACCCATCCAGGCAAGTGGGGAATGTTCCATCACTGCTCGCTGTTACTCGCTGCAGTATCCCTAGTCTTTGACCTGCTCTTGTAGCCACTGTGTTCATGTGGTGAGTCCAGTTGAGTTTCTGGTCAATGGTAACCCCAAGGATATTGCCAGTGGGGGAATTCAGTGATGGTAATACTGTAGAATGTCAAGGGGTGATGGTTAGAGTGTCTCTTATTGGTGATGATCATTGTCTGGCATTTGTGTGGTGTGAATGTTACTTGCCACTTGTCGGCCCAAGCCTGGATATTCCCCAGATCTTGTTGCATTTGGGCATGTTTCAGTATCTGAGGAGTCGCAAATGGTGCTGAACACTGTAATCATTGGCGAATATCCCCACTTCTGACCTTATGACAGAGGGAAAGTCATTGATGCAGCAGCTGAAGATTGTTGAGCCTAGACACTACCCTCAGGGACTCCTGCAGAAATGTCCTGGAGCTGAGATGAATGACCCTCCTCAACCATAACCATCTTCCTTTGTGCCAAGTATGATTCTAACCAGCGGAGTGTTTGTCCCCAATACCCATTGATGCCAGTTTTGCCAGGGCTCCTTGATGTCATACTCGGTCAAACGTGGCCTTGAGGTCAAGGGCTGTCACTCTCACTTCCCCTCTGGAATTCAGCTCTTTTGTCCATATTTGAACCAAGGTAGTAATGAGGTCAGGAGCTGAGTGGTCCTGGCGAAACCCAAACTGGGCGTCACTGAGCAGGTTGTTTTTAGAATTAAATTCCCTACAGTGTGGAAGCAGGCCCTTTGGCCCAACAAGTCAACATCAACCCACCATAGAGTAACCCACCCAGACCTATTCTCCCTACCCTATAATTTACCCCAACTAATGTACCTAACCTACACATCCCTGAACATGATGGGCAATTTAGCATGACCAGTTCATCTAACCTACACATCTTTGAAGTGTGGGAGGAAACCGGAGCACCCGGAGGAAACCCACACAAACACAAGGAGAACATGCAAACACGAGGCTGAAATCAAACCCGGGTCCCTGGCGCTGCGAGGTAGCAATGCTAACCACTGAGTTACTGTGCCACCTCATGGGTTAGTAAGCCATGAGGTTGTTGCTGAGCAGGTGCTGCTTGATGACCCTTCCATCACTTTACTGATGATGGAGAGTAAACTGATTATCCAGCAGGAATTGGCTGGGTTGGATTTGTCCTACTTTTTGTGTACAGGACATACCTGGGCCATTTTCCATATTGTAGGGTAGATGCCAATGTTGTTACTGTACTGGAAGAGCTTGGCTAGGGGAGCAGCAAGTTCTGGAGCACACGTCCTCAGTACTATTGCCGGAATGTTATCAGGGCCATGGCATTGTAGATTGTGTTGATGGCCCACAGCACCTCATGGATGCCCAGTCTTAAGCTGCTGGATCGGTTCGAAGTCTGTCCCATTTAGCACGGTGATAGTGCCACACAACACGATCGAGGTTATTCTCAATGTGAAGGTGGGATTTGGTCTCCACAAGGACAGTGCAGTGGTCACTTTTACCAATACAGTCATGGAGAGGTGCTTCTGCACCCAGCAGATTAATAAGGATGAGGTTAAGTATGTTTTTCCCTCTTGTTGGTTCCTTCACCATCTGCTGCAGACCCAGTCTAGCAGTTATATACTTTAGGACCCAAACAGCTTGATTTTAGTATCCTGGGGCATAACTTCAACTGCTTGGTTAAATCTGAATTGTTATCAAAACAGCAACCAAAACTGAGGTATCCATTTCACAGCCAAATGTTACATATTTTCAATTTTCCAGCACATTCTGAGACTGCTGTCTATACATCACAGATGCTTGTAATCTCTCAGTTCAGAACAGCATTCACTCTCTAATAAAGGTACAGACCAAGCCCTCAACATTATAACACCCCCCCCCCCCCCCCCGCTTAAGAAAATAATAAAGCCATCATAATGAAAAGATGACTTCATTTTTTTCTGATTCTTAATCCTGTTACAAAGAAATACATAGGTCATTAATCTCAGTTATACTTTCATATTAATTTCTGTAGAATATGACATTGGAATCTGTCCAATCTTATCTATAGATTTTCCTTTAAATCCACGATAACGCATCTGCAATTACATTTTTATGACCCACAACATGTATAATTTGTAAACTGAAATTCTGTAACTTAAGACTCCAACAAAATAGTCTTATATTCTTGTCTTTAAATCTTTCCAAAAATGTAAGAGGATTGTGGTCAGTGTACACAACTGTCTCTGATTCATTGTTCATCACGTAAACATTAAAATGTTGTAAGGCCAGTACCATGCACAACAATATTAGTCGTCCCCATCTTATTCCTGCATATGGCCTCATACTGCTGTAACAAACCTTTCAACTGGATTCTTTGCTCCTGAGACAGATTCATTAGTCTATCCCACTCCTCAAGGATCCCCTCATTAGTTTACGTATTTTGAAGCACATCAAACTCCACAACATCTGGATTTGGTACTTCATGCTGTGGGGCAGTAACTAACACTGTTTCCCCACTTCCCAGTTTCTATTATAATAAGGTTTCAACATATTCACATGACATACCTGTTACATTTTTTTGTCCTATCCAGCAGCTTTACCCGATAGTTTACCTGACTCAACTTTTGCTTAATTTGATCGGGACCACGAAACCTGGCTTTGAAGGGATCTCCTATCACTGATAACAATATTAATACATCATCTCCATGGGAAAACGTCCAAATTTTATAGATTTATCTGCCATCATTCTATGCAGTGCCCTCTTCAGGTGCTGTTTAGCTAACTCACCAACCCGAATTAATCTCTCCCTCACCTCCAATACATAATCCAAGTGTGAGATCTCCTAGTTCAGCCCTGTCAATTTCTCTTTAATTAATTTCAAAGACCCTCTCACTTCAAGTCCGGATATAACTCATAGGGAGTAAACTGTGTAGATTTGTTTGGAGCATCCCTACTGGCAAACAATATGAATGGGATAACTTTATCCTAATCAGTTGGATAGTCCTGACAGTACACTCTTAACGTGGTCTTCAGATTCTGATGCCACCTTTCCAAAGCTCCCTGGGATTCAGGATGGTACGCACTTGATTTAAAGTGCTGTATGCCGAAGCTATCCATGACTTCCGTAAGCAGCCTAGCAATAAAATTAGAGCCTTGGTCTGACTGAATCTCTCACGGATTAATTCCAGACATGTGGTAGACATATCCATTATGGTTAGCAAATATTGGTTCCGACTCTTAGCTTTGGGGAGGGGACCTACACAATCAATCATTACCCACATGAAAGGTTTTTCGAATGTGGGAGTTGGCAACAAAGGTGCTGGTTTTATTACTGCCTGTGGCTTACCTACCATTTGGCACGTATGATATATACTGCAAAGTTTAACCACATCCTTGTGCAGTCCAGGCCAATACAAATGCTGTTGTAACTTAGCTTGAGTCTTCCTCATACCTAGGTGACCTCCTACAGGTAATCCATATTCTACCCAGAACACTTCCTGTCTGTATGCTACCAGCAACACGATCTGGTGCACCTCTGCCATTTCTCCTCTGCACTAACCTGCCATGGTCTCCATTTTTGTCTTAGGATTCTATCTTTAAGATAATAACCTCAGGAATACAATCTGATTCCTTTTCTGAGTATGTATCAATATATATATATCTTTAATGTCTTGTCTGTCTGTTGTAAATCCATTAGCCTTTCAAGACTAAACACTTCTACCTGACCCAATGCTGTTCAGATTTTTCCTGCACCATTACATCAAACTGGACATCAACACCTTTGTTTTTGCTTCATGCTGTAACCTATGGTAGTGAGATCCTGTTAGTACACAGTCTGGAAGAATTCCAGAGTGTTTTTCTTTTAACTCCTCAGTTTCTTGGTCTTCCTTTGGCTTCTCCACAACAATGCGTGTCACTCCCACCTTGGATCCTGTGAAATCATTCAGAAGAACACACTGTATTCCTGAAAATCTGTCAGTCATTCCCACTGTTACTTTCCCAATCTTGATTCAGCTCTCCAACCTGATATTACACAGATTAATGCTAAATTTCTGTCCATCTATTCCACAAATTACCAATCTCTCAGGTAACATGTCAGAAAAAGTACAAATACTTTCATCTCTTAGTATTAGAGACTGATGAGATCCGATATCTCCCAAAATAGAACATAGACATAGAACATAGAAAAGTACAGCACAGAACAGGCCCTTTGGCCCACGATGATGTGCCAAGGTTTAATCCTAATGTAAAATAACATAACTTAACCTAAACACCCCTCAACTCAATGCTATCCATGTGCATGTCCAGCAGTCGCTTAAATGTCCCCAATGACTTCGCTTCCACCACCACCGCTGGCAAGGCATTCCATGCATTCACAACTCTCTCCATTAAGAACCTACCTCTGATGTCTCCTTTATACCTTCCTCCTAATATATCTTCAAACTATGACTCCTCATACCAGTCAATCCAGCCCTGGGGAAAAGTCTCTGACTATTGACTCTATCTATTCCACTCATTATCTTGTACACCTCGATCAGGTCTCCTCTCTTCCTCCTTCTCTCCAGAGAGAAAAGTCCGAGCTTATTCAACCTTTCTTCATAAGGCAAACCCTCCAGTCCAGGCAGCATCCTGGTAAACCTTCTTTGCACCCTCTCCAAAGCCTCTGTATCTTTCCTACGTAGGGCAACCAGAACTGGACACAATATTCCAAGTGTGGTCTCACCAGGGACTTGTAGAGCTATAGCAAAACTTCGCGGCTCTTAAACTCGATCCCCGTTAATGAAAGCCAAAACACCATATGCTTTCTTAACAACCCTATCCACTTGGGTGGCAACTTTGAGGGCTCTATTCCAGATCCCTCTGTTCCTCCACACTGCCAAGAATCCTGTCTTTAATCCTATATTCAGCATTCAAGTTTGACCTTCTAAAATGCATCACTTCACATTTATCCAGATTGAACTCCATCTGCCATTTCTCAGCCCAGCTCTGCATCCTGTCTATGTCACGCTGCAGCCTGCAGTAGCCCTCTATATTATCAATGACACCTCCAACCTTTGTGTCATCTGCAAATTTACTAACCCACCCCTCAACCTCTTCATCCACATCATTTAAAAAAACTACGAAGAGCAGAGGCCCAAGTACAGAGCCCTGTGGGACCCCACTCAACACTGACCTCCAGGCAGAATATTTTCCATCTACAACTACTCTCTGCCTTCTGTCAGCCAACCAATTCTGAATCCAGATAGCCAAATCTCCCTGTATCCCAAACTTCCTGACTTTACGAATGAGCCTACCATGGGGAACCTTATCAAATGCCTTGCTGAAGTCCATATACATTGCATCCACTGCTTGACCTTCATCGATCTGTCTTAACACCTCCTCAAAGAACTCAATAAGATTTGTGAGGTATGACCTGCCCCTCACAAAACCATGCTGACTGCCTTTAATCACACTATGCTTTGCCAAATAGTCATAAATCCCATCCCTCAGAATTCTTTCCAAACATTGCTGACCACAGATGTAAGACTGACTGGTCTGTAATTGCCAGGGATTTCCCTATTACCCTTCTTGAAAAGAGGAACAACATTTACCTCCTTCTAATCCTTCGGTAGAACTCCTGTGGAGAGTGAGGAGGCAAATATCCTCGCCAGCAGCTTAGCAACCTCGTTTCTCGCTTCCCGGAGCAGCCCAGGATAAATATGAACTGGCCCAAGCCTGTATCCCAGCTCCTCAAAGTTTTCATTCACAAGTTCTCTTTCCTTGGTGAAAACCGAAGCAAATAACTCATTTAGGGCTTCCCCTATCTGCTCAGACTCCACGCACAAGTTCCCTCCGCTATCCCTGATCAGCCCTACCTTCTCCCTGATCATTCATAGCATCATAGAGATGTGCAGCATGGAAACAGACCCTTCAGTACAACCCATCCATGCCAACAAGATATCCCGACCCAATCCAGCCCCACCTGCCAGCACCCGGCCCATAACCCTCCAAACCCTTCCTATTCATATACCCTTCCAAATGCCTCTTAAATGTTGCAATTGTTCCAGCCCCCACCATTTCCTCTGGCGGCTCATTCCATACACGTACCAACCTCTGTGTGAAAAAGCTGCCCCTTAGGTCTCTTATATCTTTCCCCTCTCACCCTAAACCTATGCCCTCTAGTTCTGGACTCCCCGACCCCAGGGAAAAGACTTTACCTATTTACCATATCCATGCCCCTCATAATTTTGTAAACCTCTATAAGGTCACCCCTCAGCCTCTGACACTCCATGGAAAACAGCTCCTGCCTGTTCAGCCTCTCCCTATAGCTCAAATCCACCAACCCTGGCAACATCCCTGTAAATTTTTTCTGACTGATCGCCTGTGCCACTGTCGCATTATTATTGGGTGGCCTATAGACTACTCCCAGCAGTGACTTCTTCCCCTTACATTCCTGATCTCCACCCAAACAGATTCAACATTTTGCTCCTTAGATCCTATAAGGTCTCTCCCTATTGCTCTCATTTCATCCTTAATTAAGAGCATGACCCCACCTCCATTAACTTCCTGCCTATTCTTCCTAATTACCTGATACCCTTGGACATTTAATTCACGAGTCAGGATAGTCATCACCATCTTGCAACCACATTTCTGTAATGGCAACTAAATCATACCCCTTTTGTACTGATTTGCCCAACAAGTTCATCGACTTTGGAGTATTCAGATAAAGTGCCCTTATACCCACTGTCCCTTTCGAGTCTAGCAATCTTCCTGTCTTCTGCATACAATTCTATCACCCAATTTGACTTTTTTCTTTTCTAAGTTTTGCTCTGATCTCTGCATTACATCCTTCTGCCTTTCTGCCTGGACTCCATCCTCTTGCCATTTCAGCCTTCCCTTCCTCACAGTCTCTCTACACATTTACACCAACTGCTGCATCTTCTTACCTGGCGGTCTGGTTTCCACCCTGCTGGCAACCTGGTTTAATGCTTCCCCAACAGCTCTAGCAAACCTGTGCACAAGGATATTGGTCTCCCTCGAGTTCAGGTACAACCCATCTCTTTTGTACAGATCATACCTTGCCCAGAGGAGGACCCAATGATCCACAAATCTGAAACCCTGCCTCTTGCACCAACTCTTCAGTCACACGTCTATCTGCCATATCTTCCTATCCTTGCCCTCACTAGCATGTGGCACAGGCAGCAACCCAAAGATTACTACCCTTGAGGTCCTTCTTTTTTGCTTCCTTCATAACTTCCTAAATTCAATTTTCAGGTCCTCATCCCTTTTCCTCGCTATGTCATTGGTACCAACTTGTACCATGACTTCTGGTTGGTCATCCTACCCTATAAGAATGCTGAGATCCCTAACCCTGGCAACCCAGAAGACAACATATCATCCAGGAGTCTCATTCTCATCCACAGAATCTCTTCTCTCTTCCCCTAGCCAATGAATCCCCTATCACTATTGCTCTCCCCATCTGGCCCCCTTCCCTTCTCAGCTGCAGGGTCAGAGTCATTGCCAGAAGCCTGGACATAGTGGCTTTCCCCTGGTAAAGTTAAAAATCACACAACACCAGGGTTATAGTCCAACAGGTTTAATTGGAAGCACTGGCTTTCGGAGCGCTGCTCCTTCATCAGGTAGTTGCGGAGTACTCCATAAACATCTGATGAAGGCTTCCAATTAAACCTGTTGGAGTTGGGAGATCATGCTGCAGCTGTACAGGACTTTGGTTCGGCTATTTTTGGAATATTGTGTGCAATTCTAGACTCCCTGCTAGAGGAAAGATGTTGTGAAACTTGAAAGGGTTCAGATTTACAAGGATGTTGTCAGGGTTGGAGGATTTGAGCTACAGGAAGAGGTTGAACAGGCTGGGGCTGTTTTCCCTGCCATGTCAGAGGCGGAGAGGTGACCTTACAGGTGTCTATAAAATTGTGGGGGGGCATGGATAAGGTAAGTAGATCATGTCTGGGGTTGAGGAGTCCAGAACTAGAGATCATAGGTTTAGGTTGAGAGGGGAAAGATTTAATCGGTTACTAAGGGAAACAAGAGAGAAAATAGCTGGAGCTTTAACAGAAACCTTTGCACCATCCCTGACCATGGGTGAGGACTGGAGAATTTGTAGGATTGCTGTAAGAAGGGTAGCAAGGATACTCCAGGTAATTATAGACAGGTGAACCTGACATCAATGGTAGGGAAACTGCAGGAGAAGATAATGAGGGATAGGATCCATTTACATTTGGAAGAAAATGGGCTTATCAGTGATAGGCAACATGGTTTTGTGCAGAGAAGGTCATGCCTTTCCAACTTAATAGAATCCTTTGAGGAAGTGACAAAGTTGATTGATGAGGTAAGGGCTATAGATGTCATATATATGGACTCAGTAAGGCGTTTGATAAGGTTCCCCATGGTCAGCTGATGGAGAAGGTGAAGTCACATGGGGTCAGCGTGTACTAGCTAGATGGATAGAGAACTGGCTGGGCAACAGGAGACAGAGAGTAATAATGGAAGGGAGCTTCTCAAAATGGAGACCTGTGACCAGTGATGTCCCACAGGGATCCGCAGGGACCACTATTGTTTGTGTAAGTGGTCTGATTAGCAAGTTTGCAGATGACACTAAGATTGCTGGAGTAGCTAATGCCTGGTATGGAGGGCATTAGCTATGAAGAGAGGTTGAGTAGATTAGACTATTTTCATGAGAAAGACAGAGGTTGAGTTGGGACCTGATTGAGGCCTACAAAATCATGAGGGGTATAGACAGGGTGGATAGCAAGAAGCTTTTTCCCAGAGTGGAGGACTCCATTAGTTGGGGTCATGGGTTCAAGGTGAGAGGGGAAATGTTTAAGGGAGCTATGCATGGAAAGTTCTTTAGGCAGAGAGTGGTGGGTGCCTGGAGCACGTTGCCAGCGTAGCATAATTTAAGGTGTATCTAGACAGATACATGAATGGGCAAGGGGGAGAGGGATACAGATCCTTAGGAAATGGGTGTCACATTTAGATAGAGGATCTGGATTAGCGCAGCCTTGGAAGGCTGAAGGGCCTGTTTCTGTGCTTTCATGTCGTTTGTTCTTTGTTCCTTGTTCTAGGTACCTAGGTGGCAATGTTTTCAAGAAATGGGTGGTGCTTGTATGGAATGAGCCACCAGAGAAAGTGGTGGAGGTTGGTACAATTGTAACGTTTAAAAGGCATCTGGATGAGTATATGAATAAGAAGGGTTTATGGGGATACCGGCCAAGTGCTGGCAAATGGGACCAGATTGATTTAGGATACTGGGTCAGCATGGATGAGTTGGACCAAAGGGTTTGTTTCCATGCTGGACATCTCTATGAACTCTCTGACTCTATGAGATTTCTAAGAGTAATAATTGGGAAACTATGTTCCAGGATTTCAACCTTCCCAACATCAGTTGGAATGGGAACAGTTTTAAGGATTTAGAGGGGGCAGATTTCTTAAAATGTATCCAGAGAAATATTTTTGTATCAATATGTAGAAGGCCCAACATGGGATGATGCAATGCTGGTACAGGTTCTGGGGGAAGAGGCGAGACAATTTATCAATATGGCCATAGAGAAACATTTTAGTAGTAGCGATCACAGCACAGCACAAATTTGTTGTGGACAAGGAAAAAAATGGCCTGCAGACTGGGAGTAGGCAGATTTTATTAAAATATAGCATGATCTGACAAAAGGTGAGTGGGAAAACCTCCTTGGGGGCAAGTCTCCAATGGAGCAGTTGGGGGGGGGGAAACGGGGCATTCAAACAGGAAGTGGGCAGCTGTTCAACATGTATCTTTTAAGGGAAAATTGAGCAGCAATAAGTTGAGAGAACCCTGGATGTTGAAGACAATTCAGGACTGGATAAAGCAGAGAAGTAGAGACTTTAACAAGCCCGAGGGAAGCAATTTAGCTGCAGCCGAGAAGGAATATAGGGAGTGCAAGCTGGAACTAAAGGATGCAATTAGAACAACATGAAAAAGGACTTGTGAACAGAATTAGGGAGCATCAGAAGATATTTTACAAACCCATTCAAGGGAAAAAGTTTAACCAGGGAAAGAGTAAGGCCCAGGGGAGAAACAATGTGTGAAGCTACAGGATATTGGTAGGGAGCTAAATGAATAGTTATTTTCAGTCTTCACTCTGGGAAAGGAATGGAATTCAGAAAAAGGATCCTACACAATTTGACATCGGAAATAGAGTTTTTGGAAGCAAGGTCAGGCTTAAAACAAACAAATTGCTCGCCCGGAAGAATGACATCCGAGGGCAGGAAATTGCAGAGGCTCTGAGACAAAGTTTTAATTCTTCCCTGGCCATAGGACAATGCCAGAGGACTATGGGGATGGTTAATGTGGTTCCACTTTTTTAAGAAAGATGGCAGAGATGAACAAGGAAATTACAGACCGATGAATCCATGTCAGTGGTGGGGAAAATTGGAGAAAATTCTGAAGGAGCAAATTAATATCCACTTGGAATTCCTGATGAAGGGCTTACGCTGAAACCATCAATTCACCTGCTCCTCGGATGCTGCCTGACCTGCTGTGCTTTTCCAGCACCACACTGTTCGACTCTGATCTCCAGCTTCTGCAGTTCTCACTTTCTCCATATCCCACGAAACCTTTCCTATCTATGTATTTGCCCAAACATCTTCTAAATGTTGTTAATGTACCCACCTCAAGCAATTCAGTTGGCAGCTCATTCTCAATGCGTACCACCCTCTGTGTAAAAACGTTGCCCCTCAAATTCCATTTTATTCTTTCCCCTCTAACCTTTCCCCTCTAGATCACGATTCTTCAACCCTGGGAAAAAGACTGAGTGCATTCACCCTATCCTTGCCTCTCATGATCTTATACATCTCTATAAGGTCCCGCTCAGTCTCCTACGCTCGAGAGAAAAATGTCCCAGCTTGTCCAACCTCTTCTTTTCACTCAGATCGTTGAGTCCTTGGCAACATCCTTGTAAATTTCTTCTGCACTCTTTCCAGTTTAATAACATCCTTCCCACAACAAGGTGACCAAACCTGAACACAATTCTCCAAATATGGCATCACCAACGTCCTGTAGAACTGCAGCACAACTTCACAACTTCTGTACTCAGTGCCCTGACTGATGAAGGCTAGTGGGCCAAAAGCCTTCTTCACTGTCCTGTCTACCTGTGACCCTACTTTCAGAGAACTGTGCACCTCAACTCCAAGGTCCCTCTGTTTCACTACACTCCATAAGGCCCTACCATTCACTATGAAACTTCTACCTTGATTTGACTTTCCAAAATGCAAGGTCTAGATATTTTAAAACCCATTTGCCATATAAGAATATAAGGATTGAGAGCAGGATTAGACTAATTAACCCTACCAAGCCAAATCTGCCACTTTCTCCAACTATGGCTGATCTTGTATAAAAGCAAATCACTGCGGATGCTGGAATCTGAAACCAAAAGAGAAAATGCTGGAAAATCTCTGCAGGTCTGGCAGCATCTGTAAGGAGAGAAAAGAGCTGACGTTTCAAGTCTGACTGACCCTTTGTCAAAGCTAGACAAATGGTCAGTGAGACTCGAAACATCAGCTCTTTTTTCTCCTTCCAGATGCTGCCAGAGCTGCTGAGATTTTCCAGCATTTTCTCTTAAGGCTGACCTTGTGTCTGCTCCAACTCCCCTTTCCTTGCCACTTTCCATACCCTTCAACTCATCGCTCATAATTTGCTTCTCTTCATTCTTCCTTCCAAAATAAACACTTGCACATCTTCCCAGATTGAAGTTCATTAGCTTGACATTTTTTTCACTGACTTAACTATTCTTCATAGCCCTTTGAGGTGACATTGTATCCACTTTGTAATTTATGTTTCGCTATATGTTTGCTTTATGAGCAAATCTAGCAGCCCCTGCCTTCTGATCCATGACAAATATATACTTTATAAAAGGCCTGTGGTCCCAGGTTTTCTTCCTGCAGATTTGCTAACCCAAATAACACCCATGAATGCCCACTCCCAGTGTCATTTAACACAGTGAATTGTCTATCCATGCTGATAGACTACAACATCATCCACACACCATGATGGCTGATCAAACACAAAGACAGAGACCATGATGAGGAGTGAAATCTGGGGAGGGGGTACTTGAGTCATTGGAGTGAGTTCCATGAGTCATATTCAAGAGTAAGTGAGAACGAGAGGATGGACAGAGTGAAATAAAAAAGACAGAGGGTGAATTATAATGGTGGGGGGGTGGGTTTATGTGTGAGGAAAAAGAAAGATAATTTGGTTATAATGGAAGGAAGACAAGTCTCAGTCGAGTGTTTCTAAAAGAAAAGGGAAGAATAAATGGATACACATATCAATTTCCAACATCTGCTTCCATTTGATTTGCATTTTGACTTCCGTGAAGAGAGGTTTATTCTACTTTCATTTTATAATTAAAGTAAGATGAGATTCGAACCCATTGAGAGGGTTGAGATTTCATGGTAGACTTTTCCTTTCCCCTTATACAGCCAGCACTGTACCTGCTCCGGCCTGGAGCACAACTGCTACTCCAGTTATTCACATGTTGCCAGATTGCATCACTCCTGCTTTTGGTTCTATTTCGAGTCTTTAGACAAACATTTCTCCAGTGAATTCAAATCACTGGAACCTGCCTCTTGGCTGCTGCTGGTTGGTTTGCTCATGAATGACTTGAATCATTGATGCAATCGGGTATTTCACCAGGCTCTTGAATTGCTCTCGAAATTTCGACTGAGTAGCCACATAAATAAATGTATTTGTGCAGCAACTTAAATTTCGCAGCATAAATCCAACTCTTTGAAATGTGAATTGTGAGTTGTTGTAATCTCTGGTATTTGCACCAACAGTGTAATAATATAAGAAATGTAAGACATACACCATCCACAGAAGGATGAAGCTGCCCGATATGCTGAAAAGCAAAACTATGGATTTCCTTCTGCTCTTCATCTCAGGGTCAATATGATCCTCTACGTTTCTTCCACCCCTTAGTCCCTTACGGACTCGACTGGCGACTAAGATGTGTCTGACTGTCAGAGCGTTGAGTAACACAATTAAGGTGAATGGCAGTAATGGGTTTATAATCTTGTCAAACCAATCAAATCCTATCCATCCACGCTCAGAATAAAAGTTTGGTTTTATGTAACAAAACTATGGGACGTTGTTGATTACTTCACCAGCTTCAAGTTTAAAGTAAAGGGGAACACTTTTTAAACAGAACAGAATACAAGGTACTGATAGAACCATTAGGGCTACTTTATCAGTGCAGTAACTTGTTTTCAGGTTTTGGCAACATATAGCCACAAATCGATCAAAGGAGAAAGTGATGGTAAACCAAACAGAACAGTCAGTCGCTGCACACCTCAGGATATTCATGACACTGCATACCGATGCAATGTACAGAAAAGAACCTGGGACATAATAATAAAGGATGCATCATAGCATGACCTCAGTGATAATGACCAACAGGTCTGCAGATACCATGGCAATCAGGTACCGAGAGGTGCAGGTGCACAGGCCACACTTTCCCCGGGCAAGAATGATAATCGCCAGTAAATTAACTGTAAAAGAGACAGGAGACAAAACAAAACTGTAACCTATTTAGGAATACACACTGTAACTGATTCATACAGGAAGTATAGAAATTTGATGCAAAATAAAAGCATAGGATAAATTCCAAAAGGATAAACCAAACAAAACATTCAGTTCAAAGTGCAATGTACCATAATCCACCCTCATCTCTGTTTAATACTATGATATTGATTACAACAAGCAAGGTTAGTGAAATAAACAATTCAAAATTCCTTACTCACAGGATCAGTCATCAAATGGATCAGATCTTGAATGAGATCAAGCCCATGTGCTGAACGGAGAATGACCCTGGAAAAGGATTGGAACTAATTCAGAGCCAAATCAATCCCAGGACCATACCAGATCAGATACCATCTAGATCAGAATGCTCCTAGTATTTGGAGTGACGATATTCACATGATTGCAATTTTGTACAAACTGAGATGTGAATATAACTTGGATTGGACATTCTTCTTCAATCAGAACCAGAAATCATCCATCTTGCTGATTTTACACAGGAACACCCCTGATCTGTTCCCCCTGTATCCAGATTCCATACATAGTAGCATTGAAACATAGGAATTGGGAGTGGGAGTATGCAATTCAGCCCTTTGAATCAACTCCACCTTTTAACATGATCATGTTTGATCTTATCCTGGCCCTAACTCCACTCCCTCTAGCCCTTTATCCCACTTTTCACCAGAAACATGTCTATTTCCTTCTTGAATCTGCCTCGACTGCACTTAGTGAGCTCTGCAGATTTACAATCCTCTGAGAGAAATAGTTACTACTCATACCGATTTTGAACCTACATCCTCTCACACTATATCTTTTTTGAGACTGTCCCACAAGGGGGAACATCTGTTTAATGTCAACCATATCAATGCCCTTTAGCATTTTATATACTTCAATCAGATCTCCCTCATTCTTCTAAACTCCAGTGAGGATAAACCCGAGCGATTCAACTGTTTCTCATATGACAGCCCTTTTTCCCCTGGAATCAACATTGTGAACCTCCTCTGAACTGCCTCCTGTGCCACCATATCCTTCCTCAGGTACGGAGACCAATTCTGGACACAATATTCCAGGTGTGGTCTCATCAATGCCTCATAAAATTGCAACCACACTTCTTTAGTTTTATAATGCTCTCTTTTTGCAATAAGTGCCAGGATTCCAATTGTCTTTCTTATTGTATGGTGTACCTGCATATCCACTTGCTGTGTTGCTTGCACAAAGATGCCCAGATCCCTCTGCACTGACAAACTTTGAATCTGCTTCCCATTTAAATAATAACTTGCCACGATCATTGTCTGGCCATGATGGTTAATCTCTCACATTAACCTCCATCGGCCAGATTTAGCCTATTCTCCTAGCCTCTCAATGTACACCTGTAAATGCTTTACCTCCTCATCAAAGCTTACTTTCCTACCTATTTTCGTATCAGTCACGAATTTTGCTGTTATTGAGTCGTAACCATCCAGTACGGGATCAGACCTTACAGTCCAATTCGTTTATGCCTATCAAGTTTCCCAAATGATTTGCCTGTGTTTGGTTTTTCCTATGCATGTACCAATCCAAATATCTTTTAAATGTTGTAACCATACCTGCATCACCCACTTCTTCAAGCAGTTCATTCCACATATAAATCATTGTGTGAAAAACCTGCCCTTCTGGTTCCTTTTAAATCTTTCCTTTCTCACCTTAAAGTTCTCTCCAGTTTTGAACTCCCCTATCACACGGAAAAGACCTATTCACTTTATCGATGCCCTTCATGATTTTATAAGCCTCTACAAGGTCACCCCTCAACCTCCTGAGCTCCAGTGAAAATAGTCCCAGCTCATCCTGCCTCTCCTGATACCTCAAACCCTCCAGTCCTGATAGCGTTCTGATATATATTCTCATTACCCACTCCAATTTAATAATATCATTCCTACAGCAGGTGACTAGAACTGCACACAGTATCTCAAATGTGACCTGAACAACATTTTGCAATATGAAGCCCCAACTCCTAAACTCAATGGTTTGAGCAATGAATGCACGTGTGCCAAATATCTTCTGTGATGCAACTTTCAATGAACTATGTTCCTGAATCCCAAAATGTCTCTGTTCTATAACACTCCCCAGGCCCCGAAATATCAGACTCAGTTTTGAATAGGTTCAAGTCTGGGGCATTTGCAGTAGAACATTTCAAAAATGTACACGCCTTTGAATGAAGAAATTTCTCCTCATCTCAATCCTAAACCAGTAACCCTTTATCTCGAGACTGTGCTATTGTGCTTTGGAATTCCCTGTCAGTGCAATACAGGGGAACCTCGATTATCAGAAGGACACGGGTGGAGGGTATTTTATTCGGATAATCAAATACCGGATAACACAGTTTAGCCAAGCATAAGGACCTTGCGATCTTGTTTGAATAATTCGGAATTCAGATAATTGAATGTTGGGTAATCGAGCTTCCTTTGTAACGCCTCACATTCTGTCAAGCTCCATCTGGATCTAACATGTTTCAATAGAATTAGAATTAGGATATCCTTTGTTATCACATTGTATCGATCACTCATTCTCATAAACTCCAGGAATTATGGATCCAATTTATTTATCCTCTTATGTTAAGGATCATCTCATCACAAGAACCAAATTAGTGAACCATCTGTGGTACCTTCTTCAATGGAAATGTATCCTTCAATGGATAGAGACCGAACTACACACAGTATTTTCCTGGCAATAACTATTAGGTTAACTGGTCTAGAATTTCCTTGCTTTCTCATTTTCTACATCTTTCAATAGCAGTGTTACATTTGGCAACTTCCAAGTTGCAAGGGTTGTTCCGGAATCTGTGGAACTTTAGAAATTCTTAGATAACACATCCATTATCCCTTTTAGAAAATAGACTGTAATCCATCAGGTCACAGAGTCATAGTCATAGTCATTCAGGAGGAAACAGACCATTTGGTCCAACTTGTGGGTGGCACGGTGGCACAGTGGTTAGCACTGCTGCCTCACAGCGCCAGAGACCTGGGTTCAATTCCCGACTCAGGCGACTGACTGTGTGGAGTTTGCACATTCTCCCAGTGTCTGCGTGGGTTTCCTCCGGGTGCTCCGGTTTCCTCCCACAGTCCAAAGATGTGCAGGTCAGGTGAATTGGCCATGCTAAATTTCCCGTAGTGTTAGGTAAGGGGTAAATGTAGGGGTATGGGTGGGTTGCGCTTCAGCGGGTCGGTGTGGACTTGTTGGGTCGAAGGGCCTGTTTCCACACTGTAAGTAATCTAATCTAATCTAATCCTAATCTGATCTCATTCCACTTGCCAGCATTTGGCCCATGTGACTCTAAACACTTCCTATTCACGGACCCATCCACATGCTTTTTTAAAAGTTACAATAATACCTGCACTTCCCCTGGTGACTCGTACCCATGAGTGCACCACCCCATGTCCTTGCTAATCTTTCTCCTCTCATCTTAAATCTATGCTGTTTGTTTTAGATTCAACCTATTCAGTCAGGTGTGAAAGGTCATTTGGAAGTCTAAATATATCACTTCCACTGGATCCTTATTGTCCACCTTGCTAGTGACATCCTCAAAGATCTCCAGTGAGTTTGTCAAGCACGATTCACCCTTCGTGAAACAGTGCTGACACTCACGAATTGAGCTGCACTGAAGTTCAGTTGGGCATTCCAACTCCTCATGCACCAGATCTGAATACCCTCCAAGTTATCACACTTCCCAGATATTGGAATCCCAGGTTTCAATCAACATACTTTAATGTTTTGGACCTGATCGCTTTACTTCTCATCCTTCAAAAATCTGACCAAGTGGCAGGGTAGGCGAGCCTCCCTGGGTTGATGGTTCAGGCAGTCCATTCTCCCCTTTCCATTCCAAGTCCTGCTCCATGGCTTCATACCACACTCTAGGATAAAAACGTCTTCCTGCAATGAATAAGCAGATTTCCCTGGATCCCTCCCATTATTTCCATAAGTCAGAACATGTCACACGATGGGAATTAACTGATCACTATTCACAGAATCCCGACAGTGTGGAAACCGGACTTTGGCCCAACAAGCCCACACCGACTCTCTGAAGAGTAAAACACCCAGACCCCTTCCCCTACAATATTAGTCTACATTTACCCCTGACTGATGTACCTAACCTACACATCCCTGAACACTATGGGCAATTTAGCATGGCCAATTCACCTGACCTGCACACCTTTGGAGTGGGAGGAAACTGGAGCAAACCCACGCAGACACGGGAAGAATGTGCAAATGCCACACAGACAGTTACCCGAGGCAGGAATCAAACTCAAGTCCCTGGTGCTGTGAGGCAGCAGTGCTAACCACTGAGTCACCGTGCCAACCTTAGCCATAAGGAATGTTTATATGTGTTTATAAGATATGTGTTTATAACCTTTCCAGCTGTTATAGCGGCAAATCTTGGGACATAGAGGGAAGCAAGGTGAATGTCTGATTGGATGGGATGCAAGAGAGATTGAATGTTGCAACTCATCATGTCGCAAGAAGATTGAGGCAATTGAATATTTCATATTTGCATCTGAATGAACAAGTGCATCCTCACATCAGCATGACTGGAATGGGGCACATATGGGAAATGTGGTTAATGGTAGAATTGTAGAATCATATAGACATATAGTGCAGGCGAGGCCTTTCAGCCCATCCAGTTTGTGCCATCAAACGACGTTATGACTTGCTAATGCTTTTTCATACTTTTTCCACACTGGGCTCATAGCTTCGAATGTTATGACATTTATCCAAGATTTTTTTTACAAGTGGTGAGGCTACCATCTCAACTATTCTCCCAGGCAATGCATTCCAGATTCCCGACACACTTTAGGTGAGAAGTACTTTTCCTCAAATCCCCTCTAAACTTTCTGCCTTTCACTTCAAAATGATGCTGCCTTGTTATCTATTCACCCTGTCCATGCCTCTCATAATCTCATCCACCTCTATCAGGAACCCCCTCTCCCCCCCCCCACCGAAACTTTCTCTGCTCCAGAGAAAGCTGCCTAAGCTTAACCGATCTCTTTTTTTCGGGAAATGTTCCAACTGAGACAACATCCTGGGGCATCTCCTTTGCACTTCCCTGCCCCCCAGTGCAATCACATCCTTCCTATAGTGTGGAGCCAGAACTGCACATAATACTCCAGGCTGTGGCCTCAACAAAGTTCAGTACAGCTCCAGCATGGTCTCCCTGCTCTTATAATTTATGCCGCTAATGATCAAGGCAAGTTTCCCGTGTGCTTTCTTCAGGTAGCCTGTTAGCCTGTCCTGCTACTTTCAGGAATCTATGAACCAGCACCCCAAGATCCCTTTGTTCCTCTGAGCTTCCTGGTATCCCAACATTCATTTAATGCTCCCTTGCATTTTCTCTTCTTCACAAGTGCATTGCTTCAGGTTTCAGAATCCTTGCTCAGTTTTACCTCCCATCTGCCATTGTTCTCCCCATCTGACCATTCTTTTTATATCTTCTTGTAATCTAGCACCTTCCTCCTTACTGTCAATCACAAGGTCATCATTCGTGCCATCGTGAACTTACTTAGAATCCTCCAACATTCACCTTTTCAGAATTTATGAATATCACAAACGATAAGGAATTCAACAATGATCCCTGTGTGTGCCATTGCAGACTGACTCCAGTCACACAAAGAGTTCTCTACCACACTCTGTCTCCTGTCACAAAGCCAATGTTGGATCCAGCTTGTCAATCCACTCGATACCATGAGCTTTTCCTTCCTTCCCACGTTCCCATGTAGGATCTTGTCAACGATATTGCTGAAATCCATAAAACCAACATCAACAACCCTACCCTCATCTCCTATAACATTCCACTAGATTTGTTAAGCATGACTTCTATCAGAAAAAACCACACTGACTATCCCTGATTAAACCTTGTCTCTCCAAATGGCAATTAATTTTCACCTTCACTATCTTCCGCAATAGGTTCGACTCATTGGCATCTAGTTCCCTCGTCTATCTCTTTGACCCTCCTTATAAAGGGGATGACCTGAACTGGCCCCCAGCCCTCTAGCATCTACACTGTGGACAGAGATGATTTGTACATTTGAGTCAGGGCCACCTCTAATTTCAATCTTGATCATCCCCAACATCCTGTGATACAACTTGTCCATATTGCCGATTCTAAATCTACCAAAACCTCCAATCCTTCCTTGCTTCTTAAATCAGTCTGCTCCAGAAGGTCACAGTCCATCTTCTCAAATTCTGTATTTTCACCCTCCTTCTCCCAAGTGAAGGCAGATGTAAAGCATTAATTTCACAATCGACCAGCGTCCTCTGGCTTCATGCATAGATTACCACCTTGGTCCATAATAGACCCTAATCCTCCCATGGTTATTCTTTCTTCTTGACCTACTTGTACAACATCTTGCCCACCAGTGTTTTCTCGAACCCCTCTTTGCTCTCCTGATTACTTTCTTCAGTTCCTCTTGCATTTTCTATACTCCTCTCGGACCTGTGTTACTTTGCTTTCATTGTACACGTTACACATTATTTCCTTTCTATCTATTCCTGAATATTCTTAGACATCAGTGTTTCTCTGCGCTTGTTGTTCTTATATTTTACCCAAATAGGGATCTGTACCACTGTCTCTGATTTGATGAATGCCTCCCACTGCACTCCTGTAGATTTACCCCCAAGTAGCTCTTCCCAGCCTAGTTTGTTAGATTGTGCTGTATTTTAATAAAATCTGCCTTAACCAATCCAAATGCTACCTCCCCTCCTATTTGTGTAGAATATCTTCCTGCTCTTCCATAACAAACTTAAAATGAATGGTGTTGTGGCTGCTAACGGTGAAATGTTCCCCCACTGTCACATTGAACACCTTTCATGTTTAACTCCCTCGAATTAGGTCCAGCTCTGCACTTTCCCCTTAGAGGGCCATCTGCACATTGGTATAAAAAGTTCTCCTGTATAAATTTCAAGAAACTTACCTCTAATCCTGTTATACTATGATTATCTCTATTAATATTAAGCGAGTTGAAACTCTTTACTACAATTACACAATCATTATATTTATATCCTGTGTCAGAAATGTCCCAAAAAAATCATTATAGAAAAGGTTTACAAGGATGTTTCCAGGGTTGGAGGATTTGACCTTTAGGGAGAGGCTAAATAGGCTGGGGCTGTTTTCCCTGGAGCATCGGAGGCTGAGGAGTGACCTTATAGAAGTTTATAAAATCATGAGGTGCATGGATAGGGTAAATAGACAAGGTCGTTTCCCTTGATGGGGTAGTCCAGAACTAGAGGGCAAAAGTCAACTGGATACGTACATGAATAGGAAGGGTTTAGATATTGACCAAGTGCTGGCAAATGGGACTTGAATAGGTTAAGATATCTGGTTGGCATGGATGAGTTGGACCGAAGGGTCTGTTTCCATGCTGTACATCTCTATAGCTTTAAGACTGAAGTGAATAGCCCTGATTAAATTAAACTCTCCATTCAGTGACACTCCCAGAAATACATGGTCAATCACTACAGTCAGACCTGCTCAAATGGCTGAATGGTCATCACTCTAGATTAGATTCTCTAGAGTGTGGAAACAGGCCCTTCGGCCCAACAACTCCACACCGACCCTCCAAAGAGAAAGCCACCCAAACCCATTCCCCTACCCTATATTTATCGCTGACTAACACTGTGGGCAAATTAACATGACCAATTCACCTGATCTGCACATCTTTGGACTGTGGGGTGAAACCGGCACACCTGAAGGAAACCCACACAGACACAGGGCGAATGTGCAACCTCCACACAGGCAGGTGGAAATCGAACCCAGGACGCTGGTGCTGTGAGGCAGCAGTGCTAACCACTGAACCACCATGCCGCCTGCTGGTTATTCCTGGTGAGAGACCTTCCCAGCGATAACTTCACTCAAAGCATTGCTGAGGTTTATAAAACAGTACAACAGAGAAAGCATTTCTCCTCAAGGCAATCAACTGCTGTGAGAACACAGGATCAACAAACATAATGTTTGTTAGGAAATGAGGCAACTTAATGAAATAACCTCGATAATCCAGTACACTTCAGTCTCCAATATAATGTCACAGACTGGGTGACTTTAGAAAGGTGCTTAGCAGATTAATACATGACAAGAACAAGTACAGAATAACACAATGACCAGTTCAGATACAAACTTATACAACAGCAATTGTAATATCCACTTACCAGGAACACCAATGATAGCAAGGATCAGGTAGTATATGTTCACTATACTGTCAATTGGATAATGCATTTTCTACATGAACTGATCTCTCAGTCTGCGAGGTCGGCAGTCAGTTTGCATTGAACCCTGTGTGGTTGCATTTGATGCCATTTCATTTATATACTGTGGGAACTCCATGGGGATATTCAGGTTGCAACATCTTTCTAAGTATTTATTTTAAATTAGACACAAATCATTGAAGCAGTTAATTTTCTATATGTAAGATATACAGAATAGGATAGGACATATTTGGCAACACAGTTCACTTAAATAATTCAGGTCACAATTGTGAACTAAAGCAAAATGTGATGTTTTGTTCCCCCCAAAAGTCCAGCTTCTCTCAAACACAATCAGCACAATACCCAGATCAACCATTTTTCTCAGTGATGTCATCCCCTCAACTCGAAACACTGCAACATTAAGTGAGAATGTCTCAGCCCCAAAGGTTCGACGCCATTCTCAGATGAAGCTGTCCTCTTTCATCATGGTTCGGTGACAACAATGGATCCCAGAGATCATGTTTGCAACATTAAACTATTACAACATGTGAAATTAGTTCCACACTACAGACTGACACAACATTTTAACCTGATGCAGTGTGCATAAGTTTGTTTAAATCTTTACATTTTAAAATGAATGTAACACCTCCAGTAATAACCCTCACATCGCACAACCTTGCAATAAACAAGGTACGATTTATACAATTTTTCCAACTGATACAACTGTCTCAATTTGGTACAGCTTCTCCAATTGATGAAGACATATCAACATATACCAGTACTCAGAACTAATTCTATCTACAATGTGGAGGGACTAGTTAATTGTTTACTCTTCTGTTATATCAACTTCCATCCTCCTCTCTATCAGAAAATACCTTCAATCAATCTATTGATTCTGAGTCAACTTCACACCTGCATGAGTGGGAGGGTACATGAGTGTGAGGGTGGTATGTGATAATCAGCAAAAGGTTCCCTTGTCCCCAACCCATGGTTCATCTGATGCCAGGTGACTTCATTGGCTCCAGAATCATTTCTGAGCATCTGTCCCCCATTGACATTATACCATTGTGCTGTCACCTGTGCTTGGTCTTTCCTGCCACTGGAACAGGACATACTCAAGGACGGTGACGTGATGGTACTGTCTGGGACATTGTGAGGGACGGGTTTAGAGTATGGAAGATGGAATATGGTAGGGGAGATAAGAATGATTGAAGCAAAAATGGATGTTAAAGATCCAAATGTTGGTGCAGAGAAAATAAGGGCTTGAAGCAAATAGGTCAGACGTCCAAAATAAAGGTGAAAGAAATATCGAAAAGACATGGCTTAAAGTACTATATCTGATTGGATGGAGTTTCCTGACTAAGTTTGATGAATCAGCAATACAAGTAGTTGGACATGTGTGTATTGATTTTCGGGATTCACAAGTGCAGTTACCTAATGTAGGCAGTGGACAGTTTGTAAGTAATTTTCTCATAGTTTATTGAGTTTGTTAAGAAGCAGCAGTCCAGACATGATAGGTTCGTAAATTAGATACAAGAAGTAGACAACCGTGCCAATTGTGGATTGTTCACTGATACCAGAGGACTAACAGGCTCTTGCTGCAGAATATTTCAGTCTCATTAAATTGTTGGGGGCATCTTTCTCCTGACTATCCGGGGTGTGTGTGAACTCTTCCCTTGGTCATCCTCTTCTCCTTTTGGTCTGTGTTCCACCGGGCTGGTGATGCCTGATCAATGAAGACTTTCCAATGAGAACTGCTGCCTACTGGGTGTGCTTGATGAGAAATGCCCCCTTTGTTCCTCAGTCTATTCTATTCTTTCTCCCTTCTCCAGCATTTATTTGACTCAGTCCTTCCCCAGCACAGAATATTTCACCTTAATACTCTTGGCTCCTGCATAGATTTTCCAGCATAATTTGGTTTTTGACACTTCCTTGTCCCCAGTGCAGTTATCCCAATGCGGAATTGATCCAGCCCCTACAGCCTTCCCCTTGTAGCACATATCCTGAGGACCTCCTCTCTGTGCCTGGCCCTCATTGTTCTTATTTCTCAGGGCAGGTTATTTTCTCTGTGTCAATTACCTGTGCCAAATGTCATCGAGCAGCCATTCATGATGTTGGATGATCATTATCCCCTTGCCTGTCTTCATCTGAGAGTTAGTCCACCATTCTTTCTAAGAACAAATGCTTCCTATTTTCATAAACAGCTCCTTAATAGGAGGGTGTGTTTAGCACCAAGTGATTTGTTGATGGTAGCTCAACGGGCATCATGATGTCTGTGCTTCTTTTTGTTATTCCTCCCTTTGTATTTGTGTGCTAGAAATTTGGAAAGCTGAGCACCGCTATACTTTCTGTGTAATAATTCAGGAGGTCTCTCTGGAAAGCAACATCATTCATTGTTGAACACAAAGATAGAGCCACTACTCGTGACTTGCACAGACTAGTCCATGACCAGGGCGCAGTTTTGTAGACCCATCTTTTCACCTGCTTTCTGACAATTTCGAATCAATCTGTTCAGGGATGTTATTACACTCCTCTGAAGCAAGTGGGACCTATATTCCAGGGAACCCATACTCAACAGGATCTGTGGGGGGAGATTAGCCTATGGCCTTGTCAAAAGTTATCATGGCTATGTCTAACCTAATACATATCAACACTGTGCTCTCTCAATCTCTAAATCTCCAAGGAAATCAACCCAAGTCTGTCCAGTCTCTTTTTGTAATTAGATCCCCCAGGCAGGGAGCACCCTGATAGATCCCCTGTCCACTCTCTCCAGTGCAATCACGTCTTCATTATTATGTGGATCCCAGACAGCTCATAATAGTCGAGCTCCATTTTATATAAGCAACATTTTGTACTGTTCCATTCCAGTGAGCTGACAGAAAGTGAGATATCAGTGACTGGAATACAAAAAAAGTAAATCTTTATTTGTGGAACAATATGAGAGCAACAAACCATTGTAATTCTGCAGAGAAGTACTTGCTTCCTTCTGTGTAATTTTAGATTGTGATGCTCCAACAATCAAATTCCCTGCTAGCATTCACTCACAAATTACTAATGTTTTACTCATAGCATTTTGAGGAAAGGAAATGAAGGAAAACTAAAAACATGTGGAATAATTGAAGTGTTTTTGATCATTTACATAATGCATGTAATGTGCATTTTGCAAATAAGATGGGGATATAGTTATCACAAATGACACATTCATTTATTTTCAGAAGGATGATATGTGTGAGAAGTGTAGAAAATCCATGAAAACTATTGCTGATATGACGCACAAAAGTTCTGAACAGGTACTACTGAATGTCCTTTATAGTCAGCTTCTACAGGAGTTTATTGTACAGAGGCGTACAAATTGAAAAAGAGGGTAGTTCACAAATCCAACAAATTGATGCACTTCCTTCATGTTCGTTGGCCACCTCTTCTCTGAATCTTGAAATACTTTCCCTCTGTTATCTTCAGTCCCATGTTCTGTTTTAGCTTGTTCTCTGTTTCTCTTCGGAACCACAGACTATGAGATCATTCCATTCTGGCAGATCATTGATTATTTCAGGCTGCCTGCAGAAATGCTCATCCAGAGCAATGGGAATGCACATTGTTACAATGTGGAGGTCGAACGCCTCTGCTAACTCAAGCCAAAACACCCAGGAAAGCTTTTCTCATCTCGTAATCTGTTAAAATCAGAATCAGTGAAAGTAAACCCCTGACTTCCACTGTTTAAAGATAAAAAACAATTTATTATTCAAACTCTAACAGTGAACACCACACAGAAACTATTAATAAATCTGAGCCCCACATTTCTTAACTATTTACTATCTGACCTCAATAACACAATTACTAAAAATTGCATTAATTCAATCACAAATCCACACAGTCACTCATGCTGTCTTTCTTCCAGTCTTCCGAAACTGTTACTTCCTTCTGTCCATCTCATTCTGCTGTCTTCTCCCTGGGTCATCTTCTTACTTTTTACTGCTTTTACAGGAAATCATGCCTTTTGATAGTCAGTGCCTTCTGAGATTTCTTTGAGAGCAAAATGCTTTAATTTCTTCAGATGACAGTTGCGCGACTGTCGTTGCTCTGACCAATTTTCAAAATGCCCCCCAACATCATACCTTCTCATTGATCCGATGCTGTCAACACATTAAATTCAAACTCAATTGATTTTTGGAGTCCTGGGCATAATTTAAATTAATTGGTTAAATTTGAATTGTTGTCAAAACAGCAACCAAACCTCAGAGGTCCATTTAACAGCCAATTGTCACATGTATCCATTTTGGAACAGTCCCTCTCCAAGCTGCTCTGTATACTGGCAGCTCTGACTGTACTTTAAATCCAGAAAACACTTTCTATGTTAAAGTGACCACACACTCTTTGAACTTTCTAACACCTCCCCCACCTTAAGAAAGAAATGAACCATCATCATGAAAAATGCCTTCATTCTTCACTTCTGTTTCTAAACCTCAATACAATTATCATGAAACACATAGGTCATTAATCTAAGCTATGCCTCTTATATTAATTCTGCACACAGATATAACTTTGGAATCACCACTGTCCAATCTTATCTACACTTTTTCTTTTAGATCTGTGATAACACATTTGAAATAACATTTTTATTACCCACAACATTACAATTTATAAATTAAAATCTGTAACATAAGACTCCATCAAAATAGTCTCATATTCTTGTCTTTAAATCTTTCCCAAAATGTGAGAGGGTTGTCATCAGTGCACACAGCCGGCTCTGAAACATTGTTCCTCACAGAAACATTACAATGTTGGAAGGCCATTACCAAACTCAATCATTCCTTTTTGGATAGTGGAGAATTTCTCCGAGTAGATATTGCGTTTCTTTGAAAAGTAGTCAATTGGATGCTCAATTCCATCACCAACTTCCTGCATCAATACAGCACCAACCCCTAGATCGTTAGCATCGATTGCAACTTTCAAGGGTTTTTAAAAGTTTGGTTTAGCTAAAACTGGTGCAGTGGTTAATACAGCTTTTAAATTCTCAAATGTCTCCTGACATTGTTCTGGCCACTGAGATTTTGTGTTCTTCTTCAGTAAACCTGTCAGCAGTGACACCATGCTGCTGATTTTTGGGAGAAACGTCCGGTACAATCTGCTCAGTCCCAAATCTTCGAGGATGGTCATGGAACTTCCTCGATGGCCTTCATCTTCGCATTCCTTGAGGTCACCTTTCCATGTGCGATATTATGGAACATAGAACATAGAACAATGCAGCACAGTACAAACTCTTTTGCCCTCGATGTTGTACTGGCCTTTTATTCTATTCTAAGATCAAACTCACCTACATATCCTTCATGGTACTATCTTCCATGTGCCTATCCAAGAGTTGCTTCAATCTCCCTAATGTCTCTGACTCTCCTACTGCTGCTGGTAGTGCATTCCACACACCTACCACTCTCTGTGCAAAGAACCGACCTCTGACATCTCCCCTTTCCTCCAATCACTTTAAAATTACGTCCCTTTCTTATCGTCATTTCCACCCTGGTAATAAGTCTCTGGCTAACCACTCTATCTATGCCTCTCAACATCTTGTACACCTTGATCGAGCCATCTCTCATCCTTCTTCTCTCCAATGAGAACAGTCCCAGCTCCCTCAACCTTTCTTCATAAGACATGCCCTCCAGTCCAGGCAACATCCTGATAAATCTACATTGTACCATCTCTCAAGCTTCCATATCCTTCCTATAATGAGGTGACAAGAAGATCACCTCTGCCTTCGCGAATTCTCTTTTCTTTAAGTTTATTACTAGTTTTGCTTTTTCTAATCATTCAAAGAGCTTTGCCAACTGCACCATATGATCTTTCTATGAATGGCTAAAGATCACTAC
This sequence comes from Chiloscyllium plagiosum, assembly GCF_037043375.1. Taxonomy (NCBI): domain Eukaryota; kingdom Metazoa; phylum Chordata; class Chondrichthyes; order Orectolobiformes; family Hemiscylliidae; genus Chiloscyllium; species Chiloscyllium plagiosum. The sequence continues at coordinate 108,075,009 of NW_028270150.1, read as the reverse complement.
ATCATCCAGATAAACGGCATGAGGTGGGGGGTGGGGAAATGAGGAAACTGGTAAAATTGACGTTGATCATGTGTGGCTGGCTTTTGTTGATTTCACTAAATCAAAACTCCCTCACACCAAAGATAGTCAGCGGGAAATTGAGAAACAAATTTGTAAGGAGATCTCAGTTATCTGTACGAATAACAGGATGGTTATGTTAGGTGATTTTAACTTACCAAACATAAGGGTTAAGGGTTTAGGTGGAGAGGAATTTGTTAAATGTATTCAAGATAATTTTCTGACTGAGTATGTGGATGTATCTACTAGAGAAGGTGCAAAACTTGACCTGCTCTTGGGAAATAAGGCAGGGCAGGTGACTGAAGTGTCAGTGGGGGAGTACTTTGGGGCCAACGACCATAATTCTATTTAGTTAAAATAGCGATGGAAAAGGATAGATCGCATCTAAAAGTTAAAGTTCTAAATTGGAGGAAGGCCAATTTTGATGGTATTAGGCAAGAACTTTCAAAAGCTGATTGGGGCGGATGTTCGCAGGTAAAGGGACGGGTGGAAAATGGGAAGCCTAACAGTATGTTCCTGTTAGGGTGAAAGGCAAGGCTGGTAGATGTAGGAAATGTTGGATAATGAGAGAAATTGAGATTTTGGTCAAGAAAAAGAAGTAAGCATATGTCAGGTGTAGACAGCAGAGGTCGAGTGAATCCTTAGAAGAGTATAAAGGAATATACTTGAGAGGGAATTCAGGACGGCAAAAAGGGGACATGAGAAAGCTTTGGCAAATAGGGTTAAGGAGAATCCAAAGGTATCTAATGAACACAGTAAGGACAAAAGGGTAAAGAGGGAGAGAATAGGGCCCCTCAAAGATCAGCAAAGCAGCATATGTGTGAAACCGCAGGAGATGGGGGAGATATTAAACGAGTATTTTGCATCAGTGTTTACTGTGGAGAAGGACATTGGAGATATAGAATGTGTGGAAATAGATGGTCACATCTTGAAAAATGTCCATATTACAGAGGAGGAGGTACTGGATGTCTTGAAGAGCATAAAGGTGGATAAATCCCCAGGACTGTGGGAAGTTAGGGAAGCTATTACTGGGCCCCTTTCAGAGATATTTGGATCATTGATAGCTACAGGTGAGGTGCCAGAAGACTGGAGGTTGGCTAAAGTGATGCCACTATTTAAGAAAGGTGGCAAGGAAAAGCCAGGACACTATAGACCAATGAGCCTGACATCAGTGATGGGCAAGTTGTAGGACGGAATCCTGAGGGACAGGATTTGTGTGAATTTTGAAGGACAAGGACTGATTGGGGATTGTCAACATGGCATTGTGCATGGAAAATCATGTCTCATAATATCGATTGAATTGTTTAAAGAAGTAATAAAGAGGATTGATGAGGGCAGAGTGGTGGATGTGATTTATATGAACTTTAGTAAGGCATTGGCAAGATTCATCATGGTCGACTAGTCAGCAAGATTAGATCGCATGGGATACAGGGAGAATTAGCCATTCGATATAGAACTGGCTTGTAGGTAGAAGATAGAGGGTTGTGGTGGAGGGTTGTTTTTCAGACTGGAGGCCTGTGACCAGTGAAGTGCCACAAGGATCAGTGCTGAGTCCACTACTTTTTGTCATTTCTATAAAGGATTTGGATGTGAATACAGGAGGTACAGTTAGTAAGTTTGCAGATGACACCAAAATTGAAGGTGTAGTGGACAGCAAAGAAGGTTACTTCAGACTACAACAGAATCTTGGTCAGATGGGCCAATGGCCCGAGGATTGGCAGATGGAGTGTAATTTAAAAAATGTGAGGTGTTGTATTTTGGAAAGACAATTCAGGGCAGGACTTATACACTTAATGGTAAGGTCCTGAGGTGTATTGCTGAACAAAGAGATCTTGGAGTGCAGTTTCATAGTTGAGTCTCAGGTCGATAGGATAGTGTGCTATGGACTAGGCCAGACCACTCAAAACATTCTTAAGTGGGCAGCCCAGACCATAACTTTGCAAAGTATTTCAGTAAGAGTACAGTGACAATTACCTGGAGTAAGTTAACAAGGTTGACTACCAGGTTTTAAATCAGCAAAAGTTTATTCACAAAATCATGGAATGAAACACAAAGAATAGAATAAAGAATGCCTCCAGAACTCAGTCTGCCCAAAGCGAGACTTAATGATGCTGTTCCAAATATACACAACAGTCCCAATAAACAAACCCTCTTAAACCCAGTAAAATGAAACAAAGCCTTACAGGTCGAAGTTAGGAGAGCCGAAGGAGAGAGAATGGAGCAGCCTGTTTCCACACAGCCCACTGCTGAACTCCCTAACTAGTTCTGGACCGAACTGCTCAGCTGGAGAGCTGGCCACGCCCCCTTGACTGAAACAGGTTACTTCTAAAAACATAAAAGCTTTGGCCTAAAGATTCATCTGTTTAGGTATAAACAAAAGGGCCTCTCAATACTACTTTATGTCTGTACCAAACGCAGCCACTTCAGAGCCTGGAGTGGTCCTTGAGAAAAGGAATAGCTTTTAGTGAAAAAGGGACCAGTTTTGTGAGAAGTAAAGAAGGCGTTAAGTATGCTTTCCTTTATTGGTCAGTCTGTCCAAAGCTAGATTGAAGGAGTTGGGAGCTCATGTTGTGGCTGTACAGGACATTAGTTTGGCCACTTTTGGAATATTGTGTGCTATTCTGGTCTCCCTCCTATCGGAAGGATGTTGTGAAATTTGAAAGGGTTCAGAAAAGAAAAAGATTCCCTACGGTGTGGAAACAGGCCCTTTGACCCAACAAATCCACACCGACTCTCCGAAGAGTAACCCACCCAGACCCATTCGCCTATCCTGTACTTACCCCTGACTAATGCATCTAACACTATGGGTAGTTTAGCACAGTCAATTCACCTGACCTGCACATCTTTACATTGTGGGAGAAAACCCACATACACACAGGGAGAACATGCAAACTCCATACAGACAGTCACCCTAGGAGGGGATTGAACCCAGGCCCCAGGCACTACGAGACAGCAGTGTTAACCACTGAGCCAACATGCCATCCGAGCCAATGTGCTTCCCTACAAGGATTTACAAGGATGTTGCCAGGGTTAGAGGGTTTGAGCTATAGGGAGAGGCTGAATACACTGGGGCTGTTTTGCCTGGCATGTCAGAGGCTGAGGGGTGACATTATAGAAGTTTATAAAATCATGAAGGGAATGGATAGGATAAGTAGACAAGGTCTTTTTCCCTGGGTTGGGAGAGTCCAGAGCTAGTGGGCATAAGTTTAGAGTGAGAGGGGAAAGATATAAAAGGGACCGAAGGGGCAATGTTTTCACACAAAGGGCAGTGCGTGTATGGAATGAGCTGTCAGAGGAAGTGGTGGAGGCTGGTACAATTACAACATTAAAAAGGCATCTGGATGGGTACATGAATAGGAAGGGTTCAGAGCGATATGGACCAAGTGCTGGCGAACAGGACTAGATTAATTTAGGATATCTGGTCAGCATGACCGAGTTGGATTAAAGTGTCTGTTTCTGTGGTGTACATCTCTATGACTCTCTGACCCTATAACCCATCCCCAGACTTTTTGCCTTAACATTCTGTAATGGAATTGCCTCCAGAAATCTGCTCGACATGTCCATTATGGTGAGCAAATATTGGTTCCCACTTTTACTTTTAGGGAGTGGTCCTATACAATCAATCATAATCCATGTGAAAGGTTCTTCAATGTGGGAATTGGCAGCAAAGCTGCTGCTTTTATTTCTGCCTGTGCTTTCTCTTCCATTTCGCACATTTGGCATGTACGGCAAAAGTCAACCACATCCTTGAGCAGTCCAGGCCAATAGAAGTGCTTTTATATCTTAGCCTGAGGCTTCCTCACATATAGATGACCTCCGACAGGTAATTCATGTGCTACCAACAATACTTCCTGTCTGTATGCTTCGAGTAACACAATCTGGTGCACTTCCTCCCATTTCTCCTCTGCACGAACCTGCTTTGTCTCTATTTTCACCTTAGGATTCTATCTTTCAGATAATAACCCTTGGGAATACTTCTCTGAGTATGCATCATGATGTAGATCTTTTATCATTCATCTTTCTGTTGCAAGTCCATTAGTCGTTTGGTTGTTTCCAAGAACAAGCTGTATTCCTGGAACTGACACTCAGTTAATCACTCCCTCTGTCACTTCCCCAGTCTTGATTTGGCTCTCCAACCGAATTTTGTACAGGGGGACGTTAAATTTCTGTCCATCTATTCCATACATTATCACTCACTTGGGTAACATGTCAGAAAGAGCGCAAATATTTTCATCTCTTACTATTAGAGACTGACCAGATCCTCACATCTCTGAAAATTGGAACCTTTTTCCCTTCTTACGCCTGTTCTTCCTAAGTAAACTTTACCCACAGAGGTGAAGTCTTTATAGAGATCAGGCACTAACTCCACACCCAGTCCCTGGCCTAGGCTGTGCACTCTCTTGCAGCTCCTTGACTTTTCTTGGGGTTTCCTTTACTACTTCCACTAATCCCACTGGTTTAGCCTCTTTTACCACATCCTTTACCACAATGCATTTCTTTAACGACCAGCACTGGGACTTTACGTGTCCCATGTTACCACAGTGGAATCACCTGAGGACTTTCACCTCCTTTTCACCCCCTTAGGCTTGTTTTCTAACTTGTGGTAAACTATTTCCAGGGTGATCTTCTTTTCCTTTTGTAGTGCAGCATCTCCCCTTCTCCCCCAATTCCTAACCCTCACAGGATGAAATTCTTGCTGGAAGCTAAATTTTGCTTTATGCACTAATGCATAGTCACCTGCCATCTCTGTAGCTCTTCTCACATCTTGATCTTTCTGTTCCTCCACAAAAGTTCTTATCATCTTTGGAAGTGAGTTTTTAAACTCCTCCCAAAGAATAATCTCTCTTAGAGCCTCATAGGTCTTGTCTATTTATAAGGCCCAAACCCATCAATCAAAATTGCCAAGTTTAATTCTTTCAAGTTCAATGTAAGTCTGATCTGGTTCCTTCTTTATGTTTCTGAACTATATGCTGTCTGTAGGCTTCTGGTACTAATTCATAGACACTGAAAGTAGCCTGATTGACACCTGCATAATTTCTTGACCCCTCATCTGACAGCGCTGCAAACACCTCACTAGCTCTGCCTACCAGCTTAGTCTGAACTCACATTACCCACAAGTTCTCTGACCACTACAGCTGCCTAGCCAATTTTTCAAATGAAATAAAAAAGACTTTGACATCTTTCTCACGTGGCAATGTTTTAACAGATTTGTATGCATCGTTATCTTCTCCCTTCATGTCTATCCTGTAAACTTGACTGTCTTGACTAATTGCTGAAAATGTATTGCTGGAAAAGCGCAGCAGGTCAGGCAGCATCCAAGGAACAGGAGAATCGACGTTTCGGGCATAAGCCCTTCTTCAGGAATTGTCTTGACTAATTCACAACTTCTGAAGTTCAAACTCTCTCTCTCTCTGTCTGTCTCTCTTCCTTCTCTCTCTCTTCTCTTTGCTCCACTAAGAATCTTCTCTCCATTTCTTTCTCCTCTAACTCAAACGGCTTCATTTACAAATGAATTTTAGCCATTTCCAAAGATTCTAATGGCCTTCCCAGCACATTTAAATGTTGAGTTATTTTGGAAATAATCTCAACCTTTCTCTGAGGCTCAGGCAACCCCAGCTCCAGCTGGTCTGCCATTTGCAGCAGTTTTTCCTTGTTCGCCTTTCGTAAAACTCCCAAAGTCACTTCTTCCACCCCCAGAAAACATTTCGTAACCGAAAGTGCCATTTCTCTCACTTTTAATCTAACCAGCTACAAGTAACCAACATTAAACAGATTTTCCTCACCTAAATTTTATTTAAAGATCAAGGACATTAATCCGCAAGTGTTTAAAATCTGCTGTGGCCTTTTGCATCCTAAATCTGTTCAAATCCCAGACCTGATCCATCCAGATCTACCTAAACCTGTTCAAATCCAGGATGACGAGCCCCCAACCTGTTATAATGTTGAGGTCGCACCCCTCTGCTAATTAAAACTAAAAGAACCCAGAAAAGCTCAACTTGCCTCATAACCTGTTAAAATCTGATTGGCTGAAAGAAAACCCCTGACTCCCACAAAAAGTAACCATTTATTTTCTTACTTTGGTTCCTTGAGTTAGAGAATAGGGCCCCTCAAGGACTAAAGTGGTCATGTATGTGTAGAACTGTTAGGAGATAGGTGAAGGTCTCAATGAATATTTCTCCTCTGAGTTTGCCACGGAGAAAGAAATGAAGACTTGAGAACTTAGGGAAATTAGTGGTGATATTTTGGGGACAGTAGAGGAGGTGTTGAATGTATTAGAATGTGCGAAGGCAGATAAATCTCCTGGTCCTGATCAGATATAGGAGAAAGTGAGGACTGTAGATGCTGGAAATCAGAGTCGAAAAGTGTGGTGCTGGAAAAGCGCAGCAAGTCAGGCAGCATCCGAGTATCCAGTGCTCCGGACATCCAGTCCCTGTACACATCCATCCGCCATGACGAAGACCTCTAAGCCTTCCACTTCTTCCTCTCACGCCAACCCAACTAGTACTCTTCCACTAACACACTCATCCGCCTGGCTGAACTGGTCCTCAACTCCACACCTCTCATTCAAATCCTCCCACTTCCTCCAGACAAAAGGGGTAGCCATGGGCACTCTTATGGACCCCAGCTACATCTGCCTCTTTGTTGGGTACATAGAACCATCCATCTTCTGCAGCTACACAGGGACCATTCCCCACCTTTTTCCTCTGTTACATCGATGACTGTATCAACAGTTCATCAACTTCACCAACACATTCCACCCTGACCTCAAATTCACCGGGGCCATCTCGGACACCTCCCTCCCCTTCCTGGACCTCCCCATCTCCATTTCTGGCAAGCCACTCAATGCAGACATCTACTTCAAACCCACTGACTCCCACAGCTACCTATACTGTACCTCCTCCTACCCTGCCTCCTGTAAAAACAATATTCCTTATTCCCAAATCATCAGCCTCCAGCGCATCTGCTCCCAGGACGACCAATGCACCACAAAACATCCCAGATAGCCTCCTTCTTCAAAGACAGCAATTTCCCCTCCCACATGGTCGACAATGTCTTCCATGGCATCTCCTCCACTTCCCGCACCTCTGCCCCTGATTCCCAACTCTCCAACTGCAACAAGAACAGACACCTCTGGTCCTCACCTTCCACCCTACTAACCTTCGGATACAATGCATGAGCCTCTGCCATTTCTGCCTACTACAAACAGACGCCACCACCAAAGATATATTTCCCTCCTCACCCCTATCACCATTCCAGAGAGACCATTCCCACTGCAACTTCCTTGTCAGATACGCACCCTCCCATGGTTTTGTGAGTGGGAGATCATGCCTCACAAATTTGTGAGAGTTCTTTGATGGAGTGACCAGGAAGGTTGACAAGGACAGGGTGGTAGACATAATCAGTATGGATTTCAATGAGGCCTTTGATAAGGTTCCACAGGGTTGGCTGCTCTGGAAGGTTAGATTAAATGGAATCCAGGGCCAGTTGGCAAATAGGATACAAAATTGGCTTGATGGTAGGAAACAGAGAGTACTAGTGGAAGGATGCTTGTTGGACTGGAGGCCTGTGACTAGTGCAGTGCTTCAGAGATCAGTGCTGGGCCCACTGCTGTTTGTTATCAATATCAATGATTTGGATGAGAATGTACAAGGCATTATTAGTAACTTTGCTGATGACTTTAAAATAGTCAGTATTGTGGACAGTGAGGAAGGTTCTCAGAAATTGCAGCAGGACATTGCTCAGCTGGGGAAGTGGGCAGAGAAATGGCAAGTGTAGTTTAATATAGACAAATGTGAGGTCTTGCATTTTGGAAAGTCAACTCGAGGTAGGATGAATGGTAGGGCCTTAAGGAGTGTAGCAGAACAGAGGGACCCTGGAATTCAGGTGCACAGTCCTCTGAAAATGGAGTCACAGGCAGATAGGGCAGTGAAGAAGGCTTTTGGCACACTGACCTTCATCAGTCAGGGCATTGAGTATAGAAGTTGGGAGGTTATGTTGTAGTTAGACAGGACTTTGATGAGGCCGCACTTGAGTATTGTGTTCAAGTTTGGTCACCTTGTTATAGGAAGGATGTTATTAAACTGGAAAGAGTGCAAAGGAAATTTACAAAGATGTTGCTTGAATTCAATGGTCTGAGTTATAGGGAGTGGCTGGACAAGTTAGGACTTTTTTTTGAGTGTGGAGACTAAGGGGGGATCTTATAGAGGTTTATAAGATCGTGAGAGAAATGGATAGGTGAATGCACTCAGTCGTTTTCCCAGGTTTGGGGAATCGAGGACTAGAGGCCATCAGTTTAAGGTTAGGGGAAAAATAATAAAAGGGAACCTGAGGGGCAACCTTTTGACACAGAGGGTGGTATGCAGACGGAATGAACTGCCAGTGAAGTTGTTGAAGTGAGCACATTAACAACATTTAAAAGGCATTTGGACAAATACATGGAAGGGAAAGGATTAGATGGATATGGACCAAGTGCAAGGAAATGAGGTTAGTGTGGATGGACATTTTGGTCGGAATGGACCCGTTTGCGCCAAAGGGCCTGTCTCCATGCTGTAGGACTCCATGATTCTATAACTCTAACAGTGAACACTAAACAGAAACTATTAACAAATCCAAGCTCCCTTTTATTCTTAACTAATTACTATCTGCCCATTTAAATGCCCTTAACGTCGGTGAGTCTACTACTTTTGCAGGCAGGACATTCCATGGCCCTACTACCCTCTGAGTAAAGAAACTACCCCTCATACCTGCCCTAAATCTATCACCCCTCAATTTAAAGCGATGTCTCTTCGTGTTAGCCTTCACCATCCGAGGAAAAAGGCTCTCACTGTCCACCCGATCCTCTCTGATGCCTTAAAGTCACAGCTCCCCAGCCAGAGAGGACTGTGTTCTGAGACCTGGACAGAGATGAGGCGATGAAAGGGATGATGCCGATTGGGAATCAGTTGAAGGTGAAGCCATAAACGATACATCAGGATAGGAAATATGATTATAACCCCGATCCCGGCTCACCTCCGACATACTCGGAATGCTGTATTCACCTATACCAATCTGGTACAATCCCAATGTATAGCCCAATAATTTAATGACAGTTCAACAACATAACTGAGGGTAAACACAATTGCCCAGTGATTGGGCCATAAACCAGGGGTTTGGAAAAGTGAGATGAACAAACTGCAGAACATGAAACTACGTTAGTTAAGAGTGAGAGTCAACGCAGCCAGGAGAAGCTCTCTGACCTATGGAGTGTCAGAGGGCTGTGACATGCTTTTCTGATACACCTGAGCTGAAGATGGACTGGAAAGAGAATTTAGAGAAAGACGGACCCCAACCCCAATTGATTCCCAAATCACTGTCATGAACCCTGGAGAGAGAGAGCCACACAGAGAGAGAGAAAGAGGGAGAGATAATAGCAAGAAATAAAATTAAGTTTGAACTGTAATCCTTTGTTTGATGGAGTAAGACCACATGAGTAAATGTGTGTTTGCAGAAATAAATTGGTTAAGTGTGTGTATATAATATTTCACAGGCAATAAGGACAATGAGTACAATTTTATTTGTTCATTCATGGGATGTGGGCATCTCTCGTCAGGCCAGCATTTACTGCCCATTACTTAATTGCCCCCTGGGAGTGGGGGATGGGGGTTAAGTGGTGGTTAAGTGGCAACCAGATTGCTGTGGGTCTGGGCTCACACATAGGCCAGACCAGGTAAGGATGGCAGATTCCCTTCCCTAAAGGATTTTACTGAACCAGATGGTTTTTCCTACAATTGGCAATGATATCATGGTCATCATTAGACAGCCACGGCTGACAAAGGAAGTCAGGAAATGTGTCAAAGAGAAAGAGAGAGCCTATAAATTGGCCAAGTGCACTGGGAAATCAGAAGACTGGGAAGACCACAAAAACAAATAGAAGTGTTCGAGGGGAGCTACTGGCATGGATTGAGGATTGACTGTCTGACAGAAGGCAGAGAGTTGGGATAAAAAGGTTCTTTATCAGAATGGCAGCGAGTGACAATTGGTGTCCTGCAAGGTTCAGTGTTGGGGCTGCAGCTGTTCACTTTATATAGTAATGAACTGGACAAAGGGACTGGGGGGCCTTCTGGTGAAGTTCACCGATGATACGAAGTTAGGTAGACAGGAAGGTAGTACTGAGGAGGTGGGGGGGCTGCAGAAAGTTTTAGACAGTTTAGGAGAGTGGTCAAAGAAGTAGCTGATGAAATTCAACGTGAGCAAATGCGAGGTCTTGCACTTTGGAAAAAAGAATACAGGCATGGGCTATTTTCTAAACGGTGAGAAAATTCATAAAGCCAAAGTACAGAGGGATCTGGGAGTGCTCGTCCAGGATTCTCTAAAGTTTAACTTGTAGGCTGAATCCGTCATTAAACATAGAAAGGGGTCTGAGCAGACAGATTTACAATTCCCTGAAAGTGGCAAAATGGTGGATAAAGTGGTCAAGTTTGCATTCAGCGGCTGGGACAGAGAGTATAAAAATTGTCAAGTCATGTTACAGCTGCATAGAATTTTAACAAAGCCACAGTTGGATGGTTGTCCACGGCTCTTGTCACCAAATTACCAGAAGGATGTAGAGGTTTGGAGAAGGAACAGAAAAGATTTGCCAGGATGTTGCCTGGGTCAAAGGGTCTTAGGTCTGAGGAGAGGTTGGACAAACTTGGTTTGTTATCATTTGAACTTTAAAGCCGGGGGAGGGGGGGTGGGAGTGGGGTTAGGGGGTTGGGAGTGGGGGACCTGATCTGATTATGATTATGAGAGGCATCGATAGAATGGATAGTTGGAGTCTTTTCTAGCCAGGATAGAAATGTTAATTACGAGGCAACATTGGGTGAAGGTAAAAGGGTAAAGGTTTGAAGAAGATGTGAGAGGCAATTTTTTAATATACTGAGAGTGACAAATGCCTGGAAAGCGCAGTCAGAGGAGGTGGTAGAAACAGATACTATCACAATGTTTAAGAGGCATCTTGGCAGATGCATGAATAGTCAGGGAACTCTTTCTCTTCCCTCTAGTTACCTGATGAAGAAGCAGCACTCTGAAAGCTAGTGCTTCCAAATAAACCCGTTGGAGTATAGCCTGGTGTTGTGTGATTTTTAACTTTGTCCATCGCAGTCCAACACTGGCATCTCCACATCATTGTTAAAGTAGGGAGACCAGAACTGTGCACAATACTCCAGGAGCAGCCTCACCAACACCTTGTACAATCGCAGCAGAACCTCCCTGCTCTTAAATCCAATCCCTCTGGCAATGAAAGCCAATATTACATTCACCTTCCTGATCACCTGTTACACCTGCAAATCAATTTTTAGCGACTCATGTACGAGCACTCTCCAGTCCCTCTGCACAACAGCATGCTGCAATCTTTCACCACTTAAATAATACTCCGACCGACTATTGTTACTTCCAAAGTGGATAACCTCACATTTACCAACATTGTACCTCCTCTGCCAGACCCTTGTCCACTCACTTAATCTGTTGAAATCTCTCTGTAGACCCTCCACATTCTCAGCACAGTTTGCATTTCCTCTCAATTTAGTGTCATAGCAAACTTGGATACATTCCACTTAGTCTCCTCTTCCAAATTATTTATATATATCATGAGCAGCTACGGGCCCAACACCGACCCCTGTGACACCCCACTCACCACTGAGCTCCAACCAGAGAAACACACATTTATCCCAACTCTCTGCTGACTATTAGTGAACCAGTCCTCTTTCCATTTTAGTACATTCCCTGTACCTCCACGCATTCTTATCTTATGGATCGGTCTTTTATGTGGCACCTTATCGAACTCCTTCTGGAAATCCCAGTATACAATATTCACCTGTTCCCCTCCATCCACCGCGCTTGTGACATCCTCAAAGAAACCCAGTAAGTTTGACAAACACTACCTTCCCTTCTTGAATCCATGCTGTGTCTGCCTGATGGAACTCCTTTCATCCAGATGTCTCACTATTTCTTCTTTAATGATAACTTCTAGCATTTTCCCAAACTAACTGTCCTATAGCTACCTGCCTTATAACTGCATTTGGGCAGGTATGTGAATAGGAAAGGTTCAGAGGGATGAGAGCCAAATGTAGGCAAATGGGGCTCATTTAGTTTGAGAAACTTGCTTGCCATGGGCAGGTTGGACCACAGGGGCTGTTTCTGTGTTGTATGACTTTATGACGCGATAGCATAGCAAACTTCTTAGATGATCTGAAAGGAGACGGGAAAGCAGGCTGTGGTGAGGAGGTAGAGTTTACAGGTGGATATTGACAGGCTGGGAGAATGGGTGATAATTGGGCAGATGGATAAAAGCAGTTGCCATGGAAAAGGCAGGAGATGTGCATTGGATAATAAAGCTAATTCAGGTCAATGGCCTCCTCCTACACTGTCATTATTGTGCGATGCTGATCCCAGGAGAAATGGGGAAGCAGAGAATGGAATGTTATTTGTTTAATGGGTGGAAGTAATGTTCCACATGATGTCACTGACTGGTCTCACCTGGGCACAGAGAGAGCCATAAATGGGACTCACGTTTGGGTCGGATCTACAGTTTCCCTGGAACCTATCAGGGCAAAGTGAATTCTTACTCCCTTGAAAATAGAATGGGACGGCCAGCAATCCTCCTGATAAAGGATATTTATTATCCCGTTTTGGCAGCCTTTGGTGTACCTGGTAAGTCAGTCAATCTTTATTGATGAAACTCTGACTCTCTCCCTTCTCCTCCAGCCCCTTGTACAGCTGCAGTGTCTGTGTTTGAATCTCATACTCACATCATTCACTCTGTTTAATGTGGACAATGCAGTCCGAGGCAACTCCACAGTGTTTTTTGGGGGACATTTTATGAAATGTTTTTGTAAGACACAATGAAGGGGTTCTGAGAAAAGTGATCAGTTCGAGTGATATCAGGAATGTGCTTGTGTCATTAATGAGAGACAAGCAAATGATGTAACCACTTTACTGTCAGGCAGTCAATAAGATGAGGAAAATAGAAGTCAGAACTCTGAAGAAAGCTCATAGACCTGATAAAGAAATATTTAATCTCTTTCTGAACTGTCTTGACCTGCTGGGCATTTCCAGTGCTTTGTTAAAAAAAATTAGAGTCATAGAGATGTACAGCACTGAAACAGACCTTTAGGTCCAACTCGTCCATGCCAACCAGATATCCAAACCTAATCTTGTCCCATTTGCCAGGACTTGCCTTCTTTCTATGCATATATCCATCCAGATGCCTTTTAAATGTTGCAATTGTACTAGCCTCCACCACTTCTTCTGGCAGCTCATTCTGCACACGCACCATCCCCTGTGTGAAACAATTGCCTGTTAAGTCCTTTTTAAATCTTTCCCGTCTCACCTTAAACCTATGCCCTCTAGTTCTGGACTCCCCCAACCCAGGGAAAAGAGCTTGTCTATTAATCCTAACCATTGCCCCAATGATTTTATAAACCTCTATAAGGTCACCCCTCAGCCTCCAATGGAAAACAGCCCCAGCCTGTTCAGCCTCTCCCCATAGCTCAAATCCACCAACCCTGGCAATATCCTTGTAAATCTTTTCTGAACCTTTTCACAACACCCTTGCAATAGGAAGGAGACCAAAATCGTACGCAATTTTCCAAAAGTGCCCTAACCAATGTCCTGTATAGCTGCAACATGGCCTCCCAATTCCTACACTCAATACTCTGACCCATAAAAGAAAGCATGCTAAACACCTTCTTCACTATCCTATCTACATACGTCTCCACTTTCAAGGAGCTATGAACCTGCACTCTAAGGTCTCTTTGTTCAGCAACACACACCCAGGACCTTACCATTACGTGGATAAGTCCTGCTCTGATTTGCTTTTCCAAAGTGCAGCACCTCGTATTTGTGGTATTTCTACCCTGCATTTGGAATCCAGTGAGCAACAGGTTATCACTGGCCGAGTGACAATACTCCAGACCGTCCCCACCTGCTACATTCACTATTTCCAATTGACGATCAATAATATTCCTGCTGACTTGCCTTTTGTCCCTGATCAATATTGCCCCTGCTCTGCTGCCTCCTGGAAATGATCTACAGAGCCTCATGTTGTCTCATCCCCAGCACCTTCTGCTTCTTGATCAATCAAGCTCCTGCTGTCTTTCCCCTTGTCCTGGGTTAAGTGGAATCCTTCAATGGTCCCCCATGTCCATTTTCTAGAAGACTCCTGTAGTCTTGCCCTCAGTCCATGATCAAGAGGGCTTGCCCCCTATCCTGGGTCTACAGGAATCCTTCTCCCCCTACAAACTCTCCATGATCATACTCCTGCATTCTTACATCTTGTCCTTGATCAATAGAGCTCATACTTTCCTACTCACTGTCTATGATGATTGTTATGAAGTTGACGGTGTCTACTGTACCTTGAAGAGAGAGTGAATGCTGTTTTGTACTGAGACCATACAAACACTAACTAGTTGTATCAGAGGGTACTGGAAAATTGAAAATTTGTAACATTTGGCTGTGAAACAAAAACAAGATTTTAGTTGCTGTTTTCACAACAATTTGAATTTAACCAATCAGTAAAAATCATGCCCCAGGATACTAAAACACAATCAAGTTTGAATTTATTGTTTTTGTCAACCTTGAACCGATGAGATGATCCGATGTTAGGGGTACAAAGAAGCAGCCATTGGGAAAGTTAGACAGGGAGGCCAACTGCTATCAACACAGTAACTGCCAGCAACACACTCTCTACCAAAGGAACCTTTTTCATGTGAAACATCTTCGCAGTGAAAGACAGAAGACAACCCAGGGAGATCTTCAGCTGAAAGAAGGACACCAGAGACAACAGCTGCTGTGTGGTTTTAAAATTAAGTTGATGCAATTTGAATACGACTTTTTATTTTTATGGAAGGCTGAGAGTTGTGAAAAGATGTTGTTTAATGCTTACTTTTGGAGTTAAGGAATAAATTGATGTTTAAATTGACATTCCTTTAAATAGTAAAAATTGGGAGTTCTCTGTCACTCATACTTTAATATATTACAAGGCAAGGTGAGCTTTTCTGGGCGTTTGGTTTAATTAGCAAAATTACTGCCGTGTTGTAACAATATTAAGGCTCCTGCCCTATTTCCCACTGTCCCTGAACAATAAGGGTCCTGCCCTATTTCCCACTGTCCCTGAACAATAAGGCTCCGGCCCTATTTCCCACTGTCCCTGAACAATAAGGCTCCTGCCCTATTTCCCACTGTCCCTGAACAATAAGGCTCCTGCCCTATTTCCCACTGTCCCTGAACAATAAGGCTCCTGCCCTATTTCCCACTGTCCCTGAACAATAAGGCTCCGGCCCTATTTCCCACTGTCCCTGAACAATAAGGCTCCGGCCCTATTTCCCACTGTCCCTGAACAATAAGGCTCCGGCCCTATTTCCCAAGGTCCCTGAACAATAAGGGTCCTGCCCTATTTCCCACTGTCCCTGAACAATAAGGCTCCTGCCCTATTTCCCACTGTCCCTGAACAATAAGGCTCCTGCCCTATTTCCCACTGTCCCTGAACAATAATGCTCCTGCCCTATTTCCCACTGTCCTTGAACAATAAGGCTCCTGCCCTATTTCCCAAGGTTCCTGAACAATAAGGCTCCGGCCCTATTTCCCACTGTCCCTGAACAATAAGGCTCTGGCCCTATTTCCCAAGGTCCCTGAACAATAAGTCTCCTGCCCTATTTCCCACTGTCCCTGAACAATAAGGCTCCGGCCCTATTTCCCACTGTCCCTGAACAATAAGGCTCCTGCCCTATTTCCCAAGGTCCCTGAACAATAAGGCTCCTGCCCTATTTCCCACTGTCCCTGAACAATAATGCTCCTGCCCTATTTCCCAAGGTCCCTGACCAATGAGGCTCCTGCACTATTTCCCACTGTCTGTGACCAATAGGTCTCTTGCTGAATGGCTCCTTGTCCGACTCCCTTCTTGTTACACACTGTCAGCATTTCAGTTTTTCCTCTCACCCTCCCTGCTCCTCAATACAGTTTGTGATGACTGCATTGTGTCTTGCCCTTCTGGTTGAGAGAGATTGTGGGTTTGGAACCTGCCTTCAAAGGAGGCATGGTGAGTAACTGCAGTAAATCTTGTAAATGGTACAGACTGCTGACACCATGTGGAGGCAGGAAATGTGTACCTGGTGGATTTAGCATCAAACAAATAGGCACTTTTCTCAACTTCATGATTTCCTTAGAACTGGGATTTACTCAGACAGTCAAGCAGAGCCTATTCCATCTCTCTTCCTAATTACGCTTTCAGGAGTGTGGAATTTGGAGAGCTATTAAATGAATTGCTCACCTGAAAATTCTGTATTCATGACCTTCACACAAACCCACAGTATGTGCATGGTTAGTCCAATACAGTTTCTCATCCACCTGAAATCCAAGGATGTGGGGCAGCATGGTGGCTCAGTGGTTAGCACTGCTGCCTCACAGCACCAGGAGCTGGAAATGTGTTGATGGAAAAGCGCAGCAGGTCAGGCAGCATCCAGGGAACAGGAGAATCGACGTTTCGGGCATAAGCCCTTCTTCGGCTTATGCCCGAAACGTCGATTCTCCTGTCCCCTGGATGCTGCCTGACCTGCTGCGCTTTTCCAGCAACACATTTCTAGCTCTGATCTCCAGCATCTGCAGACCTCACTTTCTCCTCACAGCACCAGGAACCAAGGAACGATTCCAGTCTTTGGTGACTGTCTGTGTTGTGTTCACACATTCTCCCCATGTTTGTGTGGATTTCCTCTGGGTGCTCCAGTTTCCTCCCTCAGTCCAGAGATGTGCAGGTTGGGTGAATTGGCCATGCTAAATTGCCAATAGTGGTCAAGGATGTGTATGTTAGGTGCATTAGTCAGGCATCAATTTAGAGTAATCGGATAGGGGAGATGGGTCTGGATGGGATAATCTTTGGAGGGTCGGCATAGACTTGGTGGGCAGAAGGGCCTGTTTCCACACTGTAGGGATTCTATGATTTCTATGATTCTATGTTGATTGTGGGAGTTTAATTACAGTAGTCTGATTGAATGATAAGTAGAGATGGTGATATTCTCTGTTGCTGGTGACAGTAAGTAGCACAAATCTACTCCACTTGAGTAGCACAAATCTACTCCAATCAGGCTAATCTGCCAAAACAGCACGTGAAATGCGACCCTGTCTGGAGGATTGGACAATTCATCTCATTTGCGAGTATCTGCTGAGTGAATATATCTTTGAAGATCGCCACCCTTATGCAGCAGGCTACAAACTCAGGCATGAAGAGACAAGGCAGAAATCTGCCCCATTACCTGAGCCTTCAGAAGTCTGCCACCATTTGCCCTCCTGTTTTGGCTGCAGGATGTGGATATTTAATCTGCTTTTGATTCCACGAACACTTTGGATTTTGACCTTCCCATTAATGTTCAAGATTAAATGGTACGCCTGAAAGTCTAAGTGAGGAATAAGATATAGACATTCCATGTAGGCCACAATAATTTTCCACTTCTCTGTCCTTTTCTTGCAGCAAATGTTATGACAATTGTGATTCTCTCCAGAGGAAATTGTGGCCTTTCAAAGTGTATCTCTGTCTACATGGTGAGCATGGCAGTAACGGATCTACTCGTCATGATCTTCAATGTGATTGTGTACTTGATATTTAATTATCACTTTCCATATTCCTTTCTGTCTTATACTGCTGTATGTAAGTTTGTCTTGTACATAACTTTTGCTACTCTGGATATGTCAGTGTGGTTCACAGTCACATTCACATTTGATCGATTTGTAGCGATCTGTTGTCATGAGTTTAAAGAAAAGTACTGCACCAAGAGAATTGCAACTACAGTTATAGCAACATCTTCAGTGCTGACTTGCTTAAAGGGTATTCCAATGTTCTTTTCATATGAAGCTGAACAAATAATTAATAGTGTGCACTGGGGATGCAGGACAAAAGCAGCTGTTTATACAATTCCTGCATGGTCAGTGTATAGTTGGATGCAGTCAACGTCACTCGTTTTGCTTCCTTTTGCTCTCATGACCTTGTTGAATTCTTTGACCGTCAGACGCATTTTATTGGCTAACAGAACACGCAAGGGACTCCGAGCTAAAAGCACCGAGAGTCAGACTGATCCAGAGGTGAGAGGTCGGAGGAAATCCATCATATTACTCTTCACTGTGTCAGGCAGCTTTATTCTGTTGTGGTTAACATCCGTTGGAAGTTTTTCAGCCACCAGATTATCAAATAGTGTCTACTATCAAGGTGATTACTCAAATCCTGGATATATCGCCACGGAAACTGGGTATCTGCTCATGTATTTAAGTTCCTGTACAAACACGTGTATTTATGCAGCAACCCAGAGGAAATTCAGAGAAGAGCTGAGAAATGTTCTGAAGTCTTCGTTTGAACAATTTCTTAGTTTTTTTTTAAATAAGGAACCGATGGATTCAAATAAAAGGAATCATAGAAACATAGAAAAATACAGCGCAGTACAGGCCCTTTGGCCATCAATGTTGCGCCGATCCAAGCCCACCTAACCTACACTAGCCCACTATCCTCCATATGCCTATCCAATGCCCGCTTAAATGCCCATAAAGAGGGAGAGTCCACCACTGCTACTGGCAGGGCATTCCATCAACTCACGACTCGCTGAGTAAAGAATCTACCCGTAACATCTGTCCTATACCTACCACCCCTTAATTTAATGCTATGCCCCCTCGTAATAGCTGACTCCATGCGTGAAAAAAGGTTCTCATGGTCAACCCTATCTAAACCCCTAATCATCTTGTACATCTCTATCAAGTCACCCCTAAACCTTCTTTTCTCCAATGAAAAGAGCCCCAAGTGCCTCAGCCTTTCCTCATACGATCTTCCTACCATACCAGGCAACATCCTGGTAAACCTCCTCTGCACCTGTTCCAGTGCCTCCACCTCCTTTCTATAGTATGGCAACCAAAACTGCACACAATACTCCAGATGCGGCCGCACCAGAGTCTTATACAACTGCAACATGACCTCAGTGCTCCGGAACTCAATTCCTCTACCAATAAAAGCCAGTACGCCATATGCCTTCTTCACCGCACTATTTACCTGAGTGGCAACTTTCAGAGATCTGTGTACATGGATACCAAGATCCCTCTGCTCATCCACACTACCAAGTATCTGACCATTAGCCCAGTACCCCATCTTTTTGTTACTCTTACCAAAGTGAATCACCTCACACTTCACTACATTGAACTCCATTTGCCACCTTTCTGCCCAGTTCTGCAGCTTATCTATATCCCGCTGTATTCTGGATCAGTGGTGCTGGAAGAGCACAGCAATTCAGACAGCATCCGAGGAGCTTCGAAATCGACGTTTCGGGCAAAAGCCCTTCATCAGGAATAAATGCAGAGAGCCTGAAGCGTGGAGAGATAAGCTAGAGGAGGGTGGGGGTGGGGATAGTTTAGCATAGAGTACAATAGGTCAGTGGGGGAGGAGATGAAGGTGATAGGTCAGGGAGGAGAGGGTGGAGTGGACAGGTGGAAAAGTTGCTGGGCAGGTCGGACAAGTCCGGACAAGTCAAGCTGTAGTAGCGGGTTTGTTTCAGGACATGGTTGAAGAGCTTCAGGGCAGAGGAAAGGACCTGGGAGTTGCAGTGGGAGAGAGACTGCCTGAGATTCTTGTAGAGAGAGGAGGAAAACTTCTTCAAGGCAGGCATCCTTGCAAGAGGATTCGCAGTAGGGTTAAAATCAACGAGGTAAAAACAATGACTGCAGATGCTGGAAGGGCTTTTGCCTGAAACGTCGATTTTGAAGCTCCTCGGATGCTGCCTGAATTGCTGTGCTCTTCCAGCACCACTGATCCAGAATCTGGTTTCCAGCATCTGCAGTGATTGTTTTTACGTTATATCCCACTGTAACCTGACACATCCTTCCTCACTGTCAACAACTCCACCGACTTTCGTATCATCCACAAACTTGCTCACCCAACCTTCTAGCCCCTCCTCCAGGTCATTTATAAAAATGACAAACAGCAATGGTCCCAAAACAGATCCTTGCGGAACACCACTAGTAACTGCACTCCAAGATGAACCTTTACCATCAACTACCCTCTGTCTTCTTCCAGCCAGCCAATTCCTAATCCCAACCTCCAACTCACCCTCAATGCCATACCTCCGTATTTTTTGCAGTAGCCTACCATGGAGAACCTTATCAAATGCTTTACTAAAATCCATATACACCACATCTAACGCTTTCCCCTCGTCCACCTCCTTAGTCACCTTCTCAAAGAATTCAATAAGGTTTGTGAGGCACGACCCGCCCTTCACAAAACCATGCTGACTATCCTTGATCACATTATTCCTATCCAGATGTGCATAAATCCTATCCCTTACAATTCTCTCTAAGACTTTGCACACAACAGAAGTGAGACTGACCGGCCTATAGTTACTAGGGTTATCCCTACTCCCCTTCTTGAACAAGGGAACCACATCTGCTATCCTCCAGTCTACTGGCACTATTCCTGGAGACAACCAATTATCTTGTATCTAAAACAACGTTTCATCTGGTTTGCTGTACGAGAATGTCAATTGTCCTGAGAATCTGACAATGGGAAATGTTTGGAATGACATGAATGATCTTCAATAAAAGCTAAAATGGTCCATTTGAAAGTCATGTTTTCAATAATTTTCCATTGATTCCCCAAAGTAAGTGTTGGATGACATTGACATCAAGTCTGGTCTGGTCTGACCTGAATGTCGACAAGCAAGTATCTCTCAATGTTTCAGGAACCTGTCCCTCTTTGCAGTTGTAGTCGGCCGAGTTGTGTGTCTCGGGCTATTAATGTGAGGGGTCCAACAACGAGAATGAACTCAAAGCTCAGGTTTCCCATGCAAACACAAGTTTCTGAGTTTGTTCTGGCGGCATGGCAACACAGTGCTCAGTGAGGCACAGAACCCCTTCAGTGTGGAAACAGGCCCTTCGGCCCAACAAGTCCACACCGACCTTCTAAAGAGTACCCCACCCAGACCCACTCCCCTATCCTACTGAACTTACATTTACACCAACTAATGCACCTAACCTACACATGCCTGAACACTACGGGCAATTTAGCACAGCCAATTCACCAAAACTGCACATCTTTGGATTCTGGGAGGAAACTGGAGCATCTGGAGGAAACCCACACAGAGACGGGGAGAATGTGCAAACTCCACACAGACAGCCACGTGAGGCTAGGATCGAATGAGGGTCCCTGGTGGTGTGGGGCAGCTGTGCTAACCACTGAGCCACTGTGTCGCCCCTTCACGATGCTGCTTCACAGCATCAGGGACCTGAGTTCGATTCCAGCCTCAAGCGACTGTCGGTGTGGAGTTCGCACATTCTCCCCATCTCTCTGGGGGTTTCCTTCAAGTGTTCTGCTTTCCTCCCACAGTCCCAGGACGTGCAGGGTAGGTGGATTGGCCATGCTAAATTGTCCATAATGTCCAGGGGTGTGCAGGCTTGGTGGAACGTCATGGAGAATGCAGGGTTACAGGGATAAGGTAGGGGTGCTCTTTGAAGAGATGATGTGGACCTAAAGGGTAGAATGGCTGGCTTCAAGGTGTCAGGATTCAATGATTCTCTGATGAAAATAACTGAAGTCAAAACTGTTCTCCATGTCAGGGCAGTTCTCCATGTTCTCCAAGTAGGCCAATGGTAATACACTAATGTCCAGCTGCTCAATAGACAATAGACAATAGGTGCAGGATTAGGCCATTCTGCCCTTCAAGCCAGCACCACTATTCATTATGATCATGGCTGATCATCCACAATCAGTATCCTGTTCCTGCCTTATCCCCATAACCCTTGATTCCACTATCCTTAAGAGCTCTATCCAAAACTTTCTTGAAAGTATCCAGAGACTTGGCCTCCACAGCCTTCTGGGGCAGAGCATTCCATACACCCACCACTCTCTGGGTGAAGATGTTTCTCCTCAACTCTGTTTAAGTGGCCGACCCCTTATTTTTAAACTGTGTCCTCTGGTTTGGGACTCACCCATCAGTGGAAACATGCTTCCTGCCTCCAGAGTGTCCAATCCTTTAATAATCTTATATGTCAGATCCCCTCTCAGCCTTCTAAACTCAAGCGTATACAAACCCAATCGCTCCAATCTTTCAGCATAAGATAGCCCCGCCATTCTGGGAATTGACGTCGTGAACCTACGCTGCACTCCCTGAATAGCCAGAATGTCTTTCCTCAAATTTGGAGACTAAGACTGCGCACAATATTCCAGGTGTGGTCTCACCAGGGCCCTGTACAGCTGCAGAAGAACCTCTTTTCTTCTATACTCAATTCCTCTTGTTATGAAGGCCAGCATGCTATTAGCATTCTTCACTGCCTGCTGTATCTGCATGCTTGCTTTCATTGACTGATGTACAAGAGCACCTAGATCTCGTTGTACTGCCCCTTTACTTAACTTGACTCCATTTAGGTAGTAATCTTCCTTCCTGTTCTTGCCACCAAAGTGGATAACCATACATTTATCCACATTAAACTGCATCTGCCATGCATCCGTCCACTCATCTAGCCTATCCAGGTCACCCTGTATTCTCCTAACATCCTCCACACATTTCACCCTGCAAATTTGCTAATATTACTTTTAATACCTTCATCTATATCATTAATGTACATTGTAAAAAGCTGCTGTCCCAGCACTGATCCCTGTGGCACACCATTGGTCACCGCCTGCCATTCCAAAAGGGAAACGTTTATCACTACTCTTTGTTTCTTGTCAGCCAACCAATTTTCAATCCATGTCAGTATTTTTCCCCGAATACCATGCCCTAATTTTGCTCACTAACCTCCTTCGTGGGACTTTATCAAAGGCTTTCTGAAAGTCCAGGTACACTACATCCACTGGATCTCCCATGTCCATCTTCAGAGTTACATCCTCAAAAAATTCCAGAAAATTAGTCAAGCATGATTCATAAATCCATGCTGACTCTGACCTATCGTGTTACTGCTATTCAGATGTGTCGTAATTTCATCCTTTAGAATTGACATTTAGCATTTTTCCCACCACTGAGGTCAGATTAACTGGTCTATAATTCTCTGTTTTCTCTCTTCCTCCTTTCGCAAAAAGTGGAACAACATTAGCTACCCTCCAATCCACAGTAACTAATCCTGAATCTATAGAACATTGGAAAATGATCACCAACGTATCCACGATTTCTCGAGCCACCTCCTTCAGTACCCTGGGTTGCAGACCATCAGGTCCCGGGGACATATCAGACCTAACAGTCTCTCCAACACCATTTCCTGCCTAATATATATTCCCTTCAGTTCAGGTCCTTCAGCCACTATTACATCTGGGAGATTGCTTGTGTCTTCCCCAGTGAACACAGATCTAAAGTACCAATTGTACTCTTCTGCCATTTCTTTGTTCCCTATAATAAATTCACCTGTTTCTGTCTTCAAGGGCCCAATTTTAGTCTTAATCATTTTTTTCTTTTCGTATACCTAAAAAAAGCCTTTACTATCCTCCTTTATATTTTTGGCCAATTTACCTTCCTCCCTGATTTTTTCTTTGCGTATTTCCTTTTTAGTAATCCTCTGTTGTTCTTTAAAAAGCTTCCCAGTCCTCCGATTTCCCACTCATCTTTGCTATGTTATACTTTTTCCCAATTCTCTTTATATGCTCCTTAACTTCCCTCATCAGCCACGGCCACCCCTGCCTCCCCTTAGGATTTTTCTTCCTTTTTGGAATTTACTGATCTTCGGGGTATAATGCATCTGCCATTGTTGTTCCATTGCCATCCCTGCAAAGGTATTGCACCATTGAACTTTGGCCAGCTCCTCCCTCATAGCTCCATAGTTCCCCTTATTCAACTGAAATATTGTCACTTCCGATTCTACCCTCGCCCTTTTAAACTGCAGATTAAAGCTTATTGCATTGTGGTCACTACCTCCTAATGGCTCCTTTACTTCGAGGTCCCTGATTAAATCCGGTTCATTGCACAACACCAGATCCAGAATTGCCTTCTCCCTGGTAGGCTCCAGCTCAAGCTGTTCTAAGAATCCATCTTGGACGCACTCCACAAACTCCCTTTCTTGGGATCCAGTATCATCCTGATTCTCCCAGTCTACCTGCATGTTGAAATCCCCCATAACAACTGTAGTAATATCTTTGTGACAGGCCAATTTCAGCTCCTTATTCAACTTGCACACTACATCCAGGCTACGGTTTAGAGGCCTGTAGATATCTCTCATTAGGGTCTTTCTACCCTTAGAATTTCTCAGCTCTATCCATACTGACTCAATATCCCCTGATTCTAGGTCCCCCCGTGCAAGGGACTGAATATCATTCCTTACCAACAGGGCCACCCCAACCCCTCTGCCAGTCAGTCAGTCCTTACGATAGCATGTATAGCCGTGAATATTCATTTCCCAGGCCCTGGCCACTTGAAACCACGTCTCAGTTATCCCCACAATATCGTAACTGACAATTTCCAAATGAGCCCAAGCTCATCCACCTTATTTCAATGCTTCTTGCATTCATATATAATATTTTTAATTTGTTACTCCCCTCACCCCTCCTATCAATCTCTATTTCACTTGACCTTACGGCATGATCCTTTTTTGAGTTTTCTGTTCCATTGATTCCATTGTCTTTCCTGACTTCTCTTGTTCTAACTTTCCCTTTAACTTCCTTCTTAAACTTCCAATTTGTCCCCTCCTCCCTGCTATTTAGTTTAAACTCAGCTGTGTTGCAGTGGCAAACCTACCTGCCAGAATGCTAGTCCCCCACCTATTAAGGTGCAATCCGTCCCTCTTGTATAATTTATCCTTACCGCTAAACATGCCCCAGTGATCCAAGAATTTAAATCCTTGCTTCCTGCACCAGTTCCCCAGCCACACGTTCAAGTCCATTATCCCCCTGTTCGTGGCCTCTCCAGCCTGAGGAACTGGAAGCAAACCGAAGATAACCACCCTGGATGTCCTGCTTTTCAGCCTTCTTCCGAGTTCTCCGAAGTCCCGCTGTAGAATGTCCCTCCTCTTCTTCCTAACAGCATTTGTGCCGACATGTACCACCACGTCTGGCTCTTCACCTTCGCCCTTGAGGATTTCCTGCACTCTGTCTGTGATGTCCTTAATCCTGGCACCAGGAAGGCAACACACCATCCTCAAATCCCGCCTGTTGCCACAGAAAACCCTTTCAGTCCCTCTCACTATGGAGTCCCCTATTACCACGGCTCTGTGTGATGTCTGACTCTCGGCTTTGCCTCCACGCCAATTTCTGATTGGCAGACCTGACCACCTCTCGGACTGGCAGTGACGTCTATCTCTACGGTTTCCAAGAGATTCAACCTGTTCCTGACAGGTACTTCCCCCGGGGTCTCTTGTACTTGTCTCATCTCTGCCTTCCTCAACGTCTTCTCCCTTCTACTCTCTTCTGGTATGCTCCGTGTAATAACCTCGCTGAAGGTCCTGTCCTGAAAGATCTCGTTCTCTCGGATGAACCTGAGGTCATCTAGTTCATTCTTCAGTGCTGCAATATGCTCTGTCAGAAGCTGAGCGTGTACACACTTTCCACAGTTATACAAGCCAGCTACACCAGAGTCCCTGACCTCCTACATCATGCATGTAGTACACTGAATCAGCTTGGCTGTCATGTCTTCACCCTCTTCAACTGTGGCGTAATCACTTCTCTCAACTTCTTTGTCGACGGCTCCTGAGCCAAAGACTCGCTCTTTCCTCAACAGAAACGTCCCCCGACCCCTGTGTTTTGTTGCAAGTCTGTGGACTTTTAATTTAGGTTAGAGGAGGAGGGTGGGAGGGAGGCCCTACTGTGTAGGACCTGGGGCCTGGAACACACCTACTTAAATTGCACTCACCCACGTTCCCAACAGCCTCTGTGCTCCGACTTCACTTCTGCCCAGCTACCACCGCTCTTTGCTGAAACAAAATTGTTCAAGTGAACAATTGGAAGTGTGCCAGGAGCAAGAATCATGACTGTAGTTGTGTCAAAGAAAGTTTCCCTGAATGTGGAAACAGGCCACTCAGCCTAACAAGACCACACCAATCGGCTGAAGGGCACCTCACCTTGATCCACCCCCCCCTACTCTATAACACTGCATTCCCCTTGGCTAATGCACCAAAACTTACACATCCCTGAACACTCTAGGCCATGTAGCATGGCCAATTCACTTAACCTGCACATCATTGGATTGGTGAAGGATGCCAGAACACTTGGAGGAAACCCACGCAGATACAGGGAGAACATGCCAACTCCACCCAAAGGTGGAATCCCTGGCACTGTGAGGCAGCAGTACCAGCCTCTGAGCCACCCACAAATGAGGTGTAACCACAGATACAAAGTGGTCTGGTGTTCTTTGATTCAAAAGGGCCATCCATATCAGAATTGCACTTGCAGAGCTGGGCAGAAAGGTGGCAAATGGAGTTCAATGTAGGTAAGTGTGAGGTGATTCACTTTGGTAAGAGTAACAAAAAGACGGGGTACTGGGCTTATGGTTGGATACTTGGTAGTGTGGATGAGCAGAGGGATCTTGGTGTCCATGTACACAGATCTCTGTGTTGCCACCCAGGTAAATAGTGCGGTGAAGAAGGCATATGGCGTACTGGCTTTTATTGGTAGAGGAATTGAGTTCCGGAGTCCTGAGATCATGTTGCAGTTGAATAAGACTCTGGTGCGGCCGCACCTGGAGTATTGTGTGCAGTTTTGGTCGCCATACTATAGGAAGGATGTGGAGGCACTGGAACAGGTGCAGAGGAGGTTTACCAGGATGTTGCCTGGTATGGTAGGAAGATCGTATGAGGAAAGGCTGAGGCACTTGGGGTTGTTTTCATTGGAGAAAAGAAGGTTTAGGGGTGACTTGATGGAGGTGTACAAGATGATTAGGGGTTTAGATAGGGTTGACCATGAGAACCTTTTTTCACGCATGGAGTCAGCTATTACGAGGGGGCATAGATTTAAATTAAGGGGTGGTAGGTATAGGACAGATGTTAGGGGTAGGTTCTTTACTCAGCGAGTCGTGAGTTGATGGAATGCCCTGCCAGTAGCAATGGTGGACTCTCCCTCTTTATGGGCATTTAAACAGGCATTGGATAGGCATATGGAGGATAGTGGGCTAGTGTAAGTTAGGTGGGCTTGGATCGGCGCAACATTGAGGGCCAAAGGGCCTGTACTGCGCTGTATCTTTCTATGTTCTATGTTCTATGTACTCAGTGGTTCTCTGTTTTTCTGTTCTTTCTCATGGCAGATCAGGCATGGGCGCTGTTTGTCACACAACCAGCCAAACATGGGGCAGAGCGATTTTAAACACTTCTCATGATGCATCACTCAACACTGGGAGGGCATTCAGCAACAACCGCACTTAGTCAGACTCAAAGACTGAACGTACATGGTTGATATCACCAGTCCTGGGCATTTTGTGAGTAACCATCAGGACAGAAATAGAGGCACAATAGAGCACAATTAGAACTGAGTTGCACTGCATGCCCTCACCCATCATTTCAGATTCAGGAAATTTCATGGCATTTTCTGAAAGATGGGACAGATAACCTGCTGTCAAACTCCATCGAGTCCTTCCCACGTGTGGCTGATATCTCTGTGCGCCTCCATGTTGGAAAGTCTATGAGAAGGCACTGATGGTGGCAAGGACTGTGCAGGTGCTCTACATGTCGGAGCTAACTGTATTGATAGCACCAATACTGACTGGTGTAGCTGATTACCAAAGGACATTGCTGCTAGACTGGGCTTAGAGGCGATGGGGAGGGCATTTAGAAGGACAAGTGCAGCAGATCCAAGACATGAATATCATTACTTCATTCCTTCGGGAGGAAGGCCAAGGTTTCACAGCACTGTATGTGTGTTCTCACTGAGTCCTGGGAAAATACAACATCACCTTCTTGTAGTATTCGAGTCTCCCTCGTGAAAAAACCTGAGAAAAATGTTCGATGGATTCTTAATTGCTTGAATGCTGAAGAATGCTGATGTTCACACTGGGCAAGGCTGATCTCAGATTCAAATGTCACTTGATGGTCATTCTTTTATTCTTTTCATTTGACAAGATGGTCTTTCACTGAAACATGACTGCACAATGCTGGAGGTCTGGTTTCAATAATACAAGAGCAGTTAATTAAGAAAAGATGAGAAAATAAAATAAATCAAGCTACATACAAATAACACAATTTGGAAGATTTCAAAACACACAGTCAACATACAACATGCCATCGATCCCAATGGCATCCCTTCACACACCAGACAATTGCCTTCTCCATCACCGATATACATTTGACGTCATTGTTGTTTTCAATTTTTCGTCTTGAGAGATTGGTAGCTTCCACCTTGAGTATTGATTCAACTTTGAGATCCAACCTTCTCAGCATCAATTAGCACTTAATGAATTCTAATAAAAGAT
Source organism: Chiloscyllium plagiosum (assembly GCF_037043375.1). Classification (NCBI taxonomy): domain Eukaryota; kingdom Metazoa; phylum Chordata; class Chondrichthyes; order Orectolobiformes; family Hemiscylliidae; genus Chiloscyllium; species Chiloscyllium plagiosum. Next base: position 108,046,603 of record NW_028270150.1, on the reverse strand, counting down.
CTGTGGTCTGGAACTTTCAAACTAAAACCCTTACAATATGATAATCTATCTCTAAACTCTTCTGAACAATCTCCTTTCTCTTAAGGTTCCTACATCCACACTGAACCAGGTTGTGCGCAGTGGGAAATAAAAAGGTTTAGCAAATAGTTTGTGGATGGCACAGTGGCTCAGTAGTTAGCACTGCTGCCTCACAGCATCAGGGATGTGGGCTCGATTTCACCCACAGGCAACTGTCTGTGGGGAGTTAGCACATTCTCCCCTTGTCCGCCTTGGTTCCCTCTGGGTGATCCAGTTTCCTCCCACAGTCGAAAGATGTGCACGCTAGGTGGATTAGGCATGGGAAGTGCAGGATTATAGGGATAAGGTATGGGGTGGATCTGGATGGGATGTTCTTCGGATGATCTTTGTGGGTACGTTGGTTGAATGCCCTATTTCCAAACTGTAGGAATTCTATGACGTTATTTTGGCTTCTACCTGAAAGCAGGATCATGTACTCCCATAGCAATCAAGGAGAATGCTTGAGAAATGCAGGAGGTCTGGCAGCATTTGTGGACATAAAAGATATAATAAGGTACTTAATGCTCTCCATTCTTCTGAGAACCTTCACCGCGGTTCTACATGTGTGGAGAGTTTGTGTTTACTTTGCACTTAACAGAGAGCACAAAAGTCTCCCTTTCACATCCTAATTAACACCATATTTTACATGTTATTGTTGCTTTAACCTTCTTTAACAGGTGTGGGGAGTTGGAGATGGGGGAAACAAAGATATCTTTCCTCCAGCAGACAAGAGTTAGAAGCATTTGGCATGTACATGTGCTCCTCACTGGCACGGAAACAGAGAGAGGGAGAGAGAGAAAATTAGACAGAAACAGAAACAGAGATCAGGACACAGACAGAAGCCATTTCATAGAGACAGAGAGAGGTGCAGACAGAGATAGAGTGACCACTTTAATAAATGAACCTGTGCAGACAAACCCTAAATTTTTCCAGCATTAATGTCGGAGATTTGGGAATAGGTACTATCTTGTTACAGGACAATGAGTGGGAGACAGTGGGACATTTCTCAAAGACACTGAACCCGTGTCATTCATTCAGATAGTGGCTGCTGATGCCTCTTCCTGGCCCCTTTTTCTTTCCTCATGATTCTGGTCCTCCAAGCGTCACCTCCTTGTAAATCCAACCATGCACACGGTGGTCATCTTGGAGTGATGTCAACACATTAGATTAGATTACTTACAGTGTGGAAACAGGCCCTTCGGCCCAACAAGTCCACACCGACCCGCCGAAGCGCAACCCACACATACCCCTACATTTACCCCTTTAACCTAACACTACGGGCAATTTAGCATGGCCAATTCACCTGACCCGCACATCTTTGGACTGTGGGAGGAAACCGGAGCACCCGGAGGAAACCCACGCAGACACGGGGAGAATGTGCAAACTCCACACAGTCAGTCGCCTGAGTCGGGAATTGAACCCGGGTCTACAGGCGCTGTGAGGCAGCAGTGCTAACCACTGGGCCACCGTGCCGCCCATAACCACTGGGCCACCGTGCCGCACATGTGTACCATTCGACCTCTGAACATTTCTTTGACTCAACAGCGGCTTTTGCTGTTACCATGGAGCATGCTCACCATGTGACTCTTTAAAACATGTACGCACGGACTTCAGGGGAACACAGCGGGGTGGGGGTTGATCAGGTCAAGGGCCAAAGAGACTGGGACTGGGGGTGGGAGAGAGAGATCAGGATAAGTGATGAGGAGACTATGACTGGAGGTTGGACAGACAAGGACAGGGTCAAAGAGACTTGGACTGGGGAGAGAGATAGATCAGGAAAGCGATAAAGAGATTGTGACCAGTTGGTGGAGCGATGTGGGGATAAAGTGACTGAGCTGTCGAGAAGAATGTGTGATGAGGACAAGGGGCAAAGAGACTGGAAGTGGGGGTTAGAGAAGAGACCTGGGCAAGAGCAAAGAGAGTGGGTCTGGGAGGGGTGGGGGGGTGTAGAGAGATCAGGACAAGGAGCAAGGAGACTGGGACTGGGGTGTAAAGAGATCAGAACAAAGATCAGAGAAAATGGGACAGCGGGGATAAGAGAGAAATCAGTGGAGTCATCCTGACTGGGAAGAGATCAAGAGCAACAGATTGGGAATTGGGAAGCATGGGATTGGGACAAAACCAGAAATTGCTGGAAAAGCTCAGTAATCTGACAGCATCCATGGAGAGAAATCAGAGTTAATGTTTCAGGTCCAGTGACCCTTCCTCAGAACTGATGATAATGAGGGAACAGTTGTTTGTTTTGTGTCAAAGATAGGGTTGAAGTGAGGGGGACACAGAGCCCAAAGAGAGAGAACAACAGTTGGACAGACAAAGGAGTGGATAATGATTGGCCAAGGAGAATGAATGGCTGCTAATGGGGCCTATTAGTGGCTAACAATGGATTGTGTGTAACAGCAGATCCGGTGTGTGGGAGCTGGGGTAAGGACATGGGAGAAGGTGCCTCAAGCCCTGAAATGGTTGAAATTTGAGACCAGAAGGCTGCAGAGCTCCCCAACGGTAAATGAGGTGCTGTTCTTCCAGCTTGCATTGAGCTTCACTGCAGCACTGCAGCAAGCCTGAGGCAGAGATGTTGGTCAGGGAGCAGGGTGGAGTGTTGAAGTGGCAGGCAACTGGAAGCTCAGGATCATTTTTGCAGACACAACAGAGGTGTTCTGCAAAGCAGTCGCCCAACCTATGCTTTGTTTCCTCAATGTGGAGGAGAGCACATGGTGAGCAGCAAATGCACGCGACTAGATCGTGTGGTGCAGGCAAAGCGCTGTTTCATCTGGAAGGTGTGCTTGGACCCTTGGATACTGAGGAGGGAGGAGGCAAATGGGCAGATGGTACAACTTCTGCAGTGGCACGGAAAGGTGTCATAGGCTGTGGGGTTGGGGTGTTTGGGAGGTGTGAAGGGAGGGGTGCAGAGTTTGTGTGGTGTTGAGAGTGAAGAAGGAGTGGACCAAGGTGTCCCAGAGGATCTGACAGGGGAGGGGAGGGGAATATGTGTCTGGTGATGACATCACATTGGAGGTGCCAGAAATGGTGCCGAATGATCTGCTGGGTGTGGATGCTGGTGGGATGGTAGGTGAGAACAAGAGGGGACCCTGTCACTGTTGTGGAAGGGAAGAGTGGAGGGAGGGGCTGACGTCCAGGAGATGGGTCAGATCTGGCTGAGGCCATGGGGACTGGGGAATCCTCACTTGAGGAAAAAAGTGGACATTTCGGAGGGCCCTTTCTGTAAGTTGGCCTCATCGGAACTGATACAACCAAGACGGAGAAACTGGAAGAATGGAATAGAGTCTTTTCAGGAAGCAGAGTGTGAGGATGTATTGTCAAGGTAATCTTGGGAGATGGTGAGTTTATACTAGTGGCCAGCCTATCCCCAGAAAAGGAAACAGAGATGTCGAGGATGGAAACAGTGGAGTCAGAGGTGGACCAGGTGAATGGAAGAGAGAGGGGTGGAGATTAGAAGCTCAGTTGATAAACATGTCGCCTTCCAGACGAAAGAGGGAACCAATAATATCATTGATATATCCAAGAAAGAGTTGTGAGTGGGGGTTGAAGTAGGACTGGAACAAGGAATTGGGAGTGTGGTGCTGGAAAAGCACAGCAGGTCAGGCAACAGCCGAGTTCTCCTGCTCCTCGGATGCTGCCTGACCGGCTGTGCTTTTCCAACACCACACGCTCGACCCTGGTCTCCAGGGTCTGCAGTCCTCACTTCCTCGCTCTGGAACAGGGAATCTTCTACAAAGCCCACCAACAGCCAGGGCCCATGTGGGGACCCATGGCCATGCCTCTGGCCTGAAGAAAGGGACAGAGTTAAAAGAGAAGTTGTTCAGAGTGAGGATGAGCTTGGCCAGGCGAAGGAGGGCAGTGGTGGATCGGGACAGTTTAGGCCATTTTATCCAAGGGAGAAGTGGAGAGTCCTGAGACCATCCTAATGGGGGAAAGATGGGGAAAGGGATTGCACATCCATAGTAAGGAGGGGGCAGCTGGAGTCTGCAAACTGGAAATTCTGAAATGGATATAAAACTTCAAAGGAATCATGGAATGTATGTGGAGAAGATACTAGACAAGGGGATTAAAAAATACTTGAGGGAGGGATTGGGGTAAGAGGTTGTGATTGGGGGTGGAGGAGGTGGGGAGGGAGGATGTCAGGACTTGGACAGAAAGGAATCAGCTCAGGGATTTGGACCCCTCAGTTTTGCGCATACCAAACTGCACTTCCCTCCCCACGGTCTCTGTCCAACTGCCTGATCTGCACCCTCTACAGTTCCCATATTACCATATTACGGTATAATGATATATTGAACAACCTAGATTGCTGTTAAGTCTTTCACCTTTGAGAATGGGTTGCAGGTTTCTGTTCATTAATATGTAAATCCCAGAACTTCTTACAAGTCACATTCTTGAGAAAAGTGACATCTCAGCTGAATCGATGTATTAAAGATGTGAGGTTAGAGTCTGTCTTTATCCCAATCTTGAGTCAGACTGGTTCTATTTCCAAAGTGGAAGTTATAAAATATTACACGTATTGCCAGCCTGCATTGACTGCCTGCAGATTGCCTGCTTCTTGAGTGAAATAGAATGCATCTGCAAATATAATTCTGCAAATGCAAATTCACCTCACAGACTTATATGTGTGCACGTGCATGAGACAGTGTTAGTGTCTGCATGTGAGTATGTGATGTGAGTGTGAGTGAGCATGACAGAGTGTGTGTTTGCATGTGTATATGCTTGGTAAAGTGTGTGTGTGTGTGTGATGGAGTATAAGCTTGTGGGAGGGTGTGTGCATGGGTATGAGTGTGGGTGTGTACGTGTGTGTGTATGAGACAGAGTGTATATATGAGAGAGGGTCTGTGTCAGTGTGTGAGTATTTATAGTGTGCGTGTATGTGTGAGTGAGTGTGTGAAAGCGTATAGTGTAGTGGGGTCAGCGTGATATGAACCCAAGGTTCCGGTTGAGACCAACCACACTGGTAACGAACTTGGCTATCATCCTCTGCTTGGCCACTTTTCGTTGATGCGTGTCCCGAAGTCTGCCTTGGAGAATAGTCACCTGAAGATCCGAGACCAAACGTCCCGGACCGCTGAAGTGTTTTCCAACTGGGAGGGAATACCCCTCTGTGTTGATTGTTGTGCGATGTCTATTCATCGGTTGCAGTAGCCTCTGTTCAGTCTCACCAATGTACCAAGCCTCAGGGCATCCTTGCCTGAAGCCTATGAGATAGGCAACATTGGCCTAGTCACATGAGTACCTGCCGCGGACATAGTGGGTGGTTTCCCCATGTGTAATGATGGTATCTGCATTGACACTCTGACACGTATTGCAGGGGTTGCTATGTTAGGGTTGTATGGTATTGCAGATGATGATGTCCTGAAGGTTGGTCAGTTTGCTGCAAACAATGCTCTGTTTGAGGTTTGGTGGTTGTTTAAAGGTGAGCAGTGGAGGTGTGAGGAAGATCTTGGAGAGGTGCTTATCCTCGTTCATAATGTGTTGCAGGCTGCAAAGAACATAGCGTAGTCTTTCGGCTCCTGGGAAATACTGGACAATGAAGGGTACATCCCATGTCTGTCTCCTGAGGAGATCATTACAGTTTCTCGCTGTGGCACAAGTTCTGAGGGCATCATTACGAGGGAATCCTTGAGCACCTTCAGGCATCCATCATGTTCCCCTCATCTGAACAGATCCGGTGTATGTGTAGGGCTTGTCTGTAGGGGATGGCTGTTTTAATATGTTTTGGGTGGAAGCTGGAGAAGTGTAGCATTGTGAGGTTATCTGTGGGTTTGCGGTAGAGTGTGATGCTGAGATGTCCATCCTTGATGGAGATGCATGTGTCCAAGAATGAGACAGATACTGAGGAGTAGTCCATGGTAAGTCTAATGGTGGGATGAAACTTGTTGATATCACGTGTAGTTGTTTCAGTGACTCCTCGCCATGGGTCCTGAGGAAGAAAATGTCGTCAATGTATCGAGTGTATAGCGCTGGTTGGAGGTCCTGTGCAGCAAAGAAGTCTTGTTCAAAGTTGTGCATGAAAATGTTGGCATATTGGGGTGCAATTTGGTCCCCATGGCTGTTCCATGTTTCTGGATGAAGAACTGGTTGCCAAAGATGAAAATGTTGTGGTCGTGGATAAGGCGGATGAGTTGTCAGATGGTGCTTGGAGATTGGCAGTTGTTGGTGTTGAGTACTGAGGCTGTTGCAATGATGGGGGGTGCCAGTGTAGAGTGCTGACACATCCATTGTGACGAGGAATGTTCCCGGTTCGACTGGTCTGTGGGTGCTGAGTTTCTGCAAGAAATCTGCAGTGTCGCAACAGAAGCTAAAGTGAGCGTGTGCAGAGAAAACTGGCTTTGTGACTGACTGAGTTAATACACAGCAAGAGCCAAGTCAGCAGATATTCCCCGCAATCCCTTCACTCAGAAAGTTGTTTTATCTTCCCCTTTCACCGCTCCTCCCACCGATGGGAGAACATGGGAGCAAAGCAAAGGAGAGACGGGAGGAAAGGCTGAGGGACTTGAGAGAGAACAAAGTTAAGGCGAGACGTAATAGAGACATACAAGCTGACCAGAGGATTGATAGGGCGGACATTGAGAGCCTTTTTCCTCGGATGGTGATGGCTAGCACAAGGGGGTATAACTTTAAATTGAGGGGTGACAGATATAGGACAGATATCAGGGGCAATTTCTTTACTCAGAGAGTAGTAGGGGCATGGAATACACTGCCCGCAACAGTAGTAGACTCGCCAACTTTAAGGGCATTTAAATGGTCATTATATAAATATATGGATGATAATGGAATAGTGTAGGTTAGTTGGGCTTCAGATTGGTTTCACAGGTCAGTATAACATCGAGGGCTGAAGGGCCTGTACTGCAATGTATTGTTCTATGTTCTATATTCTATACATACCGTGTGGCACTGAGTCCAAGTCTATCCCTGTCAGGATTACACAGCAGAGAGATCCAGAGCAAAAAGGGCAGGAGAGAGGGAGAGAAAGCTCTGGAATACAGTATGACTCAGCAGCAGCACTTCTGATCAAACTCATCCTCAGTCTGAACAACTTCTCTTTCAGCTCCTCTCACTGTTTTCAGGTCAGAGATGTGGCCATGGGAAGCCACATGGGCCCCAGTTATGTTTGTGGGGTGCATGATACATTCTTTGTTCCAGTCTTACTCCGGCCCTCACCCAACTCTTTCTCCGATATATCAGTAACATTGTCGGTGCTGCTTCCCTCTTTCGTCCGGAATGGAAAAAGATGATCAGTTTGAGCTTCCAATTTCCACCCTGCTCTCACATTCATCTGGTCCATCTCTGACTCCGCCCTTTCCATCCTCGAACATAGTTGAGAGTGAGGTAACCAACAAGAGGGAAAACCATATTTGATCTCGTCCTCACCAATCTGCTGCTGCAGATGCATCTGTCCATTGCAATCTCAGGACGAGTGACCACTACACACTCCTTAGAACACAGAGCAGTCCAGCGCAGAATCGGGCCCTTTGGTGAACATGACACCAAATTTAACTAATCTCTTCTGCTGGCCATTGCTCCATATCTCTCCATTCTTTCCATATTCCTGTGCTTATCCAAAAGCCCCTTAAACGCCTTTCTTATATCTGTGTCCATCACCATCCCCAGCAGAACGTTCCAGACCCCTACCCCTCCATGTAAACAACCTGCGCCTGAGATTTCCTTTGGAATTTCCTCCTCTCAGCTTAAATACATGCCCCCTAGTATTAAACATTTCAACACTTGGGATAAAAATCCTGACGTAGAACATAGAACATAAAACATTACAGCGCAGTACAGGCCCTTTGAAACTCAATGTTGCACCCATGTGTGAATCCAATCTGAAGCTCATCTAACCTACACTATTCCATTTTCATCCATACGTTTATCCAATCACCATTTAAATGCCCTTAAATTTGACGAGTCTGCTCCTGTTGCAGGCAGTACATTCCATGCCCTTACTACTCTCTGAGTAAGAAACTACCTGTCCTGTATCTATCACCCCTCAGTTTAAGGCCATGCCCCCTTGTGCTAGCCATCACCATCCCAGGATAAAGGCTCTCACTGTCCACCCTATCTAACTCTCTGATTCTCTTATGTGTCTCAATTAAATCACATCTCAACCTTCTTCTCTGACAAAAACAGCTTCAAGTCCCTCAGCCTTTCCTCATAAGACCTTCCCTCCATACCAGGCAGCATCCTAGTAACTATCCTCTCAAACCTTTCCAAAGCTTCCACATCCTTCCTACAAAGCAGTGACTAGACCTATACGCAATACTCCAAGTGTGGCCACACCAGAGTTTTGTGCAGCTACAGCATGACCTCATGGCTCTGAACCTCAATCCCTCTGCCAATAAAAACTATTATGCCATATGTCTTCTTAACAACCCTATCAACCTGGGTGGCAACTTTCAAGGATCTATGTACATGGACACAGAGATCTCTCTGCTCATCTACACTATCAAGAATCTTATAATTAGCCCAATTCTTTAATCCCATTGCTCCTTCCAAAGAGAACACACTTTTCTGCATTAAATTTGATTTGCCACCTCTAACCCAGCTCTGCAGCTTATCTATGTCCCTCTGCAACCTACAATATCCTTCAGCACTATCCACAACTCTGCTGACCCTAGTGTCATCTGCAAATTTACCAACCCACCCTTCTATGCCCCCATCCAGGCCATTATGAAAATGATAAACAGCACTGGCCCCAAAACAGATCCTTACAGTACACCACTAATAACTGAACTCCAGGATAAACATTTCTCAGCAGCCACCACCAGCAGGTCAATTTCTGATCTAAACCGCTATATCACTCTCAATCCCATACCTCTGTATTTTGTGAAACAGCCTACCATGGGGAACCTTATCAACTGCCTTACTGAAATCCAAATACACCACATCAACTGCTTTACCTCATCCACCTGTTTGGTCACCTTCTCGAAAAACTCAATAAGGTTTGTGAGGCATGACCTACCCTTCACAAAACCGTGTTGACTATCCCTAACCAACTTTTTCCCTTCTAGATGAATATAAATCCAATTTCTTGTGACCTTTTCCAACACTTTACCCACAACTGAAGTAAGGCTCACTGGTCTATAATTACCAGGGTTGTCTCTACTCCCCTTCTTGAACAAGGGAACAACATTTGCTATCCTCCAGTCTTCTGGCACTATTCCTGTAGACAATGACGACATAAAGATTAAAGCCAAATTCTGCAATCTCCTCCCTGGCTTCCCAGAGAATCCTGGGATATATCCCATCTGGCCCAGGGGACCTATCTATTTTCACACTTTCCAGAATTGCTGACACCTTCTCCTTGTGAACCTCAATCCCATTTTATCTTTTAGCCTGTTTCTCAGAATTCTCCTCAACAAAATTAACTTTTCCAGTGTGAATACTGATGAAAAATATTCATTTAGTGCTTTACCTTTCTGCTTGGAATCCATGCACAACTTTCCACTACTGTCCTTGATTGGCCCTCATCTTACTCTCATCATTCTTTCATTCCTGATATACCAATAGAAAGCTTTAGGGTTTTCCTTGATCCTACCTGCCAACGACTTCTCAGGTCCCCTCTTGTCTCTTCTTAGCTCTCTCTTTAGGTCCTTCCTGGCTAACTTGTAACTCTCAAGCGCCTTAACTGAGCCTTCATGTCTCATCATTAAATAAACCTCCTTCTTCTTCCTCTTGACAAGAGACTTAACTTCTTGAGTAAACCACAGCTCCCTCACTTGACAACTTCCTCCCTGTCTGACAGGTATCAAGGACACACAGTAGCTGGTCCTTGAATAAGCTCCACATTTCAATTGTGCCCATCCCTACAGTTTCCTTCCCCAGCCCATGCATCCTAAGTCTTGCCTAGTCGCATTATAATTGCCTTTCCCCCAGCTATAACTCTTGCCCTGTGGTATATACCTATCCCTTTCCATCACTCAAGTAAACATAACCAAATTGTGGTCACTATCACCAAAGTGCTCACGTACCAAATCTAACACCTGGCCTGGTTCATTACGCAGTACCAAATCCAATGTGGCCTATTTACATACTGTGTCAGGAAACCATCCTGCACACAATGGACAAAAACTGACCCATCGAAAGTACTTGAAATATAGTATTCGCCAGTCAATATCTGGAAAGTTAAAATCCCCCATAACAACATCTCTGCCACTCCCAATCCTACTGAGATCATCTTTGCTATCCTTTCCTCTACATCTCTGGAGCTATTCGGAGACCAATAGAAAACTCCCAGCAGAGTGACCTCTCCTTTCCTGTTTCTAACCTCAGCCCATACTACCTCAGCAGACGAGTCCTCAAACATCCTTTCTGCCACAGTAATACTGTCTTTGATTAACAATGCCCCACCTTCCCTTTTTTTACCATCTTCTCTATTCTTGCTGAAACATCGAAATCCCAGAATCTGCAACAACCATTCCTCTCTCTGCTCTATCCATTTCTCTGTATTGACCACAACATTGAAGCCCCAGGTACGAATTCATGCAGCAAGTTTCCCCACCTTATGCTCCTGGCATTGAAGTACACACACTTTAACCACCTTCCTGCTTGCCAATGAACTCTTGCGACCTTGAAACCTTATTTCTGACCTCACTACTCTCAACCTCCTGGACACTGGAACTTTAATTTTGGTTCCCAACTCCCTGCTGAATTAGTTTAAACCAACCCGAAGAGCATTAGCAAATTTCCCCTCCAGGATATTGGTACCCCTCTGGTTCAGATGGAGACCATCCTGTTTGTAGCGGGCCCGTCTACCGCAGAATGAGCCTCAATAATCCAGGAATCCAAAACCCTCCCTCCTGCACTATCCCTGTAGCCATGTGTTCGGCTCCACTCTCTCCCTATTCCTCGCCTCACTAGCACGTGGCACGGATAACAAACCAGAGATAACAACTCTGTTTGTTCTAGCCCTAAGCTTCCATCCTTGCTCCTTGCATTTCTGCCTTAAATCCCCATCTCTCTTCCTACCTATGTTGTTGGTATCAATGTGGACCACGAATTGGGGCTGCTCCCCCTCCCCCTCAAGGATCCCAAAACCACGATCCGTGGCATCATGAACCCTGGCACCTGGGAGGCAACACACCAACCGGGAGTCTCTCTCGTCCCCACAGAACCTCCTATCTGTCCCCCTAACTATGGAGACCCCAGTGACTCTTCTTCCCCCTTCCCTACTGAGCAACAGGGACAGACTCTGTGCCAGAGACCTGTACACCATGGCTTACTCCTGGTAAATCACTCCCCCCCAACAGTTTCCAACATGGTATATTTGTTGTTGAGGGGAACGGCCACAGGGGATCCCTGCACTGCCTGCCAGTTCCCTTTCTGTCCCCTGACTGTAACCCATCTGCCTTCTTCTTGTACTTGAGGAGTGACTACCTCCCTGTAACTCCTCTCAATAACCCCCTCTGCCTCCTGAATGATCCGAAGTTCATCCAGCTCCAGCTCCAGTTCCCTAACACGGTTTTCGAGGAGCTGGAGTTGGGTGCACTTCCCACAGGTGCAGTCAGCAGGGACACTGGTGGTGACCCTTACCTCCCACATTCTGCAGGAGGAACATTCAACTGCCCCAATCTCCATTCCCATTGTTCTAAACTCCCAACAAGACTGGTGAAAAATAAAGAATAAAAAAACAACTAGTTACCTGACCAATCCGGCCCACAGAACCTTTTGTTTTGGTTGGAGGAGGACGATGGGTAGGGGACACTACCCGAGTAGTGTTTCAGGTAACGCAACTACCCAAATGTATTACTTCACATACTTAGCAGTCCCATGTCTGCTCCTGTTCAGCGTGTGCTCCACCTGTCCACGAGGTGAGGTTTTAAATCGGTGATTTACCTTCCTGTCAGCCCTCTGGTCAACGCTCCCACTCTTCCTGCTGTGGAAATGAAACTCCCATCAACCCTACATATGCAACTCATAATTTTATAGACTTCTAGTAAGTCTCCCCGCGGTCTCTGCCACTCCGGAGCAAATAGCCCTGGTTTTTCTAGCCTCTCCTTATCACTCAAATGCTCTAATCCAGGCAACATCCTGGTAAATCTCTTCTGTACCCTCTCCAAAGCCTCCATGTCCTTCTTCTAATGTGGTGACCAGATTGAATGCAATACTCTAAATGCAGTCGAACCAAAGTCTTATTAAGCTGCAGCAGGACATCCTGACTGCTGTCCTCAGTGCCCTGACCAATAAAGGCAAGCATGCCATGGCCTTCTTTACCACCCTATCTACTTGTGTGGCTACTTTCAGGGAGCTATGGACTGGAACCCCAAGATCTCTCTGGATATAATGCTGCTCAGGGTCCTGCCACTAACTGTATACTTTTCCTTAACATTTGATCTCCCGAAGTGCAGTACCTCACACTTACCCGGATTAAACTCCATTTGCCATTTCTCCGCCCAAATCTGCAACTGATCTAAATCCCACTGTATCCTTTGACAACCATCTACACTGTCCACAACTCCACCGATCTCTGTATCATCTGCAAACTTACTAGCCCACTCATCTACGTTTTCATCCAAGTCTTTCATACATATCCCACTACATATCCCGGCAGGACATCACTAGTCACAGACCTCCAGTCAGAAAAGCACATTTCCATCACAACCCTCCACCTTCTTTGGGCAAGCCAATGCTGAATTCAAGCGGTCACGTGACCGTGGATCTTCTGCATCCTGGATAAGCCTGCCATGGGGGACTTTATCGAAAGCCTTACTAAAATCTATGAAGACAACATCCACTACTCTTATCAATCACCTTTGTCACCTCTTCAAAAAGTTCCATCAAGTTAATAAGACATGACTTGCCCTGCACTGAGCAATGCTGAATGTCCCAAATTAGGCCATGCTTTTCCGAATGCACACAAATCATATCCCTGATAATTCTCTCCAATAGCTTCCCAACCATCGATGTGAGATTCAATGGTCTAGTTTCCTGGATTATCCTTATTTCCCTTCTTGAACAAGGAACAACATTCAATGGTGAGAGGAACAGACAGGAGAGTCTGTGATCATGAACGAGACTCCTAGATGGTATGTTGCCTCCCGGGTGTCAGGGTCAGGGATGTCTCGGATTGAATCTACAGGATTCTTAAGGGGGAGGGACAGCAACCAGATGTCATGGTACACGTCCACACCAGTGACATGGCTAGGAAAAGGGAGGAGGACCTGAAAAGTGAATATAGGGAGTTAGAAGCTCAAAGGCAGGACGAGCAGAGTAGTAATCTCAGGATTGCTACCGGTGCCACAATCTCGTGAGGCTGGGAAAAGAGGGCGAGTGCAAATGAGCATGTGGCTGGAGAGCTGGTGTCGGAGGGAGGGTGTCAGATATGTGGATCATGGGACCTGTACAAGAAGGGCGGGCCACCAATATCCTGAGTGGGACGGTTGTTAATGCTCTTTGGAAGGGTTTAAACTAGTTTAGCGGGGGGTGGGAACCAGAACTACAGATTAGAGGATGGGGGTAGCTTGTGAACAGGCAGATACAGTGTGCAGAGAATCTATGAGGAGGGATAGATAGTTGATAGGGCAAAGTTGCAGTCAGTGCGATGGGTTGAAGTGTGTCTATTGTAACACAAGAAGTGTCAGGGATAAGGATGACGAACTTAGAGTATGGATCAGTACTTGGAACTATGACATTGTGTCCATTATGTGGACTTGGATATTATCAGGGCAGGAATGGTTGTTGGATGTTCCAGGGTTTAGATGTTTCAAAAGGAATAGGTGGGGAGGTCAAAGAGGTGGGGGAGTGGCATTGCTAATCAGGGATAGTATCACAGCTGCAGAAAGGGAGGCTGTCGAGGAGGGTTTGTCTACAGAGTCAGTATGGGTGACAGGAAAGAAGCAGTCACTTTATTGGGAGTTTTCTACAGGCCCCCAATAGCAACAGAGACACTGAGGAGCAGATTGGAAAGGTGCAAAAGTAACAAGATTCTTGTCTTAGATTACTTTAACGTCCCTAATATTGGTTGGAACTTCCTTAGTTCAAATAGTTTGGGTAGAGCAGTTTTTGTTAGATGTGTCCAGGAAGGATTCCTGACTCAATTTGTTGATAGGCCAACGAGAGGGGAGGCCATATTGGATTTGGTACTTGGCAACGAGCTCTGCCAGGTGTTAGATCTCTCAGTAGGACTGCATTTCGGTGAGAGTGATCACAACTCCCTGACTTTTACTGTACTCATGGAGAGGGATAGGAGCAGATGGTATGGGTTAGTATTTAATTGGGAGAGGAGGAATTACAATGCAGGCACCTAAATTGGGGACAGATGTTCTCACGAAAATGCCTGACAGAAATGTGGAGGTTGTTTAGGAAGCACTTGCTGATAGTGCTGGGTAGGTTTGTCCCACTGAGGCAAGAAAGGGATGGTAGGGTGAAGGAACTTTGGGTGACACGGCCTGTGGAAAATCTGATCAAGAGGAAGAAGGAGGCTTACTTAAGGTTGAGAAGGCAAGGAACAGACAGGGCTCTAGAGTGTTACAAGATAGCCAGGAAGGAACTGAAGAATTAATTTAGGAGAGTTAGAAAGAGCATGAAAAAGCTTTAGCATGCAGAATTAAGGAAAACCTTAAGGTGTTCTACACTTCTGTGAGGAACAAGAGGATGGCCAGAGTGAGGGTAGGGCTAATCAGGGAGAGTGAAAGGAACTTGTATCTGGAGTCAGAGGAAGTAAGGGAGGTCCATAATGAATACTTTGCTTCAGTGTTCACTACTGAGAGGGACCTTGTTGGTTGTGAAGACAGTGTGAAACAGGCTGATATGCTAGAACAAGTTGATGTTAGGAAGGAGGATGTGCTGAAAATTCTGAAAAACATAAGGATAAATAAATCGCCTGGGTCAGACGGGATATACCCAAGGTTGCTACAGGAAATGAGGAAGAGGCTGCTGTGCCTTTGGCGATGATCTTTGCATCCTCACTGTCCACTGGAGTAGTGCCATTTAATTGGACAATGGCAAATGTTATTCCCTTGTTCAAGAAAGGGAATAGGGCTAATCCTGGGAATTATAGATCAATCAGTTTTACATCAAGCTTCCACCTAAGTTGATAAGGTTGTTAAGAAAACATATGGTGTGATTAGATTAGATTAGATTCCCTACAGTGCGGAAACAGGCCCTTCAGCCCAACCACTCCACACCGACCCTCCGAAGAGTTATCCACCCAGACCCATTTCCCTCTGACTAATGCACCTAACACTATGGGGCAATTTAGCATGGCCAATTCACCTGACCTGCACATCTTTGGACTGTGGGAGGAAACTGGAGCACCCAGAGGGAACCCACGCAGACACAGGGAGAATGTGCAAACTCCACACAGACAGTCATCCAAGGCTGAGACCTGGGACCCTGGTGATGTGAGGCTGCAGTGCTAACCACTGAGCCACTGCACCACCCCCTTTTTTTTATATAGACTTCCTACTGTGTGGAATCAGGCCATTTGTCCCAACAAGGCACACTGACCCTCCAATGAATAACCCACTGTGCCATTCCTGTGTTGGCTTTCGTTAACAAGGGAATTGAGTTAAGAGGCATGAGGTTATGTGGCAGCTCCATAGAGCCCTGGTTAGACCACACTTGGAATATTGCATTCAGTTCTGGTCGCCTCATTATAGAAAGGATGTGGAAGCTTTAGAGAGATTGCAGGGGAGATTTACCAGAATGCTGCCTGGACTGGAAACAATGTCTTATTAAGGTTGAGGGAGAAGGGTGAGCAGCGACTTGATAGAGGTGTACAAGATGATGAGAGGCATAGGTAGAGTTGATAGCCAGAGACTTTTTCTCAGTGCAGAAATGGGGAGCATAATGCACAAAGGGGCATAATTTTAAGGTGATTGGAGAAAGATTTAGGGGCGATGTCAGAGGCCAATTCTTAACACAGAGGGTGTGGGTCTGTGGATTGCACTGCCAGCAGTGGTGGTAGAATCAGATACATTAAGGATGTTTAAGCGATTCTTGGATAGGCACATGGATAATGGTAAAATGAAGGATATGTAGGTTAGTTTGATCTTAGAGTAGGATAACAGTTCGGCACAACATCAAGGGCCAGAGAGCCTGTACTGTGCTCTACTGTTCTATGCTCTATTAGCTACTCGCCAGTCCTCTGGGACCTCTCCAGTGGATATAAAGCCTGGAAACAAAGATCTTGATCAAGGCTCCAGAAATCTCTTGCCTCTCTCAATAACCAGGGGTAGATATCATCGGGCCTGGGGCTTATCCACTTTAATGTTCTTGTGGAGATGAAGCCCTGCCTTCACATTGAGAATATCCTCCATTGTGTTGTGTGGCACCTCCACTGCACTAAATGGGACAGATTTCAGACACATATAGTGACTCAAGACTGGGCACTGACGGGGCACTGTGGGCCATCAACAGCAGTAAATTTCTACTCCAAAACAATCTGCAATCTCATGGTGTGGCATTTCCCACTTTCAACCATTCTTATCAAACTGGGGGCTTAATCCTGTTTCAGTGAAGATCGCAGTAGGGTCCAGCAGGAGCAGCACCATGATGAGGTGTCAACCTGATGAAACGACCAAACAGGCCTCATTACATGCCAAACAGCATAAGCAGCAAGTGATACACAGAGCTAAGTGATCCCCCAACCAATCAGACCTAATCTTTCCAATCCTGCCAGGTCTTGCGAATGGCAATGGGCAATGAAACTACTCACTGGAGGAGGAGGCTTCACAAATATCCTCGTTTTCAATGATGGAAGAGCCATAAAATCAGTACAACAGATAAAGCTGAAGCATTCACAGCAATTTTCAGTGAGCAGTGCCGAGAGAATGATCTTCTTGACCTCCACTAGTGGTCCACAGCATAACAGATACAAGTTTTCTGGGAATTCAGTTCGCTCCATGTGATGTCAAGAAATAGTTGAAGGCACTGGATAGTGCAAAGGCTATGAGTCCTGACAACATTACAGTGAAAATTATTGAAGTCTTGTGCTCCAGAACTCGCTGCTCCCTTGGCTGAATTCATCCAGTGCCGTTACAACACTCTATCTACCCAACAAGGTGGAAACTGCCCAGCTATGTTCCAAAACTAAAAGCAGGACAAATCCAACCATGCCAATTATCATCCCACCAATCCACTCTTGATCATCAGTATAGTGGTGGGAGGTGCCATCAGCAGTAACTTGTTCAGCTTGGGTTCCATCTAGGCCAATCAGCTCCTGGTCTTATCATAACCTTGATTCAAAGATGGCCATGTTCTGTGTTTCTGTATGTGTTTGTGTGTGTGTGTGTGTGTGTGTGTGTGTATGTGTGTGTATGTATGTGTGTGTGTGTTCTGTGTTTCTCTGTGTGTGTGTTCTGTGTTTCTGTGTGTGTATGTGTGTTCTGTGTTTCTATGTGTGTGTGTATGTGCGTGTGTTCTGTGTTTCTGTATGTGTGTATGTATGTGTGTGTGTGTTCTGTGTTTCTGTGTGTGCGTGTGTGTGTGTGTGTGTTCTGTGTTTCTGTGTGTGTGTGTTCTGTGCATCTGTGTGTGAGGTGTGTGTAAATTCATGATTACGTGTCTGTTTGTGTTTCTGTACATGTTTTTTGTGTGTATGTCATAGAGTCATAGAGATGTATGTGAGTGAGTGTAAGTGTGTTTGCATCATAGAACATAGAACATAGAACATAGAAGAATACAGCGCAGTACAGGCCCTTGGGCCCTCGATGTTGCGCCGATCCAAGCCCATCTAAACTACACTAACCCACTATCCTCCATATACCTATCCAATGCCCTCTTAAATGCCCATAAAGAGGGAGAGTCCACCACTGTTACTGGCAGGGCATTCCATGAACTAACGACTCGCTGAGTGAAGAACCTACCCCTAACATCAGTCCTATATCTACCCCCCCTTAATTTAAAGCTATGCCCCCTTGTAATACCCGACTCCATACGCAGGAAAAGGTTCATACTGTCTACCCTATCTAACCCCCTAATCATCTTGTACACCTCAATCAAGTCACCCCTAAACCTTCTTTTCTCTCGTGAAAACGTGAGGGGAACCAGTATCCTTGGGGGGAGGTTTGCTAGTGCTCTTGGGGGGGGTTTAAACTAACTCGGCAGGGGCATGGGAACCCAGATTGTAGCTTCAGGGTGCAGGGCCTGGAGTGTAGGGAGGTGAGGAACATGGCATCAATTTCCAAGGAGGGTGCCTGTAAACAGGGAAGTGGCTTGAAGTGTGTATACTTCAATGCAAGAAGTATACGAAATAAGGTAGGTGAACTTGCAGCGTTGGTTGGTACCTGGGACTTCGATGTTGTGGCTATTACGGAGACATGGCTAGAACAGGGACAGGATTGGCTGTTGCAGGTTCCGGGATTTAAATGTTTTAGTAGGTTTAGAGGTGGGGGTAAAAGAGGGGGAGGTGTGGCATTGCTTGTCAAAGATAGTATTACAGTGGTGGAAAGGACGATGGATGAGGACTTGCCATCTGAGGTAGTTTGGGCTGAGGTTAGGAATAGGAAAGGTGAGGTCACCCTGTTAGGAGTCTTTTACAGGCCTCCTAATAGTCCTAGAATCATTGAAGAAAGGATTGGGAAGGTGATTCAGGAGATGAGTGACAGTAATAGGGTGGTTGTTATGGGGGACTTTAACTTTCCTGATATTGATTGGGAAAGCTATAGCTCAAGTTCGTTAGATGGGTCAGTGTTTGTTCAATGTGTGCAGGAGAGTTTCCTGACACAATATGTAGACAGGCCAACAAGAGGTGAGGCCATACTGGATTTGGTTCTGGGTAACGAACCAGGCCAGGTGTTAGAATTAGAGGTAGGTGAGCACTTTGGGGATAGTGACCATAATTCGGTGATTTTTACACTCGTGATGGAGAGGGATAAGTGTGTACTACAGGGCAAGAATTATAGCTGGGGTAAGGGAAATTATGATGCGGTGAGGCATGACTTAGGATGTGTGGCTTGGAAAAGTAGACTCCAAGGCAAGAGTGTAAATGATATGTGGAACTTGTTCAAGGGGCAACTATTGAGTGTCCTTGATAATTATGTACCTGTCAGGCAGGTAGGAAAGGGTCCATACGCAGGAAAAGGTTCATACTGTCTACCCTATCTAACCCCCTAATCATCTTGTACACCTCAATCAAGTCACCCCTAAACCTTCTTTTCTCTCGTGAAAACGTGAGGGGAACCAGTATCCTTGGGGGGAGGTTTGCTAGTGCTCTTGGGGGGGGTTTAAACTAACTCGGCAGGGGCATGGGAACCCAGATTGTAGCTTCAGGGTGCAGGGCCTGGAGTGTAGGGAGGTGAGGAACATGGCATCAATTTCCAAGGAGGGTGCCTGTAAACAGGGAAGTGGCTTGAAGTGTGTATACTTCAATGCAAGAAGTATACGAAATAAGGTAGGTGAACTTGCAGCGTTGGTTGGTACCTGGGACTTCGATGTTGTGGCTATTACGGAGACATGGCTAGAACAGGGACAGGATTGGCTGTTGCAGGTTCCGGGATTTAAATGTTTTAGTAGGTTTAGAGGTGGGGGTAAAAGAGGGGGAGGTGTGGCATTGCTTGTCAAAGATAGTATTACAGTGGTGGAAAGGACGATGGATGAGGACTTGCCATCTGAGGTAGTTTGGGCTGAGGTTAGGAATAGGAAAGGTGAGGTCACCCTGTTAGGAGTCTTTTACAGGCCTCCTAATAGTCCTAGAATCATTGAAGAAAGGATTGGGAAGGTGATTCAGGAGATGAGTGACAGTAATAGGGTGGTTGTTATGGGGGACTTTAACTTTCCTGATATTGATTGGGAAAGCTATAGCTCAAGTTCGTTAGATGGGTCAGTGTTTGTTCAATGTGTGCAGGAGAGTTTCCTGACACAATATGTAGACAGGCCAACAAGAGGTGAGGCCATACTGGATTTGGTTCTGGGTAACGAACCAGGCCAGGTGTTAGAATTAGAGGTAGGTGAGCACTTTGGGGATAGTGACCATAATTCGGTGATTTTTACACTCGTGATGGAGAGGGATAAGTGTGTACTACAGGGCAAGAATTATAGCTGGGGTAAGGGAAATTATGATGCGGTGAGGCATGACTTAGGATGTGTGGCTTGGAAAAGTAGACTCCAAGGCAAGAGTGTAAATGATATGTGGAACTTGTTCAAGGGGCAACTATTGAGTGTCCTTGATAATTATGTACCTGTCAGGCAGGTAGGAAAGGGTCGTGCGAGGGAGCCGTGGTTTAATAAGGAATTGGAATCCCTTGTTAAATGGAAGAGGGCGGCCTATCTCAAGATGAGACGTGAAGGTTCAATTGGGGCGATTGAGAGTTATAGGGTAGCCAGGAAGGACCTGAAGAGAGAGCTAAAAGCAGCAAGGAGGGGACATGAAAGGTCCTTAGTAGATAGGATTAGGGAAAACCCTAAGGCTTTCTATAGGTATGTTAGGAATAAAAGAATGACTAGGGTAAGAATAGGTCCAGTCAAGGATAGTAGGGGGAAGTTGCGTGTGGAGGCGGAAGAGATTGGGGAGACACTGAATGAATACTTTTCTTCAGTATTCACTCAGGAACAGGGCATTGTTGTCGATGAGAATACTGAGGCACAAATAAGTAGAATGGATGGCTTTGAGGTATGTAGAGAAGAGGTGTTGGAAATCCTGGAAAAGGTGAAAATAGATAAGTCCCCTGGGCCTGATGGCATTTATCCTAGGATTCTCTGGGAAGCAAGGGAGGAGATTGCAGAGCCATTGGCCTTGATTTTTATGTCCTCTTTGTCTACAGGAGTAGTCCCAGAAGACTGGAGGATAGCAAATGTGGTTCCCTTGTTCAAAAAGGGGAGTAGGGATAGCCCTAGTAACTATAGGCCGGTGAGTCTCACTTCTGTTGTGGGCAAAGTCTTAGAGAGAATTGTAAGGGATAGGATTTATGCACATCTAGATAGGAATAATGTGATCAAGGATAGTCAGCATGGTTTTGTGAAGGGCAAGTCGTGCCTCACAAACCTTATTGAATTCTTTGAAAAGGTGACGAAGGAGGTTGATGAGGGGAAAGCGGTAGATGTGGTATATATGGATTTTAGTAAGGCGTTTGATAAGGTTCCCCATGGTAGGCTACTGCAGAAAATACGGAGATATGGCATTGAGGGTGAGTTGGAGGTTTGGATTAGGAATTGGCTGGATGGAAGAAGACAGAGGGTAGTAGTTGATGGCAAAGTTTCTTCATGGAGTGCCGTCACTAGCGGTGTTCCGCAAGGATCTGTTTTGGGACCATTGCTGTTTGTCATTTTTATAAATGACCTGGAAGAGGGGTTAGAAGGTTGGGTGAGCAAGTTTGCGGATGACACGAAAGTCGGAGGAGTTGTTGACAGTGAGGAAGCATGTGGCAGGTTACAGCAGGATATAGAGAAGCTGCAGAGCTGGGCAGAAAGGTGGCAGATGGAATTCAATGTAGCTAAGTGCGAGGTGATTCACTTTGGGAAGAATAACAAAAAGATGGGGTACTGGGCTAATGGTCGGATACTTGGTAGTGTGGATGAGCAGAGGGATCTTGGTGTCCATGTACACAGATCTCTGAAAGTTGCCACCCAGGTAAATAGTGCGGTGAGGAAGGCATATGGCGTACTGGCTTTTATTGGTAGAGGAATTGAGTTCCGGAGTCCTGAGGTCATGATGCAGTTGTATAAGACTCTGGTACGGCCGCATCTGGAATATTGTGTGCAGTTTTGGTCGCCATACTATAGGAAGGATGTGGAGGCATTGGAACGGGTGCAGAGGAGGTTTACCAGGATGTTGCCTGGTATGGAAGGAAAATCGTATGAGGAAAGACTGAGGCACTTGGGGCTATTTTCACTAGAGAAAAGAAGGTTTAGGGGTGACTTGATTGAGGTGTACAAGATGATTAGGGGGTTAGATAGGGTCGACAGTATGAACCTTTTCCCGCGTATTGAGTCGGGTATTACAAGGGGGCATAGCTTTAAATTAAGGGGGGGTAGATATAGGACTGATGTTAGGGGTAGGTTCTTCACTCAGCGAGTCGTTAGTTCATGGAATGCCCTGCCAGTAACAGTGGTGGACTCTCCCTCTTTATGGGCATTTAAGCAGGCATTGGATAGGTATATGGAGGATAGTGGGTTAGTGTAGTTTAGGTGGGCTTGGATCGGCGCAACATCGAGGGCCCAAGGGCCTGTACTGCGCTGTATTCTTCTATGTTCTATGTTCTATGTTCTATGTTCTATAAAACAGCTCCAAGTGCCTCAGTCTTTCCTCATACGATTTTCCTTCCATACCAGGCAACATCCTGGTAAACCTCCTCTGCACCCGTTCCAATGCCTCCACATCCTTCCTATAGTATGGCGACCAAAACTGCACACAGTATTCCAGATGCGGCCGTACAAGAGTCTTATACAACTGCATCATGACCTCAGGACTCCGGAACTCAATTCCTCTACCAATAAAAGCCAGTACGCCATATGCCTTCCTCACCGCACTATTTACCTGGGTGGCAACTTTCAGAGATCTGTGTACATGGACACCAAGATCCCTCTGCTCATCCACACTACCAAGTATCCGACCATTAGCCCAGTACCCCATCTTTTTGTTATTCTTCCCAAAGTGAATCACCTCGCACTTAGCTACATTGAATTCCATCTGCCACCTTTCTGCCCAGCTCTGCAGCTTCTCTATATCCTGCTGTAACCTGCCACATGCTTCCTCACTGTCAACAACTCCTCCGACTTTCGTATCATCCGCAAACTTGCTCACCCAACCTTCTAACCCCTCTTCCAGGTCATTTATAAAAATGACAAACAGCAATGGTCCCAAAACAGATCCTTGCGGAACACCGCTAGTGACGGCACTCCATGAAGAAACTTTGCCATCAACTACTACCCTCTGTCTTCTTCCATCCAGCCAATTCCTAATCCAAACCTCCAATTCACCCTCAATGCCATATCTCCGTATTTTCTGCAGTAGCCTACCATGGGGAACCTTATCAAACGCCTTACTAAAATCCATATATACCACATCTACCGCTTTCCCCTCATCAACCTCCTTCGTCACCTTTTCAAAGAATTCAATAAGGTTTGTGAGGCACGACTTGCCCTTCACAAAACCATGCTGACTATCCTTGATCACATTATTCCTATCCAGATGTGCATAAATCCTATCCCTTACAATTCTCTCTAAGACTTTGCCCACAACAGAAGTGAGACTCACCGGCCTATAGTTACTAGGGCTATCCCTACTCCCCTTTTCGAACAAGGGAACCACATTTGCTATCCTCCAGTCTTCTGGGACTACTCCTGTAGACAAAGAGGACATAAAAATCAAGGCCAATGGCTCTGCAATCTCCTCCCTTGCTTCCCAGAGAATCCTAGGATAAATGCCATCAGGCCCAGGGGACTTATCAATTTTCACCTTTTCCAGGATTTCCAACACCTCTTCTCTACATACCTCAAAGCCATCCATTCTACTTATTTGTGACTCAGTATTCTCATCCACAACAATGCCCTGTTCCTGAGTAAATACTGAAGAAAAGTATTCATTCAGTGTCTCCCCAATCTCTTCCGCCTCCACACGCAACTTCCCACTACTATCCTTGACTGGACCTATTCCTACCCTAGTCATTCTTTTATTCCTAACATACCTATAGAAAGCCTTAGGGTTTTCCCTAATCCTATCGACTAAGGACCTTTCATGTCCCCTCCTTGCTGCTTTTAGCTCTCTCTTCAGGTCCTTCCTGGCTACCCTATAACTCTCAATCGCCCCAATTGAACCTTCACGTCTCATCTTGAGATAGGCCGCCCTCTTCCATTTAACAAGGGATTCCAATTCCTTATTAAACCACGGCTCCCTCGCACGACCCTTTCCTTCCTGCCTGACAGGTACATAATTATCAAGGACACTCAATAGTTGCCCCTTGAACAAGTTCCACATATCCTTTACACTCTTGCCTTGGAGTCTACTTTTCCAAGCCACACATCCTAAGTCATGCCTCACCGCATCATAATTTCCCTTACCCCAACTATAACTCTTGCCCTGTAGTACACACTTATCCCTCTCCATCACGAGTGTAAAAATCACCAAATTATGGTCACTATCCCCAAAGTGCTCACCTACCTTTAATTCTAACACCTGGCCTGGTTCGTTACCCAGAACCAAATCCAGTATGGCCTCACCTCTTGTTGGCCTGTCTACATATTGTGTCAGGAAACTCTCCTGCACACATTGAACAAACACTGACCCATCTAACGAACTTGAGCTATAGCTTTCCCAATCAATATCAGGAAAGTTAAAGTCCCCCATAACAACCACCCTATTACTGTCACTCATCTCCTGAATCACCTTCCCAATCCTTTCTTCAATGATTCTAGGACTATTAGGAGGCCTGTAAAAGACTCCTAACAGGGTGACCTCACCTTTCCTATTCCTAACCTCAGCCCAAACTACCTCAGATGGCAAGTCCTCATCCATCGTCCTTTCCACCGCTGTAATACTATCTTTGACAAGCAATGCCACACCTCCCCCTCTTTTACCCCCACCTCTGACCCTACTAAAACATTTAAATCCCGGAACCTGCAACAGCCAATCCTGTCCCTGTTCTAGCCATGTCTCCGTAATAGCCACAACATCGAAGTCCCAGGTACCAACCCACCCATGTGTCTGTGTGCATGCGTTTCTAGGATTGTGTGACTCTGTGTGTTGGTGTTATGTGTTTATATGAGCATATGAGTGCGAGTGTGTCTGTCTTTGCCTGTGTGTGCATGTTTGTTTGTGTGATAGTATGTGTGTGTTTATAAGTGCATGTACGCGTGTGTATGTGCGAGTGTGAATAAGTACATGTGTGAGTGTATTAGTGCATGTGTGTATGGGTGAGTATATGGGTGTGTGACAGAGTGTTTGGGTGTATGACTCTGTAAGTGTGAGGGAGTTTGCATGTCTGTGTCTGGTTACTTGTATGAGTGTGGAGAAACACAGTTAATGGTCACTGGATTCGCAATGTTAATCATATTTCTCTTGCTCCACAGATGCTGCCTGAAATAATGAGTTTTTTGCAGAAATGTGTTTCCTGATTGTTTCAGATCTCCAGCAGGTTTTTTTTGCCGTTATTATTCTGCGACAGATCAGTTTATTCATATTCCATTCCAGTACAAACTTCAAGAGAAAATCAGGAATCAACTTATAAATAAAAAGTGCTGGACATTGATATGAATTAAGTCATGATTGTCATTCTTGACTTCTTCAAAATGGCAAATTAGTTAATGGGGGTTCATTAACAAACATCGATATCCCCTCCTGAACTGGAAGTTTCTGACCGCAGTCTCTGTCGTACTCCTGAAACGTAACATTTCCAGGTTTGATTGGAAACTGGTGAGCGTTGATGGAATGTGACCTGTATTTGGAAGTGCCATTGGAGGGAGGTCACTACTGAAGAGACTTGCACACGGTGAGGGCAGCACAAAACACATCAGGTTTCTGTGAGAACCCAAAACATGAGAAGGATTAGGGCATGAAAGACACTTTGCACAAAGCAGCTCCTCCCCATCTCTTTTAGAACTGGACTTATTCCCTTTTGAGGTCATCTCCAGGTTAGGCAACACATTGATGTGGCTTAAAGATTTGCTTCATTGAGGAGTTGGAAGGAGTGCTCAGAAAATAGATATTTTTTCTCCATTGGATTTTTCAAGTCTAGATATTGGGCGAAACAGCTAGTTATGGATATTGGGATGCAGAAAATAGCGTTGTGTTGGAAAGATTTGGGTACTTTTATTTTTGTTGGGCAGGAATTTTCTCTTTCGAAGGATATCTTACAGAACAAAGAACAGGAGGTTAAAAATGTGTTGCTGGAACAGCGCAGTAGGTCAGACAGCATCCAGGGAACAGGAGAATCGACGTTTCGGGCATAAGCCCTTCTTCAGGAATGAGGAAAGTGTGCCCAGCAGGCTAAGATATAAAGTAGGGAGGAGGGACTTGGGGGAGGGGCGTTGGAAATGCGATAGGTGGAAAGAGGTCAACGTGAGGGTGATAGGTCAGACTGGTGTGGGGGCGGAGAGGTCAGGAAGAAGATTGCAGGTTAGGAAGGCAGTGCTGAGTTCGATGGATTTGACTGAGACAAGGTGGGGGGAGGGAAATGAGGAAACTGGTGAAATCCGAGTTCATCCCTTGTGGTTGGAGGGTTCCTAGGCGGAAGATGAGGTGCTCTTCCTCCAACCGTCGTGTTGTTGTGGTCTGGCGATGGAGGAGTCCAAAGACCTGCATATCCTTGGTGGAGTGGGAGGGGGAGTTGAAGTGTTGAGCTACAGGGTGGTTGGGTTGGTTGGTCCGAGTGTCCCAGAGGTGTTCCCTGAAACACTCCGCAAGTAGGCGGCCTGTCTCCCCAATATAGAGAAGGCCACATCGGGTGCAGAGGATGCAATAGATGATGTGTGTGGAGGTGCAGGTGAATTTGTGGTGGATATGGAAGTTTCCTTTGGGTCCTTGGAGGGAGGTGAGGGGGGAGGTGTGGGAGCAAGTCTTGCACCTCCTGCGATTGCAGGGGAAGGTGCCGGGAGTGGAGGTTGGGTTGGTGTGGATCTGACGAGGGAGTCATAGAGGGAGTGGTCTTTACGGAATGCTGATAGGGGAGGGGAGGGAAATATATCCTTGGTGGTGGGGTCTGTTTGGAGGTGGCGGAAATGACAGCGGATGATGCGCTGTACATGGAGATTGGTGGGGTGGTAGGTGAGGACCAATGGGGTTCTGTCCTGGTGGCGGTTGGAGGGGCGGGGCTCAAGGGCGGAGGAACGGGAAGTGGAAGAGATGCGGTGGAGGGCATCGTCAACTACGTCGGGGGGCAAATTGCGGTCCTTGAAAAAGAAGGTCATCTGGGTTGTACGTTTTTGGAACTGGTCCTCCATGGGAGCAGATGCGGCGGAGTCGAAGGAATTGGGAGAATGGGATGGCGTTTTTACAAGGGGCAGGATGGGAGGAGGTGTAGTCCAGGTAGCTGTGGCAGTCGGTCGGTTTGTAGTAGATGTCCGTGTTGATTCAGTCGCCTGAGATAGAAATAGAAAGGTCGAGGAAGGGGAGAGAGGAATCTGAGACTGTCCAGGTGAATTTGAGGTCGGGGTGGAAGGTGTTGGTGAAGTTGATGAACTGTTCAACCTCCTTGTGGGAGCATGAGGCGGCGCCGATACAGTCATCGATGTAGCGGAGGAAAAGGTGGGGGGTGGGACCAGTGTAGTTGCGGAAGATGGACTGTTCCACATATCCTACGAAGAGGCAGGCATAGCTGGGGCCCATGCGGGTGCCCATGGCTACTCCTTTCGTTAGGAGGAAGTGGGAGGATTGGAAAGAGAAGTTGTTCAGGGTGAGGACCAGTTCAGTCAGTCGAAGGAGGGTGTCAGTGGAAGGGTACTGGTTGGTACGGCGGGAAAGGAAGAAGCGGAGGGCTTTGAGTCCTTCGTGATAGAGGATGGAGGTGTACAGGGACTGGATGTCCATGGTGAAGATAAGGCGTTGGGGACCGGGGAAGCATAAATCATGGAGGAGGTGGAGGGCGTGGGCGGTGTCCTGAACGTAGGTGGGGAGTTCTTGGACTAAGGGGGACAGGACCGTGTCGAGGTATGCAGGGATGAGTTCGGTGGGGCAGGAGCAGGCTGAGACAATGGGTCGGCCGGGGCAGTCAGGTTTGTGGATTTTGGGAAGGAGGTAGAAGCGGGCGGTCTCCAGCATCTGCAGACCTCACTCTCTCCTCAAAGAACAGGGGGTGTCTCACAGAGTAGAAGTCAGAAGAGAGGTTCTCTCTTTCATCTTAGACAAATTACTGATCAGCAATGGATTGTGGATCAAACCCATGACATTTATTTTTCTGGGCATTTCCAGCCTTAGGTGGCTGTCTGTGTGGCGTTTGCACATTCTCCCCGTGCATTGGTTTCCTTTGGGTGCTCCGGTTTCATCCCACAATCCAAAGATATGCAGGTTAGGGTGAATTGGCCATGCTAAATTGCCCAGAGTGTTCAGGGATGTGTAGGTTAGGTGCATTAGTCAGGGTAAATGTAAAGTGGTGGGGTAGGGGAATGGGTCTGGGTGGTATACTCTTCAGAGGGTCAGTGTGGACTTGTTGGGCCGAAGGGCCTGTTTCCACACTGTAGGGATTCTATGAAAAAAAAGCATAAATATCTACCTGATTATTGACAGAAAGCAAAAGAAAAGAATTGTGTGAATTTTGGAAATTTTCCAGAAAGTGTTAGAAATGCTCAGTAGGTCTGGAAGAGACTTTGGAGAGTTAGTGAGGGAGAGAGAAAGAAAGAGACAGAGTTCATGGATGGAATCTTATTGAGGCCTAAGTGACGTGGGCTAAGGGGAGATTCATGGCAGAATCAGGTGAGAAGTCTGAGCAGGCCCATCTCAACGTCCCAAGCAAGTCCTTGTATCCTTATTTCCAGGCAGCAGTCACATTTCTCATTAGGCAGTAATGAATGACAAATTATATGGAATTCTAGCTTGTTAAAAACTTTTTCACAGCACATTTTATTGATGTTCACATTCCTATGTTGCCAAACACATTGAACCTTGAAGGCTTCAAGAATTGTTGAGAATGGAATAAAGGGCAGGTAACCCCAGCACACTGCTTGCTTTGATGGAGTATCCATGTGAACACCAGGCACCAACATGTCAATGAGCACTTTGTGCACACACCCCTATGTCCATGGACATGAACATCTGACATGTGGCAGCCTGTAAGGACCGTCATGGCACATCTCGGATCCACTTACAGCACACTTCTGCAATCCCATTTTGCACTGGCAGGTACCATTGCAATTCTACAACAAGGAGCCTGCGGGCTCAGAGACATGCACCCAGCTTGTGAACTGGACCAGGCTGCATCTCTGGGCCCTTCGTTCATGGGCACACATGAGCCTTTTGTACATCTTGCACCCTTAGCTAAAGACACCAGACTCATAGTGCTTCTGTGTGCCCTGCAGTTCACTGCAGCTCCAAGTGCTGTACCTTGGGTTGTACCAGCAACCTTCATTGTCACACTGCAGCAAAGGCACTATGCACTGAGGGGCTAGCACCCAGCTCATGAAGTGGACCAGCCTGCATCCTTGTGCTTTTCCCTCACAGCCATAATGCTCACTCACTCTAAGCCAACCTGAATGCTCGCAGCATCCCTGCCTTGCTTAGCCTTTTTGTGTGTTATCCTCTCGGCCAGAGATACCAGGCTATTGTCTTGCATTGTCATTTAATGCAGACAGAAAGCAGGAAACTTGATATGGTGATTAGCAGTACACAGTCAAGTCGAGAGGGATAGCCTTCAGTCAGAGATCCCGAAACAACAAGTCAAAGGCAGTCCCTCATACCAGTCCAGGGTGAAATTAATACAAATGCTACTGGATATTTATCCTATTGGATAAGCCTTTCCTGTTTCAGTCAGAATCAGTGTGACAATGAAGGTTGCTGGTACAACCCAAGGTACATCACTGAAGTGTGGACGTGGCCAGGGCCAGGGCATTTACAGACAACCAGGGCAGTGCTTTGGTATTTACAGAGAACCAGGGCAGTGCTTTGGTATTTACAGAGAACCAGGGCAGTGCTTTGGGATTTACAGAGAGTCCAGGGCAGTGCTTTGGTATTTACAGAGAACCAGGGCAGTGCTTTGGGATTTACAGAGAGTCCAGGGCAGTGCTTTGGTATTTACAGAGAACCAGGGCAGTGCTTTGGTATTTACAGAGAGTCCAGGGCAGTGTTTTGGTATTTACAGAGAGTCCAGGGCAGTGCTTTGGGATTTACAGAGAGTCCAAGGCAGTGAATTGGTATTTACACCGAATCCAGGGCAATGCTTTGGGATTTACAGAGAACCAGGGCAGTGCTTTGGGAGTTACAGAGAGTCCGTAGGCAGTGAATTGGTATTTACAGAGAGTCCGTAGGCAGTGAATTGGTATTTACACCGAATCCAGGGCAATGCTTTGGGATTTACAGAGAACCAGGGCAGTGCTTTGGGAGTTACAGAGAGTCCAAGGCAGTGCTTTGGTATTTACAGAGAGTCCGTAGGCAGTGAATTGGTATTTACACCGAATCCAGGGCAATGCTTTGGGATTTACAGAGTACCAGGGCAGTGCTTTGGTATTTACAGAGAGTCCAGGGCAGTGCTTTGGGATTTACAGAGAGTCCAGGGCAGTGCTTTGGGATTTACAGAGAGTCCGTAGGCAGTGAATTGGTATTTACACCGAATCCAGGGCAATGCTTTGGGATTTACAGAGAACCAGGGCAGTGCTTTGGTATTTACAGAGAGTCCGTAGGCAGTGATTTGGTATTTACACAGAATCTGGCGAATTTTGTCTGTATTGATTAGAATGATGCCAGCCAGATGGACCTCATGGATGCTGAGTTCTCTGACTGAGGCTGCTAAACTGGTCCAATCAGGAAGCCCTGGCTGGCAGATACAATCAGGAGTGCCTGATCACGCAGCATTGCCCTCTGAGAAGGGCACTGCTTGTCACTGGCCACTTGGGTGTTTTCCTGTCTTCCTGGTGGTGGAAATTGAATAAAGATTTGTACACCTGTTGTCTTTCAGTGTCTCACGCCTGCACACACACACACACACGCACACACACTCACACAACATGGGGGCTGGGGAAACTATAAGCACTACCGCAGTTAGGCGATAGTGTGGGGGTAAAACAAAAACAACAGGGGAAAAAAATAAATAAATAAACAGGAGTGCCAGGCACCTTGTTCATTCTGAGGGCTGACTCTGACAGAGCTGGATCAGTGTCAATAACTCCCCAGTGTGTAGCCAAAGGCTGACCTGGTGATAGTATACCAGTCTCTGTGGAGTTATTTCAATGGTGACGAAAAGATAGCACGCTCCTGAACGAATTCGCTCTTTGTGTTCATAAAATCATAAACTTCTTACAGTGTTGGCGATTTTTGAGAAGATTTGTAGCTCAGCTTGATGTTAAGTCTGTAAGTTAGTTCGCTGAGCTGGAAGGTTTGTTTTCAGATGTTTCATCACCATGACTGGGTAACACCATCATTGAGAGTCTCCAGTGGAGCGCTGGTGGTATGTCCCATTTTATATTTATGTGTCTTAGTCTCTTAAGGTGGGTGATATCATTTCTGGTTCTTTTTCTCAGAGGTTGGTAAATGGGGTCCAAATCAATGTGCTTATTAATGGAGTTCCAGTTTGAATATCAGACCTTTAGGAATTCCTGTGCGTGTCTCTGTTTAGCCTGTCCTCGGATGGATGTGTTGTCCCAGTCAAAATGGTGTCCTTCTTCATCTGTGTGTAAGGATACTAGTGATAGTGGGTTATGTCTTTTGGTGGCTAGTTGGTATTAGTGTATTCTGGTGGCTAGTTTTCCGCCTGTCTGTCCAATATAGTGTTTGCTACAGTCTTTGCATGGTATTTTATAAATGATATTTATTTTGCTGGTTGTTTGTACCCTGTCTTATAACAAACCTGCCAGCTCAGCAAGCAAACTTACAACCTAACCCCTACAGTGGAAGCATGCATTTGGCACAAGTCCCCACTGACTCTCCAAAGAGTATCCCACCCAGACCCATTCCCCTATCCTACATTTCCTCTGACTAATGCACCTAACCTACACAGACTTAAACACTTTGTCAATTTAGCATGGCCAGTTCATCTGACCTGCACATCTTTGGACTGTGGGAGGAAACCAGACCACCTGGAGGAAACCCACATAGACACAAAGAGAAGGTGCAAATTTCACACAGACAGTTGCTCTGAGGCTGCAATCGAACGCAAATCCCTGGTGCTGTGAGGCAGCAGTGCTAACCACTAAGCCACACAATAAAGTAATTGGGTAGCAGTGGGATTCACACCCACATCTCTAAAGAGACCAGAGCCTTCACGTGGCTCAGTGGTTAGCACTGCTACCTCACAGCACCAGGGACTTGGGTTCGATTGCAGCCTCAGAGCAACTGTCTGTATGAAATTTGCACCTTCTCCTTGTGTCTATGTGAGTTTCCTCCAGGTGGTCTGGTTTCCTCCCACAATCCAAAAATGTGCAGGTTAGTTGAATTGGCCATGCTAAATTGTTCATAGTGTTAGGTGCATCAGTTAGAGAGAAATGGGCCTGGATGGGTTACTCTTCAGAGGGTCAGTGTGGACTTGTTGGGCCGAAGGGCCTGTTTCCACACTATAGGGAATCTAATCAAAAACAAAAGATGGATTTAGTTAAGGAATATTGTGACCCCAAGCATCCTCTATTTCAAAGATGTTGTTGGTTTTATTCAGTAATTCGAGAATCAGCGAAATCCGCATGGGGATTTTTGACTAGGTTAAGACGACAGGCAGTATCATAGAATCATAGAATCCTTACAATGTGGAAACAGGCCATTCAGCCCATCAAGTGCACACTGACCCTCTAAAGAGCATCCCACCAAGACCCACATCATTCTTGTAACCTTCCATTTCCTTTGACTAACCCACTCAGCCTGCACATCCCTGGACATTATGGGTAATTTAGCGTGGCCAAACCACCTAACCAGCACAGCTTTAGACAATGACAGGAATCTGGAGTACCCGGAGGAAACCCACACAATCATGAGGAGAATGTGCAAACTCCAAACAGACAGTCACCCGAGGCTGAAATCTGTACATTGCGGGTTTGTCCGTGGACTGTCTTAACTCTGTTGACTGTACATCTTACACAGAAACATTGAGCGAGTTGTGCTCTCTCTATTACTCAGGCTGTTGTGGATTGTGTTAGACCAGCAGACAGAACCCCACAGAGACAGTGAAGGACCCTGTATAATACCAGCCTGTCCCTGGTCTGGGTTCAATCGGCTCATTGAGCCTCTCACAAAGAAACAATGAGGTACCTGTGCTCTTTATATTGCTCAGTGTGTCCCTGTTCCGTGTCTACCCAGCTGACTGAATCCCACAGATAGAGACAATAAAGGATCTGTGCTCTCTATATTCCACAGTCTGTCGCAGGTCTGTGTTAACACTATGGGTCACATGCAAGGCTTGAGGTTAATTCTACACAGTCAGTATGGCCAAGTATGAGGGAAAATACATTCTCGTTGTATACATTTAAGACAAGGACAGACAGAGTTTAGTTTTGCATGACATCTGGAGATATTTGGAGTGGGAGGGGAAGTGGAATTAAATGCCAATATTTGGACTGAATTGCAAAGCAGGTTGAATGGGACATATAATCAACACACGCACCTTGCTCATCTATTTTTATGTTTCTGTATGTAGGTGTGGCTTTTATGATGTTGGATGTTCAAAGTGGGTGCAGGACGGATCACCCCAGCTGCACTTACAGTTCAAAGTGTGTGCAAATGCTTCAGACTTCTCAATGCATTTGTATTTGAATTCAACAATCTTTGGGGGCTGGGATTGTGGGCATGATAGCTCTTCTCACTGCTATATCTTATTATCTAGCACATCACCAGTAATAATATGGCTGCAGTGCAGTAATCTAATCCATTGCTTGTGTGATCACTCAGATCTCTGTCAGGAACACTGCTTCCTGTGGTCAGCATGCTGGCCAGCCTGCATTGTTAACTTCAGCAGCATGAAAGGTCAATAAGAAATATGACTTGTACCATTTCTTGCATGCTCTTTCATGCTACAGACTGTTCAATGTTACTTTCTTAACCGAATGGAGTTTAATCTGGAAAATGAGAGTGCCCTACAAATTAGCTCAGAGTATGGTTGGACAGAATGCTACTGTTCATGTGAGAGATCACTTCAAGAATCAAGATTTCAACTGCTAAATCCCTTGTATTTTCACCCATTTGTTAAGGTAGAACAACAGGATGGATGGTGTCGACAATTCTTATTCACAAGGAAGTTACATCTGCCATTCCTACTCACTTTAATAATGGATGGATCTGCATCAGACAGATTTAGAACATGGAACAAAATAACACAGGATGCAGGCCCTTCGGCCCTCCAAGTCTGCACTGACACATTTTGCCGCACCATACTAAAACTGTCTCCAGTTACAGGATCCAATCCCTCTAATCCCTTCCTATTCATGTATTCATCCAGGTGCTTCTTGAATGCTGATACTGTGTGTTCCAGGCACTCAGCACACTTTGTGTGAAAAACTTGCCTCACAATCTCTTTTAACTTTCTCCCCCTGCAGCTTGAACCTGTGTCCCCTAGTAATTGAACCCTCCACCCTGGGAAAAAGCTTCATAATTTCCACCCTAACCATGCCATTCACAATCTTATAAACATCTAGCAGGTCGGCACTCAACTTCCTGTGTTCCAGTGAAAACAAACCCAGTCTATCCAACCTTCCTTCATAGCTAAACTTCCCCATATCGGGCAAAATCCTGGTCAACCTTTTCCATATTCTCTCCAAAGCATCCACATTATTCTGGTAGTGTGGTGACCAGAACTGTACGCAATATTCCATGTGTGGCCTAACTAAAGTTCTATAAATCTGCAGCATAACTTGTCTATTGTGATACTCAATGCCCTTTCCAATGAAGGCAAGTATAGGCCTTTTTTATACCCTGCACTGCCACCTTCAATAATCTGTCAACCTACACACCCAGATTCCACTGCATGTCAATACTAAGAGATCTGCCATTCACTGTATAATTTCTACCTGTACCTGACCTTCCAAACTGCATCACATTTGTCCAGATTAATCTCCATCTCCCAGTTTTCTGCCCTTGCCTCCAACTGATCCATGTCCCGATATATCCTCTGACAATCCTCCTCACTATCCACAACTCCACGAATCTTTGCCCTTTGTCCCTGTGAGTGCTTTTCTTAAATTATTAATTCTGCTCAAGAATTGTCCCAATTTGGGGATGGACTGGTAAAGAGGCAATGACACAAATCAAACAATCCAGAAGGCAAGGCTATGTTCAAGTGACAAGGACTCGAGTCTCACTGTGACCATAAGAAATAGAAGGCCATTCAGCCTTTGAGACTTCTCCACCATTTAACGCCATCATGACTGACCTTATCTCGGCCTCAACTCCATATTCCTGCCCATTCCCTTTGACCAATTACTCATTAAATATATGTTCATCTCCTCCTTAAATTAGTCAGTGTCCCATTATCCATTCTCAGGTAGTGACTTCCATAGATCCATTGCCCTTTGAGAGAAGGAATTTCAAATAACTCCACAGAAGCTGATATCCCATCACCAAGTCACCCTTTATTTATGAGTGCGTATTGCGTGGACTCTGACCAGCTAGCTCAGAGCCAGTCCCTGGAGTGAGGAGTATCCCTCTGACACCTGGGGCTCCCTGCTTGGCCCAGGTTAACAGCCCCAGTCAGGGAACTCCTATTCTATGAGATCCACCTTGTTCCAGTCACTGTAAAATCCCTCCTCATCGCTCTTTTAAATCTGTTTCCACCCCCTCCATCTAAAGCTATGACTTCTTGTCCTTGATCCTCGCTAAATCTATTTGTCGATCTGCTTTAGCGTCTTCTGGATTCCAGTTCGATCTCTTCTCACTCTGTTGAACTCCAGAGAGAGTATGGGTCTAAACTGCTCAAAGAAACCCTCATAAGACAAGCCCCTTATTCCTGGAATCGATCCAGTGAAGTTCCAATTGCTTCCAATGAAGGGTCCTACTGGAGATGTCAACTCCCCTCCTCCTCTGATTTTGCTTGACCTGCTGTGCTTTTTCCAGCTCCACATTTCATCAAATCCGACTTTGCAGCATCTGCAGTCCTATCTCTTTAGATTACTTACTGTGTGGAAACAGGCCCTTTGGCCCAACAAGTCCACACCGACCCGCAACCCACCTAGACCCATTCCCCTACATTTACCCCTTCACGTAACACTACAGGCAATTTAGCATGGCCAATTCACTTAACCTGCGCATTTTTGGACTGTGGGAGGAAACCGGAGCACCCGGAGAAAACCCACGCAGACACGGGGAGAATGTGCAAACTTTACACAGTCAGTTGACCTGAGGCGGGAATTGAACCCAGGTCTTTGGCACTGTGAGGCAGCAGTGCTGACCACTGTGCCATCATGCCGCTCCAATATAATCACATCCCTCTGCAAGTAAGGAGAGCAAAACTGGACAGAATACTCCAGGTGCAGTCTCACTAACACCTTGTATAAATGAAGCAACATTTTCCTATGTTTGCAATCCATTCCTTTAGCAATAAATTCCAGAAATTCCATTCGCTCTCCTTATTCCCTGCTGGACCTGCACACTAGCATTCATGGTGCCATGTTGAAATGACCTTTGAACTGGATAAAGATCTGGAAGTAAAGGCTAGTCTGATATGACCCTCTAATTACTGTCAACTATCACAAAATTAACCATCTCGTCAGCTGATGTACTTGAAGGAAGGAAATGCTGTCTTCTCAATCTATCCTGGATCTCAGTGAAGTGATGGAAAGGGTGGTCCAGATTCCTAATGTAGCAGCCTACAACTACTCAAGTGAAATAGAAGTCATTAAGAAGGAAGGCTAGAAATACGTGCACAGCAACAGAAATAAACAGGACATCAAAGCTGGCCAAAAAGCAAAGTATTCTGGGAATGCCTGAGTCAAGACAGACACAAGAGACAATTTTGCCTCGGAGCAAGTACTTACAAGATCTAAACCCAGACGATTGAAACCAGAGAGGCACCAGAATACATTAGGAAGTGTGAAAGGACAATTCAACCCATCCTGACAAACAAACAACACTGGATGCATGGGGAAGACATGCCTCAGTAAGACAAGAGACCAGGTCTACATTCTGAAACCAGACTTCCAGGCCCAAGAGCAGACACATCAAAGGGGTTGCTGTTAAGCAAGTCATCCAGAGCAATTAGTGGCATTTCAAGGTCATAAAACCAATTAATTTGATGCCTCTGATTGGTCAAGACCTTGGAAAGGTCCAGAAGGTATCCAGGAGGCGATACAAATCCAGTCCAGCAGGGCTGGGATATCTGGGGGGCATGGACAAGTTAGACTGAAGGGTCAGTTTCTGCACTGTATGTCTCTATGACTCTGACCATGACTTGGGGAACCCCATTGTCTGGCCTAATGGTACATAAGGATACTGCAGTGATCACAGCAGCTCACTCTCTGACCAGATGGAGAGTCAACCTGTGAAGAGAGCAACAGATTGAACAACTTGAAAGACCAGCAAAAGTTACAAGTATCTGGGAAGTATTTTAAGATTCAAAAGAACTGGAAAGTTAGAAATAGACTTTTTAAAACTGTAAAGTTTAACTCTTAACATTTGTTGTCTCAAATAAAGTTGCAACCTGATTGCAGACTGGTGTTGTGCAGTCCTTTCCTGATACATGCCACAGTGCCTGGGAAAATTAACATTGTGTACACTGATTGAGGAGTCTTCCAGTCACCCTGTTCCAGACAACGCTAGCATCCCATTATACATAGACCAGAACATTAAAGGGCAAACCATCTTTTAATTTTTTTATTTTTCTTTAATTCACACATGGGATATTTATTGCCTGTCCCCAGTAGCCTCCTTCAGGGGGTGGTGATGAGTTGCCTTCTTGAACTGCTGCAGGTCTGTGTGCTATAGTGAGCCCCGAGTGAGTGAATTCCAGGATTTTGACCCAGCATCAATGAAGAAAGAGTATTATTTCCGAGTCAGGAGAGTCAGTGGCTTGGAGAGGAACTTGGGAACAGTGATGTTCACATATATCTGCTGTCCTTTTTCTTTTCGATGGCAGTGGTTGTGGGTTTGATTAGTGTTATGGCATAAGGGCCTTGGTGAATTTCTGCACTGTGTCTTGTAGATGGTACTCACTGCTGCTACTGTGCCTGGGTGTTGGGGGAGAGGATGTTTGTGGATATGATGCCAACCAAGCGGGCGTCTTTGTTGTGGATGGTGTCGAACTTCTCGAGTACTGTTGGAGCTGCACCTATCCAGGCAAGTGGGAGTATTACATCACACGCCTAACACATGCCATGTAAATGTAGAAGGAGTCAGGAGGGGAGGTAGTCTCTGCAGGAATTCCTAGATCCCGACCTGCTGTAGAATTCTTCACTGGTTTTAATAATGTTCAACTACGGGGTCATTCAACACTTCTCAGCTGAGCTCCTGCAGCAATCCAACTCATGGTTTGGACACTTTATACAACTATATAGAGGATTGCTGTTACAGCACCCAGAAACCTGTGACCGTTTAGCTCTCCCTAACTAAGGAAGGACAGGTTTATATTGGAAGTAGATCAATGAAGGTTCAGCAGGTAGATTCTTGGCTTGAAGTAGTTTTCAGAAATGGGAACATAGAACAAATTAGACTTATTCTCCATGAACATGAGATGATTCTTCGTCAAACATGTGATATTCTGAGATGGCATTTCTGTGAAGGTTAAGCTGCACCTCCACTTTGTTCCCAAAGAAATGGCCTTCAGCCCCACCCCACTCTGGTCTGCTACCAACAGCCATCAGCCCCACCTCACTCTTTTCCCCTACCAACAGCCATTAGTCCCACTCCCACTCTGTTCCCCTAAAAACAGCCTTCAGCCCCACCTCACTCTGTTCCCCTACCAACAGCCATCAGCCTCACTCTCACTCTGTTCTCCTACCAACAGCCATCAGCCCCACCTCACTCTTTTCCCCTACCAACAGCCATTAGTCCCACTCCCACTCTGTTCCCCTAAAAACAGCCTTCAGCCCCACCTCACTCTGTTCCCCTACTAACAGCCATCAGCCCCACTCTCACTCTGTTCTCCTACCAACAGCCATCAGTCCCACCCCACTCTGTTCCCCTACCAACAGCCTTCAGCCCCACCTCACTCTGTTCCCCTAACAACAGCTTTCAGCCCAAAATCACTCTGTTCCCCTACTAACAGCCATCAGCCCCATCCCGCTCTGTTCCCCGACCAACAGCTTTCAGTTCCACCCCACTCTGTTCCCCTACCAACAGCCATCAGCCCCACCCCACTCTGTTCCCCTACCAACAGCCTTCAGCCCCACCTCACTCTGTTCCCCTAACAACAGCCTTCAGCCCCACCTCACTCTGTTCCCCTAACAACAGCTTTCAGCCCCATCCCGCTCTGTTCCCCTACCAACAGCTTTCAGTCCCACCCCACTCTGTTCCCCTACTAACAGCTTTCAGTTCCACTCCCACTCTGTTCACCTACCAACAGCCATCAGTCCCACCCCACTCTGTTCCCCTACCAACAACCAACAGTCCAACCCCACTCTGTTCCCCTACCAACAGCCAACCGTCCAACACCACTCTGTTCCCCTACCAACAGCCTTCAGTCCCACTCCCACTCTGTTCCCCTACCAACAGCCATCAGTCCCACCCCACTCTGTTCCTCGAGCAATGCCCTTCAGTCCCACCCTCACTCTATTTCCCAAGTTATAGCCTTCAGCCCCATCCCACTCTGTTGGCCTAGCAACTGCCTTCAGGCCCACCCCCACTCTGTTCCTATAGCAACACGTTCTGGTTGCTATGGGAACCACTTCCATTCAGAGAGACAGGGGCAGAAGATCATAGAGTCATAGAGATACACGGCATGGAATCAGACCCTTCGGTCCAATTCATCCATGCCGACCAGATGTCCTGACCTAATGTAGCCCCATTTGCCTGCACTGGCCCATCTCCCTCCAAACCCTTCCTATTCATGTACCCATCCAGATGCCTTTTAAATACTGTAATTGTACTAGACTCCACCACTTCCTCTGGCAGCTCATTCCATACACACACCACCCTCTGTGTGAAAAGGTTGCCCCTTAGGTCCCATTTATATCTTTCCCCTCTCACCCTAAACCTATGCCCTCTCGTTCTGGACTCCCCCACCCCAGGGAAAAGATTTCGTCTATTTATCCTGTCCATGTCCGTCAAGATTTTATAAACCTCTATAAGGTCACCCCTCAGCTTCCGATGCTCCAGGGAAAACAGCCCCAGCCTGTTCAACCTCTCCCTATAGCTCAAATCCTCCAACTCTGGCACCTTCCTTGTCAAGCTTTTCTGAACCCTTTCAAGTTTCACAACACCTTTCCGATAGGAGGAGACGAGAATTGCACGCAATATTCCAAAAGTGGCCTAACCATGGAAGACTATCATCTACAATTCTCCTCCGATACGCTCACCATCCTGACTTGGAAACATATTGCCGTTCCTTCTGTGTCTTTGTAACAAAATTCATGGAAATTCCTCCATAACAGGATTGTTGATCTACTTACAGCAAGTGGACTGCAGTGTTTAAAGAAGATGGGTCACTACACCCTTCTCAAGGATAAGTCGGGATAGTCAATAAACCTGGCCCAGCCAGTTATGCTTATATGCCATTGGTTTGTGAAAGGCAGAAGAACTGGATTGTCAAACCTTACATGACAATGGCTCCTTGCAGTCCGACCCCTGCCTGTTAAAGTCCAACATCATTCTAGCCAATAGTCTGTCTTCATCCCATACAAGGAATGGGACATTGTGTTTTCCACGGTGCAAAAACAAGGCTCTGATTTGCCAGTGGGTGTGGGGACAAAGCTGGGAATTTGTGAGCAGGTCAAATGGAATGCCAAGCTCTGTTCTTACCACACAGGAGCTGGGCTGCCTAGAGAAACAGGGAAGAAGGAGAATGTTGGAAATGGGCAATGGATTGGAATTTGCGCTTTGTAAAGATGCAGTAATATTAAAGAGAACATTCACATTGAGGCAGAGTCACAGTAGGAATAAACGTGGATGAGTGAACTCAGCGCTAATGGGTGGCTGGTGTTTGTTGGATGAGCTTTACACATGCACCTTTGTAACTGGAGTGTGGCCAATTGAGAATCTGAAGAACACAGAACAGTGCAGCACAGTACAGGCCCTTCGGTCCTTGATGTTGTGCCGGCCTTTTATCCTACTCTGACATCAGTCTAACCAACATACCTATGTGCCTATCCAAGAGTCTCTTCAATGTCCCTAATGTCTCTGACTCTTCTACCACTACTGGCAGTGCATTCCGTACACCCACCACTCTCTGTGTAAAGCCTACCTCCAACATCTCCCCTAAACCTCCTTCCTTAAAATTATGACCCCTCATGTAAGACACTTCCATAATGGGAAAAGTTCTCTGGCTATCGACTCTATCTATGCCTCTCAACATCTTGTACACCTCTATCAAGTCCCCTCTCATCCTTCTTCTCTCCAATGACAACAGCCCTAGCTCCCTCAACCTCTCTTCATAAGACATGCCCTCCAGTCCAGGCAGCATCCTGGTAAATCTCCTCGGCACCCTCTCTAAAGCTTCCACATCCTTCCTTTAAAGAACTGAACACAATATTCCAAGTGTGGTCTAACCAGGGCTTTATAGAGCTGCAGCATAACCTCACGGCTCTTAAACTCAATCCTCCTGCTAATGAAACCAACATACCATATGCCTTCTTAACAACCCTATCAATTCGGGTGGCAACTTTGAGGGATCGATCGACATGGATCCCAAGATCCCTCTGTTTCTCCACACTGCCAAGAATCCTGTCTTTAACACTGTATTCTGCATTCAAATTCAACCTTCCCAAGTGAACGACATCACACTTTTCCAGGTTGGACTCCATTTGCCACTTCTCAGCCCAGCTCTGTATCCTGTTAATGTCCCATTGCAATCTACAACAGCCCTCTGCACTATCCACAACTCCACCAACCTTCATGTCATCAGCAAACTTATGAACTCACTCTTCCATTTTCTCATCCAAGTCGTTAATAAAAATCACAAAGAGCAGAGGTCCCAGAACAGATCCCTGTGGACACAACTGGTCACCGAGCTCCAGGCTGAATACTTTCTATCTATGACCACCCTCTGTCTTCTATGGGCCAGCCAATTCTGGATCCAGACAGACAGGTTTCCCTGTATCCCATGCCTCCTTACTTTCTGAGTGATCTTACCATGGGGAACCTTGTCAAACACCTTGACTAAAATCCATGTAAACCACATCCACTGCTCTACCTTCATCAATGTGTTTTGTCACACCCTTAAAGAATTCCTTAAAGTTTGTGAGACATGACCAACCCCTCACAAAGCGATGCTATCTCTAATCAAGCTACGCTTTCCCAAACAATCATAAATCCTGTTTTCAGAATACTCTCCAATACGTTTCCTGATAAAATTCTAACAGGGCTAGCTCGGGGCAATTGCATGGAGAATGTTCTCTACTGTCAGGGAGTCCAGCCTGGTCACAGTCCAAGGATTAAGTGCAGGACTGTGATGAGGAGAAACATCTTCATCCATAGAGTGGTAAGTCTGTGGTATTGTCTGCCACAGTTCTGCCCAGAATACTGGATGTTTTCAGGAAGGAGTTAGATAACGTTAGGGCTCAAGGGATCAAAAGGTATGGGGAGAAAGTGGGAACAGGGTACGGCTTGAGTGATCAGCTCTGACCATGATGAATGGTGGAGCAGGCTAGAAGGGCCAAATGGCCAACTCCTGCACCCATTTGCTCTGTTTGATGTTTCAGTCCAAAACAAAAATGTGCAGGACGGGAACAACCTGCTTCAACCTCACACTGAAGTGGGATTGAAGTCAGTAGACAAGGAGCAGATGTGGTATTCGGCTTTGAAGTGGACAGCTTTGATCTTCCCAAACCTAAATGCTAAAGGCAGGCATGAATTGAGCTTTACAGGTTGATGAATGAACATTGATACATGGCATTAGTGCTCCCTGAATTCAGCAATTTGTTCATGCACTTCACAAAAATGATTACACATCCAGTGTCTGAATACAGAGGGTCAAGGAAGGCAAAGGAACAGCATGGTACTGCAGGGTGGCACGGTGGCTCAGTGGTTAGCACTGCTGTCTCGTAGCACCACAGAACTGGGTTCAATTCCATCTTCGGGCAGCCATCTATGTGGAGTTTGCACATTCTCCCCGTGTCTGGTGAGTTTCCTGTGGGTGCTCTGGTTTCCTCCCACAGTCCAAAGGTGTGCAGGTTAGGTGAGTTGGCCATGCTAAATTGCCCATAATGTTCAGGGAGGTGAGGTTAGGTGCATTAGTCAGGGGGAAACATAGAATAAGAGGGGAATGGGTCTGGATGGATTACTGCTCGGATGATTGGTGTAGACTTGCTGGGTCGAAGGGTCTGTTTCCACATTGTAGGGATTTTCATTCTACATGGGAGACTGGGGAGAGAACAATTGACCACACTCATCAATTCAAAGGTAGCTTTTTGTTAGAAATGCATTTCCATCTAGCAGAACAAGGGCAGCAAGTACATGGGAACCAGCCCCCACCCCCACCACCTCCATCCCTCCACCATCCCCCACCCCTACTCCAAACCACCAGGAAGTTCCCCACCAGCCACTCACCATCCTGACTTGGAAATATATCGCCATTCTTTCACTGTCGCTGGGTCAAAATCCTGGAATTCCCTCCCTAAGGGCATTGTGGGTCAACTTACAGTACATGGACTACAGCAGTACAAGAAGGCAGCTCACCACCACCTTCCCAAGAGCAACTTGGGACAAGCAATAAATCCTGGGCCCAGCCAGCGATGGCCATGTCCCATGAGTGAATTAATAAAAAAAAACTCCCCTCCCAGACAGTGCATTCCAGATCTCTCCCCTCTCCACCACATCCCACCCTCTGAGTGAAGCAAGTTTTCCACAAATTCCCACGAAACAATCACTTTAAGATTGTGCTTCCATGTAACTGATGCTTTGACTAAGGAGATCGGATGCCATCCACGTTGTCCATTCACCTCATAATCTTATACACCTCAATCAGGTCCTTCCTCAACCTTCCCTGCTCCAAAGATAATAACCTGAGCTTACCCAGCCTCCATTCATAGTTGATACGCTCCATCCTAGGCTACATCCTGGTGATTCTCCTCTGTACTCCCTCCACACCTCTCCTAATAAAAGCTAACACACTGTATGCCTTCTTAACAACCCTATCAACATGGGTGGCAACTTACAGGGATTTATGTACCTGGACATTGAGATCTCTCTGCTCGTCTACACTACTGAGGATCTTACCATTAGCCCAGTACTCTTTATTCCTGTTGCTCCTTCCAAAGTGAATCATCTCATACTTTTCTGCACTAAACTCCATTTGCCAGCTCTCAGCTAAGCTCTGCAGCTTATCTATGTCCCTCTGAAACCCATAACATCCTTCGTCACTATCCACAACTCCACCAGCCTTAGTGTCATCCGTAAATTTACTAACCCAGCCTTTTACACACTCCTCCAGGTCATTTATAAAAATGACAAACAGCAGTGGCCCCAAAACAGACCCTTGCGGTACACCACTAGTAACTGAGCTCCAGGATGAACATTTCCCAGCAACCACCACCCTCTGTTTTCTTTCAGCGAGCCAATTTCTGATCCAAACCACTAAATCACCCTCAATCTCATACCTCCGTATTTTGTTCAATAGCCTACTGTGGGAAACCTTATCAAACACCTTACTGAAGTCCATATACACCACAACAACTTCTTTATCCTCAGCCATCTGTTTTTGGTCATCTTCTCAAGGAACTCAATAAGGTTTGTGAGACATGACCTACCCTTCACAAAACCATGTTGACTATCCCTAATCAACTTATTCCTTTCTAGATGATTATAAATCCTATCTCTTGTAACCTTTTCCAACACTTTACCCACAACTGAAGTAAGTCACACCGGTCTATAATTACCGGGGTTGTCTCTACTCCCCTTCTTGAACAAGGGAACAACATTTGCTATCCTCCAGTCTTCTGGCACTATTTCTGTCGACAATGACGACATAAAGATCAAAGCCAAAGGCCTGTGCTGCAGGTACCAGTGGGTTCAACCTTCTCAGGTTCTGGCTCTTTCTAGTATTAACACAGCGCAAGAGAAAACTTCACAAAAATTGTTTTGCCAAGCCCCTGCTGGGATCCGAGGACCCCACTGCACAGCAAAGTTTTGAAAACCTCCCCCGTTGCTGCATGCTAGTACTGTCCCACCCCAGAGGATGCTGTCGGGAGGACTTGCTCTCATTCTGAAATGACAGAACCCCGACTGCTGTTCC
The DNA here is from genome assembly GCF_037043375.1 of Chiloscyllium plagiosum. NCBI lineage: Eukaryota > Metazoa > Chordata > Chondrichthyes > Orectolobiformes > Hemiscylliidae > Chiloscyllium > Chiloscyllium plagiosum. The sequence goes on along the minus strand of NW_028270150.1, from coordinate 108,001,733 downwards.
CTACTGTAGGCACAGTATCATGCTTCACACAGATGTCCTATTTCTCCTCCCTGCTCCTCACCTTGGCTTGTACTGCATTGGAATGCAGACAGACTAATACACACCTTTAATGCATTGTCGGAGCAGTGATGTTATTTTTTTCATAAAACATTATCTCAGAATGTGTTGAAAGATGGAATTTACTTTAATCAAAACCTGCAGCCATTCTAAAAGATGAAAGACTAGCAGCAATCTAGGTTTGTTCTATAAATCATATCAGTCGTTTGACACTTTAATCTTTTGCTATAAATTCTGTGTCCTATGATCCTGATGAAGAAGCAACACTCAAAGCTTATTCTTCCAAATAAACCTGTTGGACTATAACCTGGTGTTGTGCGATTTTTAAACTTTGTCCACCCCAGTCCAACACCAGCACCTCCACATCTTGTTCTGCTAAATGCAAGTTAAGAATCTGATCAGCTTGCAATCACAATAAAATCACTTGATAACACACTGGGAGATAACAGCTTTGTTCATCTTAGCCTGAAAGACGTCAGCAGCCTATATTATCCCGGGGGGGGGAGGGAAGCAGTGAAAAAGTCCCAAGGCAAAAGGGCCAGCTGATTGAATAGTCTAAACTCTCCTCAGTGCTGGTGGTGTACATATCAAATGTCCAGATCATAAGACACAGAATTTATAGCAAAAGATCACTGTGTCATGCATGCAACTGGTACAATATATTGAACAAACCTGGGTTGCTGTTAAGTCTTTCATCTTTTTGAATGGGCTGCTATCATTTATTGTAAATCCCAGAAATTCTTTCAAGCCACCTTCTCAAGTTAACTTAAAGTTTTATATTAAAAACAAAGTGACATCTCAGCTCAGACAATGCATTAAAGATGTGAGGTTAGAGTCTGTCTGTATGGCAATCTTGAGCCAGACTGGTTCTATTTCCAAAGTAGGACTTTATAAAATGTTACACAGATTGACTGCCTGCATTGACTGCCCGCAGACTATATGCTTTTTGAACAAAAGAGAATGTATCTGCAAATACAATTCTGTAAATGCAAATTCACCTCAGAGACTTACGTGGTGGTTGGGGGGTGGGTAGAGAGAGAGAGAGACAGAGAGAGAGAGAGATTTTGTGTGTGTGTGTATTTGTGTGTCTGAGAGAGCGTACGTATGAGAGAGGCTCTGCGTCAATGTGTGAGTATGTAAGAGCGTGCGTGTATGTGTATGTGTGAGAGTGTTTAATGTAGTGAGGTCACCTGTAGTGTGACATGAACCCCGGGTCCCGGTAGAGGCCCTCCCTATGGGTACCGTTCTTGGCTATCAGCTTCTGCTCAGCCACTCTGTGTTGTTGTGTATCCTGACGTCTGCCTTGGAGGATGGTCACCTGAAGATCCAAGGCCAAATGTCCTTGACTGCTGAAGTGCTCCCCGACTGGGAGGGAACATCTCTGTCTGGTGATTGTTGCGCAGTTTCCATTCATCCGTTGTCATAGTGTCTGCTTGGCCTCACCAATGTACCATGCAGGGTGGCACGGTGGCTCAGTAGTTAGCACTGCTGCCTCACAGTGCCAGGAACTGTTAAATTACAACCTCAGGTGACTGTCTGTGTGGAGTTTGCACATTCTCCCTGTGCCAGCATAGGTTTCCCCCAGGGGCTCCAGTTTCCTCCCACAGTCCAAAGATCTGCAGGTTAGGTGAATTGGCCATGCTAAATTGCCCGTAGTGTTCAGGTATGTATAGGTCAGGTGCATTAGTCAGGGATAAACATAGAATAATTGGGTAGGGGATTGGGTCTGGATGGGTTACTCTTCGTCAGGTTGGTGTAGATTTGTTGGACCAAGGGTCCTGCTTCCACACTGTAGGGATTCTATGATTCTATGCCTCGGGGCATCCTTGCCTGCAGTGATTGAGATAGACAACGTTGGCCGAGTCACATGTGTACCTGCCATGTACATGGTGGGAGGTGTCCGCACATGTAATGGTGGTATCCGTGTCAACACTCTGACACGTCTTGCACTGTTTGCCATGACAGGGCTGTACAGTATTGTAGTCAATGTTGTCCTGAAGGCTGGGCAGTTTGCTGTGAACGATGATCTGTTTAAGCATTAGCGGTTATTTAAAAGCGAGAAGTGGAAGTAGGGAAGGTCTCGGCAAGGTTCTTATCCTCATTGATAATGTGCTGCAGGCTGTGAAAAACATGACATAGTTTCTCCAATCCTGGGAAATTGCTGGAAAAGCGCAGTAGGTCAGGCAGCATCCAAGGAACAGGAGAATCGACGTTTCGGGCATAAGCCGTTCTTCAGGAATCCTGGGCGTATGCCCGAAACGTCGATTCTCCTGTTCCTTGGATGCTGCCTGACCTGCTGCGCTTTTCCAGCAACACATTTTCAGCATTTACTTTCATATACACAAGATAATAAGTAAATTGAGGGGGCAGTTAAGATCTCTTTGACGGTTCATGTTGACCAGTCTGTACAGAGGATGATATCTGTGGAACCAGTGATCGTTTACTGAATCCCAACGTTCTCCAGATCAAATCCCCTTTCACAGCTTTGCTGTGTAGCTCACCAGCTGATGGAGATCTCCCCACAGTCTGCAGACAGCTTCCCCAAAACCAATGACGAATGTTTTATCATCTGCAAATTCGATATCCGACACCAATTCCACAACAGTGATATATACAACAGGCAAACAGGTGACTAATTTCGATTAAAAAATAAAATAACCGATCTGATATAATAAATAATGCTGTGCCCATAAACAATGGACTGCCCACCCACTTTTCACTTGATATTAGGCTGTATTTCACAAAAAAAAAACTGAGTAATGTTGAAAGGAGTGAAATCTTGAAATAAAATGAAAAGGTCAGATATTCTGTCATGACACCAGTTAGTTTGAAACGGGTATCGTCCTGACTCCTTCATCTTCCAGGGCGCATCCTCAATTTCAAAGTGGTGGCCGCCCTACAGAGGTTTGGCCCCGTTAATGTGGCTGACTCAAGGTGATGTGCAGATGTGAGTGTTTCATTCCCACTGCTGGAAATGGGCTTTTTGCTGTTGAGTGGTTTAAAAAGCAGCAGCTTGCGATGGCCGGAAATCGAACCTGGGTCAACTGCTTGGAAGGCAGCTATGCTCACCACTATACCACCATCGCCACGCTAGCGACAGCTCTGGACATCAGCTGATGTGCAATTCCACCAATAGTTCTTGATTCGAAATTTCGTTCGTTTTTTGATGCAAATTTTCCGGTGAAATAATAGAATTCAGAAGTAATAAATGATTAAGTTTTACTCATTTCATAGTTCGCATTATACCTTTTAATTCACACTTTTTAACAGTTCGGAAAGCAGAAATCTCTCGAAAAATGTGTATCGATCCGCACTTTGATTCTGTTGATAGATTTGTAGTTTTCTCTGTTACTTTGGAGAAGAGGGGGAGGGTGGAGTGGCAGCTGGGAGGGAGAGAAACCAGGGTAATTTTCAATGTTTTAAAATCAGAGTGTCATACAGCATGGAAACAGATCCTTAGGTCCAACCAGTTTATGCTGACTATATCCCCAAACCCAACTGCAACCACCTGCATGCACTTGAACATTTCCCATTTGCTAGCATTTGGTCATATCTCTCTAAACCTTTCCTATTCATGAACATATCCAAGTGTCTTTTCAACGTTGTAACTATACCTGCGTCCATCTATCTCTGACAGTTCATTGCACACACCAAACACTCGATGTGTAAAAAATTTATCCCTCATTTCCTTTTTAAATCCATAATCCCCTTTCCACTCAACAGCAAATCAAAGATCCATCTCAATGCTTTTCACAATAAGTAACTCCCCCAGTCCCTCCGTCATAAATCAATGGTCCATTTAAACAAACTGGGAATTGCATTCCTAATGTTTTTAAAATCAATAAATGCCCAGCCCTTATTAATGAATAAACGGTCCTTTTAAATAAACCCTGACCATTCCCAATGTTTGAAGTAAGCAGTAACCATCAGACCCCTAATCAGGATGGGTACATGAATAGAAAGGGTTTGGAGGGATATGGGCCAGGTGGTGGCAGGTGGGACTAGATTGGGTTGGACTATCTGGTCGGCATGGACAGTTTGGACGGAAGGGTGTGTTTCCTTGCTGTGCATCTCTATGATTCCACGTGAAGGGGCATCTTAAATCAGAGAGGGATCTGAGTGTGGGGACATGTATTGTTCAAACTTACATTTACTTTCGTATTGGAGAAAGTGAGGACTGCAGGTGCTGGAGATCAGAGCTGAAAATGTGTTGCTGGAAAAGCGCAGCAGGTCAGGCAGCATCCAAGGAACAGGAGAATCGACGTTTCGGGCATAAGCCGTTCTTCAGGAATCCTGGGCGTATGCCCGAAACGTCGATTCTCCTGTTCATTGGATACTGCCTGACCTGCTGCGCTTTTCCACCAACACATTTTCAGCATTTACTTTCATATACACAAGATAATAAGTAAATTGAGGGGGCAGTTAAGATCTCTTTGTCGGTTCATGTTGACCAGTCTGTAGAGAGGATGATATCTGTGGAACCAGAGATCGTTTACTGAATCCCAACGTTCTCCAGATCAAATCCCCTTTCACAGCTTTGCTGTGTAGCTCACCAGCTGATGTCGATCTCCCCACAGTCTGCAGACAGCTTCCCCAAAACCAATGACGAATGTTTTATCATCTGCAAATTCGATATCCGACACCAATTCCACAACAGTGATATATACACCAGGCAAACAGGTGACTAATTTCGATTAAAAAATAAAATAACCGATCTGATATAATAAATAATGCTGTGCCCATAAACAATGGACTGCCCACCCACTTTTCACTTGATATTAGGCTGCATTTCACCAAAAGAAAACTGAGAGTAATGTTGAAAAGAGTGAAATCTTGAAATAAAGTGAAAAGCTCAGGATTTCTGTCATGACACCAGTTAATTTGAAACGGGTATCATCCTCAATTTCAAAGTGGTGTCCGCCCTCCAGAGGTTTGGCCCCGTTAATGTGGCTGACTCAAGGTGATGTGCAGATGTGAGTGTTTCATTCCCACTGCTGGAAATGGTCTTTTTGCTGTTGAGTGGTTTAAAAGCTGCAGCTTGCGATGGCCGGGAAACGAACCCGGGTCAACTACTTGGAAGGCAGCTATGCTCACCACTATACCACCATCGCCACCACAGGCGCGGCTCCAAACATCAGGGAACGTGCAATTCGACCAATAGTTCTTGATTCGAAATTTCGTTCGTTTTTTGATGCAAATTTTCCGGTGAAATAATAGAATTCAGAAGTAATAAAAGATTGAGTTTTACTGATTTGATAGTTTTCATTATACCTTTTAATTCACACTTTTTAACAGTTCGGGAAGCAGAAATCTCTCGAAAAATGTGTATCAATCCGCACTTTGATTCTGTTGATAGATTTGTAGTTTTCTCTGTTACTTTGGAGAAGAGGGGGAGGGTGGAGTGGCAGCTGGGAGGGAGAGAAACCAGGGTAATTTTCAATGTTTTAAAATCAGAGTGTCATACAGCATGGAAACAGATCCTTAGCTCCAACCAGTTTATGCTGACTATATCCCCAAACCCAACTGCAACCACCTGCATGCACTTGAACATTTCCCATTTGCTAGCATTTGGTCATATCTCTCTAAACCTTTCCTATTCATGAACATATCCAAGTGTCTTTTCAACGTTGTAACTATACCTGCGTCCATCTATCTCTGACAGTTCATTGCACACACCAAACACTCGATGTGTAAAAAATTTATCCCTCATTTCCTTTTTAAATCCATAATCCCCTTTCCACTCAACAGCAAATCAAAGATCCATCTCAATGCTTTTCACAATAAGTAACTCCCCCAGTCCCTCACTCATAAATCAATGGTCCATTTAAATAAACTGGGAATTGCATTCCTAATGTTTTTAAAATCAATAAATGCCCAGCCCTTATTAATGAATAAACGGTCCTTTTAAATAAACCCTGACCATTCCCAATGTTTGAAGTAAGCAGTAACCATCAGACCCCTAATCAGGATGGGTACATGAATAGAAAGGGTTTGGAGGGATATGGGCCAGGTGCTGGCAGGTGGGACTAGATTGGGTTGGACTATCTGGTCGGCATGGACAGTTTGGACCGAAGGGTGTGTTTCCTTGCTGTGCATCTCTATGATTCCACGTGAAGGGGCATCTTAAATCAGAGAGGGATCTGAGTGTGGGGACATGTATTGTTCAAACTTACATTTACTTTCGTATTGGAGAAAGTGAGGACTGCAGGTGCTGGAGATCAGAGCTGAAAATGTGTTGCTGGAAAAGCGCAGCAGGTCAGGCAGCATCCAAGGAGAATCGACGTTTCGGGCATAAGCCGTTCTTCAGGAATCCTGGGCGTATGCCCGAAACGTCGATTCTCCTGTTCATTGGATACTGCCTGACCTGCTGCGCTTTTCCACCAACACATTTTCAGCATTTACTTTCATATACACAAGATAATAAGTAAATTGAGGGGGCAGTTAAGATCTCTTTGTCGGTTCATGTTGACCAGTCTGTAGAGAGGATGATATCTGTGGAACCAGAGATCGTTTACTGAATCCCAACGTTCTCCAGATCAAATCCCCTTTCACAGCTTTGCTGTGTAGCTCACCAGCTGATGTAGATCTCCCCACAGTCTGCAGACAGCTTCCCCAAAACCAATGACGAATGTTTTATCATCTGCAAATTCGATATCCGACACCAATTCCACAACAGTGATATATACACCAGGCAAACAGGTGACTAATTTCGATTAAAAAATAAAATAACCGATCTGATATAATAAATAATGCTGTGCCCATAAACAATGGACTGCCCACCCACTTTTCACTTGATATTAGGCTGCATTTCACCAAAAGAAAACTGAGAGTAATGTTGAAAAGAGTGAAATCTTGAAATAAAATGAAAAGCTCAGGATTTCTGTCATGACACCAGTTAATTTGAAACGGGTATCATCCTCAATTTCAAAGTGGTGGCCGCCCTCCAGAGGTTTGGCCCCGTTCATGTGGCTGACTTAAGGTGATGTGCAGATGTGAGTGTTTCATTCCCACTGCTGGAAATGGTCTTTTTGCTGTTGAGTGGTTTAAAAGCTGCAGCTTGCGATGGCCGGGAATCGAACCCGGGTCAACTGCTTGGAAGGCAGCTATGCTCACCACTATACCACCATCGCCACCACAGGCGCGGCTCCAAACATCAGGGAACGTGCAATTCGACCAATAGTTCTTGAGTCGAAATTTCGTTCGATTTTTGATGCAAATTTTCCGGTGAAATAATAGAATTCAGAAGTAATAAAAGATTGAGTTTTACTGATTTGATAGTTTTCATTATACCTTTTAATTCACACTTTTTAACAGTTCGGGAAGCAGAAATCTCTCGAAAAATGTGTATCAATCCGCACTTTGATTCTGTTGATAGATTTGTAGTTTTCTCTGTAACTTTGGAGAAGAGGGGGAGGGTGGAGTGGCAGCTGGGAGGGAGAGAAACCAGGGTAATTTTCAATGTTTTAAAATCAGAGTGTCATACAGCATGGAAACAGATCCTTAGCTCCAACCAGTTTATGCTGACTATATCCCCAAACCCAACTGCAACCACCTGCATGCACTTGAACATTTCCCATTTGCTAGCATTTGGTCATATCTCTCTAAACCTTTCCTATTCATGAACATATCCAAGTGTCTTTTCAACGTTGTAACTATACCTGCGTCCATCTATCTCTGACAGTTCATTGCACACACCAAACACTCGATGTGTAAAAAATTTATCCCTCATTTCCTTTTTAAATCCATAATCCCCTTTCCACTCAACAGCAAATCAAAGATCCATCTCAATGCTTTTCACAATAAGTAACTCCCCCAGTCCCTCACTCATAAATCAATGGTCCATTTAAATAAACTGGGAATTGCATTCCTAATGTTTTTAAAATCAATAAATGCCCAGCCCTTATTAATGAATAAACGGTCCTTTTAAATAAACCCTGACCATTCCCAATGTTTGAAGTAAGCAGTAACCATCAGACCCCTAATCAGGATGGGTACATGAATAGAAAGGGTTTGGAGGGATATGGGCCAGGTGCTGGCAGGTGGGACTAGATTGGGTTGGACTATCTGGTCGGCATGGACAGTTTGGACCGAAGGGTGTGTTTCCTTGCTGTGCATCTCTATGATTCCACGTGAAGGGGCATCTTAAATCAGAGAGGGATCTGAGTGTGGGGACATGTATTGTTCAAACTTACATTTACTTTCGTATTGGAGAAAGTGAGGACTGCAGGTGCTGGAGATCAGAGCTGAAAATGTGTTGCTGGAAAAGCGCAGCAGGTCAAGCAGCATCCAAGGAACAGGAGAATCGACGTTTCGGGCATAAGCCGTTCTTCAGGAATCCTGGGCGTATGCCCGAAACGTCGATTCTCCTGTTCATTGGATACTGCCTGACCTGCTGCGCTTTTCCACCAACACATTTTCAGCATTTACTTTCATATACACAAGATAATAAGTAAATTGAGGGGGCAGTTAAGATCTCTTTGTCGGTTCATGTTGACCAGTCTGTAGAGAGGATGATATCTGTGGAACCAGAGATCGTTTACTGAATCCCAACGTTCTCCAGATCAAATCCCCTTTCACAGCTTTGCTGTGTAGCTCACCAGCTGATGTAGATCTCCCCACAGTCTGCAGACAGCTTCCCCAAAACCAATGACGAATGTTTTATCATCCGCAAATTCGATATCCGACACCAATTCCACAACAGTGATATATACACCAGGCACACAGGTGACTAATTTCGATTAAAAAATAAAATAACCGATCTGATATTATAAATAATGCTGTGCCCATAAACAATGGACTGCCCACCCACTTTTCACTTGATATTAGGCTGCATTTCACCAAAAGAAAACTGAGAGTAATGTTGAAAAGAGTGAAATCTTGAAATAAAATGAAAAGCTCAGGATTTCTGTCATGACACCAGTTAATTTGAAACGGGTATCATCCTCAATTTCAAAGTGGTGGCCGCCCTCCAGAGGTTTGGCCCCGTTAATGTGGCTGACTCAAGGTGATGTGCAGATGTGAGTGTTTCATTCCCACTGCTGGAAATGGTCTTTTTGCTGTTGAGTGGTTTAAAAGCTGCAGCTTGCGATGGCCGGGAATCGAACCCGGGTCAACTGCTTGGAAGGCAGCTATGCTCACCACTATACCACCATCGCCACCACAGGCGCGGCTCCAAACATCAGGGAACGTGCAATTCGACCAATAGTTCTTGATTCGAAATTTCGTTCGTTTTTTGATGCAAATTTTCCGGTGAAATAATAGAATTCAGAAGTAATAAAAGATTGAGTTTTACTGATTTGATAGTTTTCATTATACCTTTTAATTCACACTTTTTAACAGTTCGGGAAGCAGAAATCTCTCGAAAAATGTGTATCAATCCGCACTTTGATTCTGTTGATAGATTTGTAGTTTTCTCTGTTACTTTGGAGAAGAGGGGGAGGGTGGAGTGGCAGCTGGGAGGGAGAGAAACCAGGGTAATTTTCAATGTTTTAAAATCAGAGTGTCATACAGCATGGAAACAGATCCTTAGCTCCAACCAGTTTATGCTGACTATATCCCCAAACCCAACTGCAACCACCTGCATGCACTTGAACATTTCCCATTTGCTAGCATTTGGTCATATCTCTCTAAACCTTTCCTATTCATGAACATATCCAAGTGTCTTTTCAACGTTGTAACTATACCTGCGTCCATCTATCTCTGACAGTTCATTGCACACACCAAACACTCGATGTGTAAAAAATTTATCCCTCATTTCCTTTTTAAATCCATAATCCCCTTTCCACTCAACAGCAAATCAAAGATCCATCTCAATGCTTTTCACAATAAGTAACTCCCCCAGTCCCTCACTCATAAATCAATGGTCCATTTAAATAAACTGGGAATTGCATTCCTAATGTTTTTAAAATCAATAAATGCCCAGCCCTTATTAATGAATAAACGGTCCTTTTAAATAAACCCTGACCATTCCCAATGTTTGAAGTAAGCAGTAACCATCAGACCCTAATCTGGATGGGTACATGAATAGAAAGGGTTTGGAGGGATATGGGCCAGGTGCTGGCAGGTGGGACTAGATTGGGTTGGACTATCTGGTCGGCATGGACAGTTTGGACGGAAGGGTGTGTTTCCTTGCTGTGCATCTCTATGATTCCACGTGAAGGGGCATCTTAAATCAGAGAGGGATCTGAGTGTGGGGACATGTATTGTTCAAACTTACATTTACTTTCGTATTGGAGAAAGTGAGGACTGCAGGTGCTGGAGATCAGAGCTGAAAATGTGTTGCTGGAAAAGCGCAGCAGGTCAGGCAGCATCCAAGGAGAATCGACGTTTCGGGCATAAGCCGTTCATCAGGAATCCTGGGCGTATGCCCAAAACGTCGATTCTCCTGTTCATTGGATACTGCCTGACCTGCTGCGCTTTTCCACCAACACATTTTCAGCATTTACTTTCATATACACAAGATAATAAGTAAATTGAGGGGGCAGTTAAGATCTCTTTGTCGGTTCATGTTGACCAGTCTGTAGAGAGGATGATATCTGTGGAACCAGAGATCGTTTACTGAATCCCAACGTTCTCCAGATCAAATCCCCTTTCACAGCTTTGCTGTGTAGCTCACCAGCTGATGTAGATCTCCCCACAGTCTGCAGACAGCTTCCCCAAAACCAATGACGAATGTTTTATCATCTGCAAATTCGATATCCGACACCAATTCCACAACAGTGATATATACACCAGGCAAACAGGTGACTAATTTCGATTAAAAAATAAAATAACCGATCTGATATAATAAATAATGCTGTGCCCATAAACAATGGACTGCCCACCCACTTTTCACTTGATATTAGGCTGCATTTCACCAAAAGAAAACTGAGAGTAATGTTGAAAAGAGTGAAATCTTGAAATAAAATGAAAAGCTCAGGATTTCTGTCATGACACCAGTTAATTTGAAACGGGTATCATCCTCAATTTCAAAGTGGTGGCCGCCCTCCAGAGGTTTGGCCCCGTTAATGTGGCTGACTCAAGGTGATGTGCAGATGTGAGTGTTTCATTCCCACTGCTGGAAATGGTCTTTTTGCTGTTGAGTGGTTTAAAAGCTGCAGCTTGCGATGGCCGGGAATCGAACGCGGGTCAACTGCTTGGAAGGCAGCTATGCTCACCACTATACCACCATCGCCACCACAGGCGCGGCTCCAAACATCAGGGAACGTGCAATTCGACCAATAGTTCTTGATTCGAAATTTCGTTCGTTTTTTGATGCAAATTTTCCGGTGAAATAATAGAATTCAGAAGTAATAAAAGATTGAGTTTTACTGATTTGATAGTTTTCATTATACCTTTTAATTCACACTTTTTAACAGTTCGGGAAGCAGAAATCTCTCGAAAAATGTGTATCAATCCGCACTTTGATTCTGTTGATAGATTTGTAGTTTTCTCTGTAACTTTGGAGAAGAGGGGGAGGGTGGAGTGGCAGCTGGGAGGGAGAGAAACCAGGGTAATTTTCAATGTTTTAAAATCAGAGTGTCATACAGCATGGAAACAGATCCTTAGCTCCAACCAGTTTATGCTGACTATATCCCCAAACCCAACTGCAACCACCTGCATGCACTTGAACATTTCCCATTTGCTAGCATTTGGTCATATCTCTCTAAACCTTTCCTATTCATGAACATATCCAAGTGTCTTTTCAACGTTGTAACTATACCTGCGTCCATCTATCTCTGACAGTTCATTGCACACACCAAACACTCGATGTGTAAAAAATTTATCCCTCATTTCCTTTTTAAATCCATAATCCCCTTTCCACTCAACAGCAAATCAAAGATCCATCTCAATGCTTTTCACAATAAGTAACTCCCCCAGTCCCTCACTCATAAATAAATGGTCCATTTAAACAAACTGGGAATTGCATTCCTAATGTTTTTAAAATCAATAAATGCCCAGCCCTTATTAATGAATAAACGGTCCTTTTAAATAAACCCTGACCATTCCCAATGTTTGAAGTAAGCAGTAACCATCAGACCCTAATCAGGATGGGTACATGAATAGAAAGGGTTTGGAGGGATATAGGCCAGGTGCTGGCAGGTGGGACTAGATTGGGTTGGACTATCTGGTCGGCATGGACAGTTTGGACCGAAGGGTGTGTTTCCTTGCTGTGCATCTCTATGATTCCACGTGAATGGGGCATCTTAAATCAGAGAGGGATCTGAGTGTGGGGACATGTATTGTTCAAACTTACATTTACTTTCGTATTGGAGAAAGTGAGGACTGCAGGTGCTGGAGATCAGAGCTGAAAATGTGTTGCTGGAAAAGCGCAGCAGGTCAGGCAGCATCCAAGGAGAATCGACGTTTCGGGCATAAGCCGTTCTTCAGGAATCCTGGGCGTATGCCCGAAACGTCGATTCTCCTGTTCATTGGATACTGCCTGACCTGCTGCGCTTTTCCACCAACACATTTTCAGCATTTACTTTCATATACACAAGATAATAAGTAAATTGAGGGGGCAGTTAAGATCTCTTTGTCGGTTCATGTTGACCAGTCTATAGAGAGGATGATATCTGTGGAACCAGAGATCGTTTACTGAATCCCAACCTTCTCCAGATCAAATCCCCTTTCACAGCTTTGCTGTGTAGCTCACCAGCTGATGTAGATCTCCCCACAGTCTGCAGACAGCTTCCCCAAAACCAATGACGAATGTTTTATCATCTGCAAATTCGATATCCGACACCAATTCCACAACAGTGATATATACACCAGGCAAACAGGTGACTAATTTCGATTAAAAAATAAAATAACCGATCTGATATAATAAATAATGCTGTGCCCATAAACAATGGACTGCCCACCCACTTTTCACTTGATATTAGGCTGCATTTCACCAAAAGAAAACTGAGAGTAATGTTGAAAAGAGTGAAATCTTGAAATAAAATGAAAAGCTCAGGATTTCTGTCATGACACCAGTTAATTTGAAACGGGTATCATCCTCAATTTCAAAGTGGTGGCCGCCCTCCAGAGGTTTGGCCCCGTTTATGTGGCTGACTCAAGGTGATGTGCAGATGTGAGTGTTTCATTCCCACTGCTGGAAATGGTCTTTTTGCTGTTGAGTGGTTTAAAAGCTGCAGCTTGCGATGGCCGGGAATCGAACCCGGGTCAACTGCTTGGAAGGCAGCTATGCTCGCCACGATACCACCATCGCCACCACAGGCGCGGCTCCAAACATCAGGGAACGTGCAATTCGACCAATAGTTCTTGATTCGAAATTTCGTTCGATTTTTGATGCAAATTTTCCGGTGAAATAATAGAATTCAGAAGTAATAAAAGATTGAGTTTTACTGATTTGATAGTTTTCATTATACCTTTTAATTCATACTTTTTAACAGTTCGGGAAGCAGACATCTCTCGAAAAATGTGTATCAATCCGCACTTTGATTCTGTTGATAGATTTGTAGTTTTCTCTGTAACTTTGGAGAAGAGAGGGAGGGTGGAGTGGCAGCTGGGAGGGAGAGAAACCAGGGTAATTTTCAATGTTTTAAAATCAGAGTGTCATACAGCATGGAAACAGATCCTTAGCTCCAACCAGTTTATGCTGACTATATCCCCAAACCCAACTGCAACCACCTGCATGCACTTGAACATTTCCCATTTGCTAGCATTTGGTCATATCTCTCTAAACCTTTCCTATTCATGAACATATCCAAGTGTCTTTTCAACGTTGTAACTATACCTGCGTCCATCTATCTCTGACAGTTCATTGCACACACCAAACACTCGATGTGTAAAAAATTTATCCCTCATTTCCTTTTTAAATCCATAATCCCCTTTCCACTCAACAGCAAATCAAAGATCCATCTCAATGCTTTTCACAATAAGTAACTCCCCCAGTCCCTCACTCATAAATCAATGGTCCATTTAAACAAACTGGGAAGTGCATTCCTAATGTTTTTAAAATCAATAAATGCCCAGCCCTTATTAATGAATAAACGGTCCTTTTAAATAAACCCTGACCATTCCCAATGTTTGAAGTAAGCAGTAACCATCAGACCCCTAATCAGGATGGGTACATGAATAGAAAGGGTTTGGAGGGATATGGGCCAGGTGCTGGCAGGTGGGACTAGATTGGGTTGGACTATCTGGTCGGCATGGACAGTTTGGACCGAAGGGTGTGTTTCCTTGCTGTGCATCTCTATGATTCCACGTGAAGGGGCATCTTAAATCAGAGAGGGATCTGAGTGTGGGGACATGTATTGTTCAAACTTACATTTACTTTCGTATTGGAGAAAGTGAGGACTGCAGGTGCTGGAGATCAGAGCTGAAAATGTGTTGCTGGAAAAGCGCAGCAGGTCAAGCAGCATCCAAGGAACAGGAGAATCGACGTTTCGGGCATAAGCCCTTCTTCAGGAATCCTGGGCGTATGCCCGAAACGTCGATTCTCCTGTTCATTGGATACTGCCTGACCTGCTGCGCTTTTCCACCAACACATTTTCAGCATTTACTTTCATATACACAAGATAATAAGTAAATTGAGGGGGCAGTTAAGATCTCTTTGTCGGTTCATGTTGACCAGTCTATAGAGAGGATGATATCTGTGGAACCAGAGATCGTTTACTGAATCCCAACCTTCTCCAGATCAAATCCCCTTTCACAGCTTTGCTGTGTAGCTCACCAGCTGATGTAGATCTCCCCACAGTCTGCAGACAGCTTCCCCAAAACAAATGACGAATGTTTTATCATCTGCAAATTCGATATCCGACACCAATTCCACAACAGTGATATATACACCAGGCACACAGGTGACTAATTTCGATTAAAAAATAAAATAACCGATCTGATATAATAAATAATGCTGTGCCCATAAACAATGGACTGCCCACCCACTTTTCACTTGATATTAGGCTGCATTTCACCAAAAGAAAACTGAGAGTAATGTTGAAAAGAGTGAAATCTTGAAATAAAATGAAAAGCTCAGGATTTCTGTCATGACACCAGTTAATTTGAAACGGGTATCATCCTCAATTTCAAAGTGGTGGCCGCCCTCCAGAGGTTTGGCCCCGTTTATGTGGCTGACTCAAGGTGATGTGCAGATGTGAGTGTTTCATTCCCACTGCTGGAAATGGTCTTTTTGCTGTTGAGTGGTTTAAAAGCTGCGGCTTGCGATGGCCGGGAATCGAACCCGCGTCAACTGCTTGGAAGGCAGCTATGCTCACCACTATACCACCATCGCCACCACAGGCGCGGCTCCAAACATCAGGGAACGTGCAATTCGACCAATAGTTCTTGATTCGAAATTTCGTTCGTTTTTTGATGCAAATTTTCCGGTGAAATAATAGAATTCAGAAGTAATAAAAGATTGAGTTTTACTGATTTGATAGTTTTCATTATACCTTTTAATTCACACTTTTTAACAGTTCGGGAAGCAGACATCTCTCGAAAAATGTGTATCAATCCGCACTTTGATTCTGTTGATAGATTTGTAGTTTTCTCTGTTACTTTGGAGAAGAGGGGGAGGGTGGAGTGGCAGCTGGGAGGGAGAGAAACCAGGGTAATTTTCAATGTTTTAAAATCAGAGTGTCATACAGCATGGAAACAGATCCTTAGCTCCAACCAGTTTATGCTGACTATATCCCCAAACCCAACTGCAACCACCTGCATGCACTTGAACATTTCCCATTTGCTAGCATTTGGTCATATCTCTCTAAACCTTTCCTATTCATGAACATATCCAAGTGTCTTTTCAACGTTGTAACTATACCTGCGTCCATCTATCTCTGACAGTTCATTGCACACACCAAACACTCGATGTGTAAAAAATTTATCCCTCATTTCCTTTTTAAATCCATAATCCCCTTTCCACTCAACAGCAAATCAAAGATCCATCTCAATGCTTTTCACAATAAGTAACTCCCCCAGTCCCTCACTCATAAATCAATGGTCCATTTAAACAAACTGGGAAGTGCATTCCTAATGATTTTAAAATCAATAAATGCCCAGCCCTTATTAATGAATAAACGGTCCTTTTAAATAAACCCTGACCATTCCCAATGTTTGAAGTAAGCAGTAACCATCAGACCCCTAATCAGGATGGGTACATGAATAGAAAGGGTTTGGAGGGATATGGGCCAGGTGCTGGCAGGTGGGACTAGATTGGGTTGGACTATCTGGTCGGCATGGACAGTTTGGACCGAAGGGTGTGTTTCCTTGCTGTGCATCTCTATGATTCCACGTGAAGGGGCATCTTAAATCAGAGAGGGATCTGAGTGTGGGGACATGTATTGTTCAAACTTACATTTACTTTCGTATTGGAGAAAGTGAGGACTGCAGGTGCTGGAGATCAGAGCTGAAAATGTGTTGCTGGAAAAGCGCAGCAGGTCAAGCAGCATCCAAGGAACAGGAGAATCGACGTTTCGGGCATAAGCCGTTCTTCAGGAATCCTGGGCGTATGCCCGAAACGTCGATTCTCCTGTTCATTGGATACTGCCTGACCTGCTGCGCTTTTCCACCAACACATTTTCAGCATTTACTTTCATATACACAAGATAATAAGTAAAGTGAGGGGGCAGTTAAGATCTCTTTGTCGGTTCATGTTGACCAGTCTATAGAGAGGATGATATCTGTGGAACCAGAGATCGTTTACTGAATCCCAACCTTCTCCAGATCAAATCCCCTTTCACAGCTTTGCTGTGTAGCTCACCAGCTGATGTAGATCTCCCCACAGTCTGCAGACAGCTTCCCCAAAACCAATGACGAATGTTTTATCATCTGCAAATTCGATATCCGACACCAATTCCACAACAGTGATATATACACCAGGCAAACAGGTGACTAATTTCGATTAAAAAATAAAATAACCGATCTGATATAATAAATAATGCTGTGCCCATAAACAATGGACTGCCCACCCACTTTTCACTTGATATTAGGCTGCATTTCACCAAAAGAAAACTGAGAGTAATGTTGAAAAGAGTGAAATCTTGAAATAAAATGCAAAGCTCAGGATTTCTGTCATGACACCAGTTAATTTGAAACGGGTATCATCCTCAATTTCAAAGTGGTGGCCGCCTTCCAGAGGTTTGGCCCCGTTAATGTGGCTGACTCAAGGTGATGTGCAGATGTGAGTGTTTCATTCCCAATGCCGGAAATGGTCTTTTTGCTGTTGAGTGGTTTGAAAGCTGCAGCTTGCGATGGCCGGGAATCGAACCCGCGTCAACAGCTTAGAAGGCAGCTATGCTCACCACTATACCACCACCGCCACCACAACCGCGCCTCCCAAAATCAGGGAACGTGCAATTCGACCAATAGTTCTTGATTCGAAATTTCGTTCGTTTTTTGATGCAAATTTTCCGGTGAAATAATAGAATTCAGAAGTAATAAAAGATTGTGTTTTACTGATTTAATAGTTTTCATTATACCTTTTAATTCACACTTTTTAACAGTTCGGGAAGCAGACATCTCTCGAAAAATGTGTATCAATCCGCACTTTGATTCTGTTGATAGATTTGTAGTTTTCTCTGTTACTTTGGAGAAGAGGGGGAGGGTGGAGTGGCAGCTGGGAGGGAGAGAAACCAGGGTAATTTTCAATGTTTTAAAATCAGAGTGTCATACAGCATGGAAACAGATCCTTAGCTCCAACCAGTTTATGCTGACTATATCCCCAAACCCAACTGCAACCACCTGCATGCACTTGAACATTTCCCATTTGCTAGCATTTGGTCATATCTCTCTAAACCTTTCCTATTCATGAACATATCCAAGTGTCTTTTCAACGTTGTAACTATACCTGCGTCCATCTATCTCTGACAGTTCATTGCACACACCAAACACTCGATGTGTAAAAAATTTATCCCTCATTTCCTTTTTAAATCCATAATCCCCTTTCCACTCAACAGCAAATCAAAGATCCATCTCAATGCTTTTCACAATAAGTAACTCCCCCAGTCCCTCACTCATAAATCAATGGTCCATTTAAACAAACTGGGAAGTGCATTCCTAATGTTTTTAAAATCAATAAATGCCCAGCCCTTATTAATGAATAAACGGTCCTTTTAAATAAACCCTGACCATTCCCAATGTTTGAAGTAAGCAGTAACCATCAGACCCCTAATCAGGATGGGTACATGAATAGAAAGGGTTTGGAGGGATATGGGCCAGGTGCTGGCAGGTGGGACTAGATTGGGTTGGACTATCTGGTCGGCATGGACAGTTTGGACCGAAGGGTGTGTTTCCTTGCTGTGCATCTCTATGATTCCACGTGAAGGGGCATCTTAAATCAGAGAGGGATCTGAGTGTGGGGACATGTATTGTTCAAACTTACATTTACTTTCGTATTGGAGAAAGTGAGGACTGCAGGTGCTGGAGATCAGAGCTGAAAATGTGTTGCTGGAAAAGCGCAGCAGGTCAAGCAGCATCCAAGGAACAGGAGAATCGACGTTTCGGGCATAAGCCGTTCTTCAGGAATCCTGGGCGTATGCCCGAAACGTCGATTCTCCTGTTCATTGGATACTGCCTGACCTGCTGCGCTTTTCCACCAACACATTTTCAGCATTTACTTTCATATACACAAGATAATAAGTAAAGTGAGGGGGCAGTTAAGATCTCTTTGTCGGTTCATGTTGACCAGTCTATAGAGAGGATGATATCTGTGGAACCAGAGATCGTTTACTGAATCCCAACCTTCTCCAGATCAAATCCCCTTTCACAGCTTTGCTGTGTAGCTCACCAGCTGATGTAGATCTCCCCACAGTCTGCAGACAGCTTCCCCAAAACCAATGACGAATGTTTTATCATCTGCAAATTCGATATCCGACACCAATTCCACAACAGTGATATATACACCAGGCAAACAGGTGACTAATTTCGATTAAAAAATAAAATAACCGATCTGATATAATAAATAATGCTGTGCCCATAAACAATGGACTGCCCACCCACTTTTCACTTGATATTAGGCTGCATTTCACCAAAAGAAAACTGAGAGTAATGTTGAAAAGAGTGAAATCTTGAAATAAAATGCAAAGCTCAGGATTTCTGTCATGACACCAGTTAATTTGAAACGGGTATCATCCTCAATTTCAAAGTGGTGGCCGCCTTCCAGAGGTTTGGCCCCGTTAATGTGGCTGACTCAAGGTGATGTGCAGATGTGAGTGTTTCATTCCCAATGCTGGAAATGGTCTTTTTGCTGTTGAGTGGTTTGAAAGCTGCAGCTTGCGATGGCCGGGAATCGAACCCGCGTCAACAGCTTGGAAGGCAGCTATGCTCACCACTATACCACCATCGCCACCACAACCGCGCCTCCCAAAATCAGGGAACGTGCAATTCGACCAATAGTTCTTGATTCGAAATTTCGTTCGTTTTTTGATGCAAATTTTCCGGTGAAATATTAGAATTCAGACGTAATAAAAGATTGAATTTTACTCATTTCATAGTTCTCATTATACCTTTTAATTCACAATTTTTAACAGTTTGGGAAACAGAAATCTCTCGAAAAATGTGCATTAATCCGCACTTTGATTCTGTTGATAGATTTGTAGTTTTCTCTGTTACTTTGGAGAAGAGGGGGAGGGTGGAGTGGCAGCTGGGAGGGAGAGAAACCAGGGTAATTTTCAATGTTTTAGAATCAGAGTGTCATACAGCATGGAAACAGATCCTTAGGTCCAACCAGTTTATGCTGACTATATCCCCAAACCCAACTGCAACCACCTGCATGCACTTGAACATTTCCCATTTGCTAGCATTTGGTCATATCTCTCTAAACCTTTCCTATTCATGAACATATCCAAGTGTCTTTTCAACGCTGTAACTATACCTGCGTCCACCTTTCTCTGACAGATCATTGCACACACCAAACACTCGATGTGTAAAAAAATTATTGTCCCTCATTTCCTTTTTAAATCCATAATCCCCTGTCCACTCAACAGCAAATCAAAGATCCATCTCAATGCTTTTCACAATAAGTAACTCCCCCAGTCCCTCACTCATAAATCAATGCTCCATTTAAACAAACTGGGAATTGCATTCCTAATGTTTTTAAAATCAATAAATTCCCAGCCCTTATTCATGAATAAACGGTCCATTTAAATAAACCCTGACCATTCCCAAAGTTTGAAGTAAGCAGTAACCATCAGACCCCTAATCAGGATGGGTACATGAATAGAAAGGGTTTGGAGGGAGATGGGCCAGGTGCTGGCAGGTGGGACTAGATTGGGTTGAACTATCTAGTCGGCATGGCCCAGTTGGACCAAAGGGTGTGTTTCCTTGCTGTGCATCTCTATGATTCCACGTGAAGGGGCATCTTAAATCAGAGAGGGATCTGAGTGTGGGGACATGTATTGGCTGAAATTGAGTACAGTAACAGAATTGTTCAAATTTACATTTACTTTCGTATTGGAGAAAGTGAGGACTGCAGATGCTGGAGATCAGAGCTGAAAATGTGTTGCTGGAAAAGCGCAGCAGGTCAGGCAGCATCAAGGAACAGGAGAATCGACGTTTCGGGCATAAACCCTTCTTCAGGAATCCTGGGCGTATGCCCGAAACGTCGATTCTCCTGTTCATTGGATGCTGCCTGACCTGCTGCGCTTTTCCAGCAACACATTTTCAGCATTTACTTTCATAAACACAAGATAATAAGTAAATTGAGGGGGCAGTTAAGATCTCTTTGTCGGTTCATGTTGACCAGTCTGTAGAGAGGATGATATCTGTGGAACCAGAGATCGTTTACTGAATCCCAACGTTCTCCAGATCAAATCCCCTTTCACAGCTTTGCTGTGTAGCTCACCAGCTGATGTAGATCTCCCGACAGTCTGCAGACAGCTTCCCCAAAACCAATGACGAATGTTTTATCATCTGCAAATTCGATATCCGACACCAATTCCACAACAGTGATATATACACCAGGCAAACAGGTGACTAATACTGAAGCCTGAGGAGAAATCAAAGAATTGAGACACTTCATCAGATTTGGAGACGTACGAGACCCAAAATGTCAACTCTGCTTTCTCCCCACTGAAGGTGCAACACTGCTCAGATTCTCCAGCAATTTCTGTTTAGTTTCTGAACCTTGAGGAACTGAACTATTTCAGAACACATGCAGCATTCTTCTTATCATCAGGTTGGTCTACATCACAAACACTTCCTTCATTCTTTATCCTTTAAACAAAATCAGTCAAGTTCATCAGACACTACCTTCCCTTAACAAATCCATGATGATTATCTTGGATGATGACGTGGAGGAGCCGGTGTTGGACTGGGGTGGACAATGTTAAAAACCACATAACACCAGGTTATAGTCCAACAGGTTTATTTGGAAGCAATAGCTGCTCCTTTATCAGGTAACAATGTGTGATTTTTTAACTTTATCTTGGATTAAACTTTCACTCACTGTGTGGTCATTGCTATCATCTCTCAGAGTTTTACCGAGTCATTTTCTCATTACTGGAAATATAAAAGCAGCTGGTCTCCACTCCTCCTATTTCTGACCTGCACCGTCCAACACAAGAGCAACAATTATTGTCTGTTCTCTCCTTCTCTCTGATCTGGGAACTTCATTGTTCCGCAAGTTAGTGACCACTACTGGCCACAAGTGGGAATTGCAACCAACCCGCAGAAATACTCGAGAGTCTGTCAGGGTGAATGAAGTGAGCAAACAGATTCTGTCTGTGCTCGACACAATCAGATTGGTGTACATTTCAATTAAAAAATAAAATAACCGATCTGATATAATAAATAATGTTGTGCCCATAAACAATGGGCTGCCCACCCACTTTTCACTTGATATTAGGCTGTATTTCACGAAAAAACTGAGAGTAATGTTGAAAAGAGTGAAATCTTGAAATAAAATCAAAAGCTCAGGATTTCAGTCATGACACCAGTTAATTTGAAACGGGAATCGCCCTGACTCCTCAATCTTCCAGGGCACATCCTTAACTTCAAAGTGGTGGCCGCCCTCCAGAGGTTTGGCCCCGTTAATGTGGCTGACTCAAGGTGATATGCAGATGTGAGTGTTTCATTCCCACTGCTGGAAATGGTCTTTTTGCTGTTGAGTGGTTTAAAAGCCACAACTTGCGATGGCCGGGAATCGAACCCGGGTCAACTGCTTGGAAGGCAGCTATGCTCACCACTATACCACCATCGCTACGTCAGAGACAACTCTGGACATCAGCTGATGTGCAATTCGACCAATAGTTCTTGATTCGAAACTTCGTTCGTTTTTTGTTGCACATTTTCCGGTGAAATATTAGAATTCAGAAGCAATAAAAGACTGAGTTTTACTGTTTGGGTAATTCTCATTATACCTTTTAATTCACACTTTTTTAATACACACAAACCAGCATTTCTCATGATCTGAAATAAATCAAGGACAAAAATACCCAGAAAATCTCAACTCATCCCTGGAACTATCACACAATTAAAACTTGTCACGTTCTCAGAAAGGGCCACTGGACCGAAACGTTAACTCTGATTTCGGCTTTTGCCCGAAACATCCATTCTCCTGCTCCTCGGATGCTGCCTGACCTGCTGTGCTTTTCCAGCACCACTCTCATCGAGACTCTCATCTCCACCATCTGCAGTACCCACTTTCGCCTTTCTCTCATATAACTTTCCCACCAACTTTGGTTTTTGTTTCTGATTTACAGCATCCGCAGTTCTTTCGGGTTTTAAATTGTGTGAAGGGTTTTCTTCAAACAAAACAGCAAAAAAGAGGATCTGTTAGACTGAGGAGATTCTATTAGACTGATGCTGTTAGACTGAGGGGATTCTGTTAGACTGAGGGGATGCTGTTAGACTGAGGAGATGCTGTTAGACTGAGGGGATGCTGTTAGACTGAGGGGATGCTGTTAGACTGAGGAGATGCTGTTAGACTGATGCTGTTAGACTGAGGAGATGCTGTTAGACTGAGGGGATGCTGTTAGACTGAGGGGATGCTGTTAGACTGAGGGGATGCTGTTAGACTGAGGAGATGCTGTTAGACTGATGCTGTTAGACTGAGGGGATGCTGTTAGACTGAGGGGATGCTGTTAGACTGAGGGGATGCTGTTAGACTGAGGAGATGCTGTTAGACTGAGGAGATGCTGTTAGACTGAGGGGATGCTGTTAGACTGATGCTGTTAGACTGAGGAGATGCTGTTAGACTGAGGAGATGCTGTTAGACTGAGGGGATGCTGTTAGACTGAGGGGATGCTGTTAGACTGAGGAGATGCTGTTAGACTGAGGAGATGCTGTTAGACTGAGGGGATGCTGTTAGACTGATGCTGTTAGACTGAGGGGATGCTGTTAGACTGAGGAGATGCTGTTAGACTGAGGAGATGCTGTTAGACTGAGGGGATGCTGTTAGACTGAGGGGATGCTGTTAGACTGAGGAGATGCTGTTAGACTGAGGGGATGCTGTTAGACTGAGGGGATGCTGTTAGACTGAGGAGATGCTGTTAGACTGAGGAGATGCTGTTAGACTGAGGGGATGCTGTTAGACTGAGGGGATGCTGTTAGACTGAGGAGATGCTGTTAGACTGAGGAGATGCTGTTAGACTGAGGAGATGCTGTTAGACTGAGGGGATGCTGTTAGACTGAGGGGATGCTGTTAGACTGAGGAGATGCTGTTAGACTGAGGAGATGCTGTTAGACTGAGGGGATGCTGTTAGACTGATGCTGTTAGACTGAGGAGATGCTGTTAGACTGATGCTGTTAGACTGAGGAGATGCTGTTAGACTGAGGGGATGCTGTTAGACTGATGCTGTTAGACTGAGGAGATGCTGTTAGACTGAGGGGATGCTGTTAGACTGAGGAGATGCTGTTAGACTGAGGAGATGCTGTTAGACTGAGGAGATGCTGTTAGACTGATGCTTTTAGACTGAGGAGATGCTGTTAGACTGAGGAGATGCTGTTAGACTGAGGAGATGCTGTTAGACTGATGCTGTTAGACTGAGGAGATGCTGTTAGACTGATGCTGTTAGACTGAGGAGATGCTGTTAGACTGATGCTGTTAGACTGAGGAGATGCTGTTAGACTGAGGGGATGCTGTTAGACTGATGCTGTTAGACTGAGGAGATGCTGTTAGACTGAGGGGATGCTGTTAGACTGAGGAGATGCTGTTAGACTGAGGAGATGCTGTTAGACTGAGGAGATGCTGTTAGACTGATGCTGTTAGACTGAGGAGATGCTGTTAGACTGATGCTGTTAGACTGAGGAGATGCTGTTAGACTGAGGGGATGCTGTTAGACTGATGCTGTTAGACTGAGGAGATGCTGTTAGACTGAGGGGATGCTGTTAGACTGAGGAGATGCTGTTAGACTGACGAGATGCTGTTAGACTGAGGAGATGCTGTTAGACTGAGGAGATGCTGTTACACTGAGGAGATGCTGTTAGACTGATGCTGTTAGACTGAGGAGATGCTGTTAGACTGAGGGGATGCTGTTAGACTGAGGGGATGCTGTTAGACTGATGCTGATAGACTGAGGAGATGCTGTTAGACTGAGGAGATGCTGTTAGACTGAGGGGATGCTGTTAGACTGATGCTGTTAGACTGAGGAGATGCTGTTAGACCGAGGGGATGCTGTTAGACTGAGGAGATGCTGTTAGACTGAGGGGATGCTGTTAGACTGAGGAGATGCTGTTAGACTGAGGAGATGCTGTTAGACTGAGGAGATGCTGTTACACTGAGGAGATGCTGTTAGACTGATGCTGTTAGACTGAGGAGATGCTGTTAGACTGAGGGGATGCTGTTAGACTGAGGAGATGCTGTTAGACTGAGGGGATGCTGCAGTAATTCTGGAGAAGAGGAAACTCCTGGTAACAGTTCAGGAAGCGAGTATCAAAAATCCATTTTCTGATTTTTCTAATTCTTTCTTGCCAATGGAATTACTTTGTTTTTCATTATGAAAACCTATTTCACTCTGAACTCCTTTATCAATTAGGGGATCATAAATCTGCTTTCAATGGAAACACATTGTTCTTTATTATGAAAATTGATTTCACTTTCAACTCCTTTGTCCAATCACCATTTCATCACTTGGGTGAACGTGTCAATTTCTGTAGACTCTTCATATCAGTGAATTATTTTTTGTTGTTTGTGGGTTGTGGACAGACCATAACATATAGGAGCAGCCCACTGAGTCTGCTCTGCCATTCAGTCATGGCTGATATGTTTTTTAACCCCATTCTCCTGCCTTCTCTCCATAATCCTTTAATCCCCTTCCCAGTAAAGATCTTACCTATCGTGTATTACATACTCTAAATGATTTGGCCTCCACAGCCCTCTGCGGCAATGAGTTCCTCAGATTCACCACCCTCTGGTTGAAGAAATTCCTCATTGTTTCATTTCTAAAGAGTCATTCCCTTCGCTCTGAGGCTGTGCCCCCCCAGATCCTAGTCACTAGTGGAAAGGTGAATTGGCCATGCTAAATTGCCCGTAGTGTTAGGTGAAGGTGTAAATGTATGGGTGGGTTGCACTTCGGTGGGTCAGTGTGTACTTGTTGGGCCGAAGGGCCTGGTTCCACATGGTAAGTAATCTAATCTAATCATTAACAACATTTAATAGGCATTTGGACAAATACATGGAAAGGAAAGGTTTAGAGGGATATGGGCCCAGTGCAGGGAAATGGGGTTAGTGTGGATGGGCATTTTGGTTGACATGGATGGGTTTGAGGCAAAGGGTCTGTCTCGATGCTGTAGGACTCTGAATTGAATTGAAACTGCCAACCTGCATCGCATTTTATGTCACTCTCAAATTTTATCATACTGGCCTATACGCATCACACTTTGCTCTGATGTTAGAGTAAATCGTTTAAGGGAGTTTCTCATTTTGGGTTTTAATTCCCTCTTTGGGGAGTCCTGTCTGTCAAATATTCACTGCGGTTCGACATGTTTGTGTCAAAACACAAGGTCCAGTTACTTTAATCCTAGTCTTCAAACATGTTTTAAAATGAAAGGGCAGCAATCCGACGGGACCCAGTTAACCAGAGACCCCTAAAAAGGAAATTAAACCTTGGGGTAATAAACAAATATTATTCACATGGGCCCCCCAAGGTGTAGCCTGTCGAACAGGCCTCAGGATTATGTCATCTCTAGAGAGTGCCGTTATTCAAAGGACTCAGCATCTGGGTGGGTACATGAATAGAAAGGGTTTAGAGAGATATGGCCCAAGTGCTGGCAAATGGGATAGATTAGGGTAGGATATCGGATCAGCATGGACAAATTGGACTGTTTCCGTGCTGTACATCTCTATGGCTCTATGACTCCTGATCTCAAACTTGTTCCCAATGGAACACCATGAATTCCACATTTTACTATCGTTTCTGGTAAGACTCTGTCTGGATTGCACATCCCCACCTCTCTCTCAATCAAAGATTGACTTGCTCTCATAGCTCTTAAAATTTTAATTTCTTTACCTGTTCCTTCTTACATACACGAGTAAACTTTACCCTCACAAGTAAATTCTTCAGAGATCTGGCACTTTCTTCTCAACTAACCCCTGGCCAGATTGGACAAACTGTTGCAGCTTTTGAGCTTCCACTGTGCTTTCCTTTTCCAATTCAACAAAAAAATCGCTGGTTTATCTAAAAACCTAAAAAAACTGCAGTTGCTGTAAATCAGAAAGCAAACCAGAAATTGCTGGAAAAGCCGAGCAGGTTTGGCAGCGTCTGTGGAGAGAAATCAGAGTTAACTTTGACATTTTGTGACAGAGCAGCGAGGAGAGAAGGTGGAGTGAAGCGAGGGCTGCTGGGAAGGGAATGTTTCCCCACTTAAAAAGGGACTTACCTCGGGAGTCGGGCCTCCATTTTGACAGAGCAGCGAGGAGGGAAGGTGGAGTGAAGCGAGGGCTGCTGGGAAGGTAAGGGCTTTATTTATATTTGGGCAGTGGCTAAACCCGAGATATTACACGTGTAGTATCTCCCTCCCATCCCTCTCCTCTAATCGGAATAAAAAGACTCAGTAGGGTAAGGCTTTTATTTTTCTTTATCTTTCTTTTTCATATATTTAAGTGCATTGTTTGGGTTTAGTTGGTTCATATAAAGCTAAGCTTACAACGGCAGGGGACCTCAGATCCGTGGCATGTGCCTCTTGCTTGATGTGGGAGCTTAGGAACGTGTGTGATGTTCCTGACTCTTACACTTGCAAGAAGTGTGTCCAGCTGCAGCTGTTGTTTGACCGCATAACGGCTCTGGAGCTGCGGATGGACTCACTGTGGAGTATCCGCGATGCTGAGGAGGTGATGGATAGCAGGTTCAGTGAACTGGTCACACCGCAGGTTAGAATTGCTGAGGGAGACATTGAATGGGTAACCAAAAGACAGAAAAAGAGTAGGAAGGCAGTGCAGGTGTCCCCTGCGGTCATCTCCCTCCAAAACAGGTATACCGTTTTCGATATTGTTGGGGGAGATAGCTCACCAGGGGAGGGCAGCAGTTGTCAAGATCATGGCACCGCGGCGGGCATTGCTGTTCAGAAGGGCGGGAACAAGACCCGCAGGGCCATAGTAACAGGGGATTCTATTGTAAGGGGAGTAGATAGGTGGTTCTGTGGTTGAAAACAGGACTCCCGGATGGTATGTTGCCTCCCAGGTGCTCGGGTCAGGGATGTCACCGATCGGCTGCAGACCATTCTAAAAGGGGAGGGTGAACAGCCAGTTGTCTTGGTGCATACAGGCACCAACGATATAAGTAGAAAACAAGATGAGGTCCTGAAAAAAGAATTCAGGGAACTAGGAAAGAAGTTAAAGGGAAGGACCTCAAAGGTAGTGATCTGGGGATTACAACCAGTGCCACATGCTAGCCAGTGATGAAATGAAAAAATAGGCAGGATGAACAAGTGGCTTGAGAGATGGTGTAGGAGGAAAGGGTTCAGATTTGATGGACATTGGGACCGGTTCTGGAGAAGGTAGGCCTGTTACAAAATGGACGGTCAACATCTGAACCAGACCAGAACCAACGTCCTTGGGGGAGTTTTTGCTGCTGCTGTTGGGGAGATTTTAAACTAATGTGGCAGGGGACTGGGAACCAGAAGAGAAAACAAGTCGGCAGCGAGGTGGAGACTGGAGACTGTAAGAATTGTGAAGAAAGCATTAATAAAGGGAAGAGTAGGCAGGGAGCAGATGAACTTAGGGCTTGGATTGGTGCCTGGGAGTATGATGTTATTGCAAACACAGAGACTTGGTTGAGGAAGGGCATGATGATTGGCAATGAAATGTTCCAGGTTTTAGATGCTTCAGACAGGACAGGGAGGGAAGTAAAAGGGGGAGTGGAGTTGCATTGCTGGTCAGGGACAATATCACAGCTGTGCTAAAGGAGCACACTATGGAAGTCTTGCGGGTGAGGCATTGTGGGTGGAGATGAGAAATAAGAAGGGTGCAGTTACATTGTTGAGGCTGTATTACAGACCTCCCAACAGTGAGCATGAGGTAGAAGAACAAGTAGGTAAACTGATTATGGAAAGATGTCGAGGCAATAGGTGGTGGTGATGGGAGATTTTAATTTTCCCAACATTGACTGGGATACGCTTAACATCAAAGCTCTGGATCGGGTAGAATTTGTACGAAGCGCCCAGGAGAGTTTTCTAGAGCAGTGTGTCAAACAGTCCGATGAGGGAGGGGGCCATATTGGACCTGGTACTGGGGAACGAGCCAGTACAGGTGGTAGAAGTTGCGGTGGGAGATTTCTTTGGGAACAGTGACCACAATTCTGTAAGTTTTAGAATACACATAGATAAAGAAGAGAGTGGTCCGAAGGGAAGAGTACTAAACTGGGCCACGGCCAATTATATCAAAATTAGGCAGGAGCTGGGAAATGTGGATTGGACACAGCTATTTGAAGGGAAGTCCACATTTGAGATGTGGGAGGCTTTCAAAGATAGGTTAACGTTAGTGCAAGATAGGCATGTCCCGTTGAAGGCAAAGGATAGGAAGGGCAAGGTTCATGAACCGTGGATGACGAGAGAAATTGTACGACTAGCCAAGAGGAAAAGGGAAGTGTACATAAGGTCTCGGCAGCTAAGAACAGAACGGGCCCTGGAAGAATATTGGAAGAGTAGGACAAGTCTTAAACGAGGAATCAAGCGGGCTAAAAGGGGTCATGAAATACTTTAACAAGCAGAATTAAGGAGAATCCTGAAGCATTTTATTCTTATATAAGAAGTAAGTGGGTAACTAGAGAAAGGATTGGTCCACTAAAGGATAACGAAGGGAAAGTTGCTGGAGAAGGTACTGAGGGATAGGATCTATTTATATTTAGAAAAGAATGGCTTATCAGTGATAGACTTCATTGTTTTGTGTGGGGGAGATCGTGCCTTACCAATTTAATAGAGTTCTCCGAGGAAGTGACCAAATTGATAGATGAAGGAAGGGCTGTTGATGTCATATACATGGACTTTAGTATGGCATTTGATAAGGTTCCCCATGGGAGACTAATGGAGAAAGTGAAGTCACATGCTGTGTAGGGTGTTCTAGCGAGGTGGATAAAGAACTGGTTGAGCAACAGGAGACAGAGAGTAGTTGTTGAAGGGAGTTTCTCGAAATGGAGAAAGGTGACCAGCGGTGTTCCACAGGGGTCAGTGCTGGGGCCACTGTTGTTTGTGATATACATAAATGATCTGGAAGAGGGCACTGTTGGTATGATCAGCAAGTTTGCAGATGACACGAAGATTGGTGGAGTAGCAGAAAACATAAGAGACTGTCAAAGAATACATGAGGATATAGATAGACTGAAGAGTTGGGCAGAAAAGTGGCAGATGGATTTCAATCCAGACAAATGTGAGGTGCTGCATTTAGGCAAGTCTAATTCTAGAGCGAATTATACAATGAACGGAAGAGGCTTGGGAAACGTTGATGGGCAGAGAGATCTGGGAGTGCAGGTCCATTGTACCCTGAAGGTTGCTGCACAGGTGGATAGGGTGGTCAAGAAGGCATATCGTATGCTTGCCTTCATTGGATGGGGTATTGAGTATAAGAGCTGGCAAGTCATGTTAACATTGTACAAGGCATTGGTTTGGCCACATTTAGAATACTGTGTACAATTCTGGTCGCCACATTACCAAAGGAATGTGGACGCTTTGCAGAGGGTGCAGAGAAGGTTTACGAGGATGTTGCCTGGTTTAGAAGGTGCTAGCTATGAAAGAGGTTGAGTAGTTCAGGTTTATTTTCATTAGAAAAAAGGAGATTATGGGGGGACCTGATTGAGGTTTATAAAATCATGAAGGGTATAGACAGGGTGGATAGAGACAAGCTTTTTCCCAGTGTGAAGGATTCAATAACGAGAGGCCATGCTTTCAAGGTGAGAGGTGGAAAGTTTAAGGGGGATACACACAGCAAGTACTTCACACAGAGGGTGGTGGGCATTTGGAACGCGTTGCCAGCAGAGGTGGTAGAGGCAGGCATGGTAGATTCATTTAAGATGCGTCTGGACAGAGGCGTGAGTAGGTGGGGAGCAGAGGGACACAGATGCTTAGGAATTGGGCGACAGGTTTAGACAGTACATTTGGATCGGCTCAGGCTTGGAGGGCTGAAGGGCCTGTTCCTGTGCTGTAAATTTTCTTTGTTCTTTGTTCTTTGTTAATGTTTCAGGTCGAGAGCTCTGAAGTGTTGTGTGGAACGATCACTTGCCTCAAAACGTTAACCCTGATTTTTCTTCACAGATGCTGCAAGATTTGCTGAGCTTTTCCATCAACTTCTGTTTTTGTCACTGGCTTATCTGTTTTCCCATATCTGTCTTCCCAGCGCTTTTTCTAAACCACCAACACTGCGATTCTGAGGCCTACTTTATTACAGAGAAAATACCTGGGCTTTGTAACTTCATTTTCCTCCTCATGGGTTTCCTTTTTACCCTGAGTTAAGTTACCTTTACTATCTTCAATGACATCTTTTCCTTTACTACCTGAGGAAGCTCTTTTCCCCAATTTGTGTCCCGCACAGATTGAAATTGATATTGAAAACATCAATTAGATTAATAAGAGCTATTACATAAGGCAAACACAATTCCATGTTACCACAGTGGAATCACCTGAGGACTTTCACCTCCTTTTCACCCCCTTAGGCTTGTTTTCTAACTTGTGGTAAACTATTTCCAGGGTGATCTTCTTTTCCTTTTGTAGTGTAGCATCTCCCCTTCTCCCCCAATTCCTCTCCCTCACAGGATGAAATTCTTGTTGGAAGCTAAATTTTGCTTTATGCACTAATGCATAGTCACCTGCCATCTCTGTAGCTCTTCTCACATCTTGATCTTTCTGTTCCTCCACATAAGTTCTTATCATCTTTGGAAGTGAGATTTTAAACTCCTCCCAAAGAATAATCTCTCTTAGAGCCTCATAGGTCTTGTCTATTTATTAGGCCCAAACCCATCAATCAAAATTGCCAAGTTTAATTCTTTCAAGTTCAATGTAAGTCTGATCTGGTTCCCTCTTTATGTTTCTGAACTATATGCTGTCTGTAGGCTTCTGGTACTAATTCATAGACACTGAAAGTAGCCTGATTGACACCTGCATAATTTCTTGACCCCTCATCTGACAGCGCTGCAAACACCTCACTAGCTCTGCCTACCAGCTTAGTCTGAACTCACATTACCCACAAGTTCTCTGACCACTACAGCTGCCTAGCCAATTTTTCAAATGAAATAAAAAAGACTTTGACATCTTTCTCATGTGGCAATGTTTTAACAGATTTGTATGCATCGTTATCTTCTCCCTTCATCTCTATCCTGTAAACTTGACTGTCTTGACTAATTGCTGAAAATGTGTTGCTGGAAAAGCGCAGCAGGTCAGGCAGCATCCAAGGAACAGGAGAATCGACATTTCGGGCATAAGCCCTTCTTCAGGAATTGTCTTGACTAATTCACAACTTCTGAAGTTCAAACTCTCTCTCTCTCTCTCTGTCTGTCTCTCTTCCTTCTCTCTCTCTTCTCTTTGCTCCACTAAGAATCTTCTCTCCATTTCTTTCTCCTCTAACTCAAACGGCTTCATCTACAAATGAATTTTAGCCATTTCCAAAGATTCTAATGGCCTTCCCAGCACATTTAAATGTTGAGTTATTTTGGTAATAACCTCAACCTTTCTCTGAGGCTCAGGCAACCCCAGCTCCAGCTGGTCTGCCATTTGCAGCAGTTTTTCCTTGTTCGCCTTTCGTAAAACTCCCAAAGTCACTTCTTCCACCCCCAGAAAACATTTCATAACCGAAAGTGCCATTTCTCTCACTTTTAATCTAACCAGCTACAAGTAACCAACATTAAACAGATTTTCCTCACCTAAATTTTATTTAAAGATCAAGGACATTAATCCCCAAGTGTTTAAAGTCTGCTGTGGCCTTTTGCATCCTAAATCTGTTCAAATCCCAGACCTGATCCATCCAGATCTACCTAAACCTGTTCAAATCCAGGATGACGAGCCCCCAACCTGTTATAATGTTGAGGTCGCACCCCTCTGCTAATTAAAACTAAAAGAACCCAGAAAAGCTCAACTTGCCTCATAACCTGTTAAAATCTGATTGGCTGAAAGAAAACCCCTGACTCCCACAAAAAGTAACCATTTATTTTCTTACTTTAGTTCCTTGAGCTAGAGGATAGGGCCCCTCAAGGACTAAAGTGGTCATGTATGTGTAGAACTGTTAGGAGATAGGTGAGGGTCTCAATGAATATTTCTCCTCTGAGTTTGCCACGGAGAAAGAAATGAAGACTTGAGAACTTAGGGAAGTTAGTGGTGATATTTTGGGGACAGTAGAGGAGGTATTGAATGTATTAAAATGTGCGAAGGCAGATAAATCTCCTGGTCCTGATCAGATAGAGGAGAAAGTGAGGACTGTAGATGCTGGAGATCAGAGTCGAAAAGTGTGGTGCTGGAAAAGCGCAGCAAGTCAGGCAGCTTCCGAGTATCCCGTGCTCCGGACATCCAGTCCCTGTACACATCCATCCGCCATGACGAAGACCTCTAAGCCTTCCACTTCTTCCTCTCACGCCAACCCAACTAGTACTCTTCCACTAACACACTCATCCGCCTGGCTGAACTGGTCCTCAACTCCACACCTTCTCATTCAAATCCTCCCACTTCCTCCAGACAAAAGGGGTAGCCATGGGCACTCTTATGGACCCCAGCTACATCTGCCTCTTTGTTGGGTACATAGAACCATCCATCTTCTGCAGCTACACAGGGACCATTCCCCACCTTTTTCCTCTGTTACATCGATGACTGTATCAACAGTTCATCAACTTCACCAACACCTTCCACACTGACCTCAAATTCACCTGGGCCATCTCGGACACCTCCCTCCCCTTCCTGGACATCCCCATCTTCATTTCTGGCAAGCCACTCAATGCAGACATCTACTTCAAACCCACTGACTCCCACAGCTACCTAGACTGTACCTCCTCTTACCCTGCCTCCTGTAAAAACAATATTCCTTATTCCCAAATCATCAGACTCCAGCGCATCTGCTCCCAGGACGACCAATGCACCACAAAACATCCCAGATAGCCTCCTTCTTCAAAGACAGCAATTTCCCCTCCCACATGGTCGACAATGTCTTCCATGGCATCTCCTCCACTTCCCGCACCTCTGCCCCTGATTCCCAACTCTCCAACTGCAACAAGAACAGACACCTCTGGTCCTCACCTTCCACCCTACTAACCTTTGGATACAATGCATGAGCCTCTGCCATTTCTGCCTACTACAAACAGACGCCACCACCAAAGATATATTTCCCTCCTCACCCCTATCACCATTCCAGAGAGACCATTCCCACTGCAACTTCCTTGTCAGATACGCACCCTCCCATGGTTTTGTGAGTGGGAGATCATGCCTCACAAATTTGTGAGAGTTCTTTGATGGAGTGACCAGGAAGGTTGACAAGGACAGGGTGGTAGACATAATCTGTGTGGATTCTGGATCAGTGGTGCTGGAAGAGCACAGCAATTCAGGCAGCATCCGAGGACAGGCAAAATCGATGTTTCGGGCAAAAGCCCTTCATCAGGAATAAAGGCAGAGAGACTGAAGCGTGGAGAGATAAGCTAGAGAAGGGTGAGGGTGGGGATAGAATAGCATAGAGTACAATAGGTCAGTGGGGAAGGAGATGAAGGTGATAGGTCAGGGAGGAGAGGGTGGAGTGGATAGGTGGAAAAGGAGCTAGGCAGTTCGGATAAGTCCGGACACGTCAGGGGATCGTATTGCTGGAGGTTAGAAACTACGATGAGGTGGAGGAAGGGGAAATGAGGAATATGTTGAAATCCACATTGATGCCCTGGGGTTGAAGTGTTCCGAGGCGGAAGATGAGGCGTTCTTCTTCCATGCGTCTGGTGGTGAGGGAGCGGCGGTGGAGGAGGCCCAGCACCTCGATATCCTCGGCAGAGTGGGAGGGGGAGTTGAAATGTTGGGCCACAGGGCGGTGTGGTTGGTTGGTGCGGGTGTCTCGGAGATGTTCCCTAAAGCGCTCTGCTAGGAGGCGTCCAGTCTCCCCAATGTAGAGGAGACCGCATCGGGAGCAACGGATACAATAAATGATATTAGTGGATGTGCAAGTAAAACTTTGATGGATGTGGAAGGCTCCTTTAGGGCCTTGGATGGAGGTGAGGGAGGAGGTGTGGGCGCAGGTTTTACAGTTCCTGCGGTGGCAGGGGAAAGTGCCAGGATGGGAGGGTGGGTCATAGGGGGGCGTGGACCTGACCAGGTAGTCACGGAGGGAACGGTCTTTGCGGTAGGCAGAGAGGGGTGGGGAGGGAAATATATCCCTGGTGGTGGGGTCTGTTTGGAGGTGGCGGAAATGTCGGCGGATGATTTGGTTTATGCGAAGGTTGGTAGGGTGGAAGGTGAGCACCAGGGGTGTTCTGTCCTTGTTGCGGTTGGAGGGGTTGGGTCTGAGGGCGGAGGTGCGGGATGTGGACGAGATGCGTTGGAGGGCATCTTTAACCACGTGGGAAGGGAAATTGCGGTCTCTAAAGAAGGAGGCCATCTGGTGTGTTCTATGGTGGAACTGTTCCTCCTGGGAGCAGATACGGCGGAGGCGGAGGAATTGGGAATACGGGATGGCATTTTTGCAAGAGGTAGGGTGGGAAGAGGTGTAATCCAGGTAGCTGTGGGAGTCGGTGGGTTTGTAGAAAATGTCGGTGTCAAGTCGGTCATCACTGATGGAGATGGAGAGGTCCAGGAAGGGGAGGGAGGTGTCAGAGATGGTCCAGGTAAATTTAAGGTCAGGGTGGAATGTGTTGGTGAAGTTGATGAATTGCTCAACTTCCTTGCGGGAGCACGAGGTGGCGCCAATGCAGTCATCAATGTAGCGGAGGAAGAGGTGGGGAGTGGTGCCGGTGTAATTACGGAAGATCAACTGCTCTACGTAGCCAACAAAGAGACAGGCATAGCTGGGGCCCATACATGTGCCCATGGCTACCCCTTTGGTCTGGAGGAAGTGGGAGATTTCAAAGGAGAAATTGTTAAGGGTGAGGACCAGTTCGGCCAAACAAATGAGAGTGTCGGTGGAAGGGTACTGTTGGGGACATCTGGAGAGGACAAAACGGTGGGCTTGGAGGCCCTGGTCATGGCGGATGGAGGTGTAGAAGGATTGGATATCCATGGTGAAGATGAGGCATTGGGGGCCGGGGAAACGGAAGTCTTAGAGGAGGTGGAGGGCGTGGGTGGTGTCTCGAACGCATGTGGGGAGTTCCTGGACTAGGGGGGATAGGACAGTGTTGAGGTAGGTAGAGATGAGTTCAGTGAGGCAGGAGCATGCTGAGACAATGGGTCGGCCAGGGTGGTCAGG
The DNA here is from genome assembly GCF_037043375.1 of Chiloscyllium plagiosum. NCBI lineage: Eukaryota > Metazoa > Chordata > Chondrichthyes > Orectolobiformes > Hemiscylliidae > Chiloscyllium > Chiloscyllium plagiosum. The sequence continues at coordinate 107,965,975 of NW_028270150.1, read as the reverse complement.
CTTGTGGATCTTGGGAAGGAGGTAGAACCGGGAAGTGCGGGGTTCCCGGACTATGAGGTTGGAAGCTGTGGGTGGGAGATCTCCTGAGGTGATGAGATTCTGTATGGTCTGGGAGATGATGGTTTGGTGATGGGGGGTGGGGTCATGGTCAAGGGGGCGGTAGGAAGAGGTGTCCTCGAGTTGGCGTTTGGCTTCAGTGATGTAGAGGTCAGTGCGCCAGACTACCACTGCGCCCCCTTTGTCCGCTGGCTTGATGGTGAGGTCAGGATTGGAGCAGAGGGATTGGAGGGCTGCGCGTTGTGAGGATGAGAGATTGGAGTGGGGGAGAGGGGTCGACGGGTTGAGGCGGTTAATGTCCCGGCGGCAGTTTTGTGTGGATTTCAATGAGGCCTTTGATAAGGTTCCACAAGGTTGGCTGCTCTGGAAGGTTAGATCAAATGGAATCCAGGGCCAGTTGGCAAATAGAGTACAAAATTGGCTTGATGGTAGGAAACAGAGGGTAATAACGGAAGGATGCTTGTTGGACTGGAGGCCTGTGACTAGTGCAGTGCCTCAGAGATCAGTGCTGGGCCCACTGCTGTTTGTTATCGATATCAATGATTTGGATGAGAAAGTACAAGGCATTATTAGTAACTTTGCTGATGACTTTAAAATAGTCAGTATTGTGGACAGTGAGGAAGGTTCTCAGAAATTGCAGCAGGACATTGCTCAGCTGGGGAAGTGGGCCGAGAAATGGCAAGTGTAGTTTAATATAGACAAATGTGAGGTCTTGCATTTTGGAAAGTCAACTCGAGATAGGATGAATGGTAGGGCCTTAAGGAGTGTAGCAGAATACAGGGACCTTGGAGTTCAGGTGCACAGTTCTCTGAAAATGGAGTCACAGGCAGATAGGGCAGTGAAGAAGGCTTTTGGCACACTGACCTTCATCAGTCAGGGTATTGAGTATAGAAGTTGGGAGGTTATGTTGTAGTTAGACAGGACTTTGATGAGGCCGCACTTGAGTATTGTGTTCAGGTTTGGTCACCTTGTTATAGGAAGGATGTTATTAAACTGGAAAGAGTCCAAAGGAAATTTACAAAGATGTGGCTTGAATTCAATGGTCTGAGTTATAGGGAGAGGTTGGACAAGTTAGGACTTTTTTCAGAGTGTGGAGACTAAGGTGGGATCTTATAGAGGTTTATAAGATCGTGAGAGAAATGGATAGGTGAATGCACTCAGTCGTTTTCCCAGGTTTGGGGAATCGAGGACTAGAGGCCATCAGTTTAAGGTTAGGGGAAAAATAATAAAAGGGAACCTGAGGGGCAACCTTTTGACACAGAGGGTGGTATGCAGACGGAATGAACTGCCAGTGAAGTTGTTGAAGTGAGCACATTAACAACATTTAAAAGGCATTTGGACAAATACATGGAAGGGAAAGGATTAGATGGATATAGACCAAGTGCAAGGAAATGAGGTTAGTGTGGATGGACAATTTGGTCGGAATGGACCCGTTTGCGCCAAAGGGCCTGTCTCCATGCTGTAGGACTCCATGATTCTATAACTCTAACAGTGAACACTAAACAGAAACTATTAACAAATCCAAGCTCCCTTTTATTCTTAACTAATTACTATCTGCCCATTTAAATGCCCTTAACGTCGGTGAGTCTACTACTTTTGCAGGCAGGACATTCCATGCCCCTACCACTCTCTGAGTAAAGAAACTACCCCTCATACCTGCCCTAAATCTATCACCCCTCAATTTAAAGCGATGTCTCTTCGTGTTAGCCTTCACCATCCGAGGAAAAAGGCTCTCACTGTCCACCCGATCCTCTCTGATGCCTTAAAGTCACAGCTCCCCAGCCAGAGAGGACTGTGTTCTGAGACCTGGACAGAGATGAGGCGATGAAAGGGATGATGCCGATTGGGAATCAGTTGAAGGTGAAGCCATAAACGATACATCAGGATAGGAAATATGATTATAACCCCGATCCCGGCTCACCTCCGACATACTCGGAATGCTGTATTCACCTATACCAATCTGGTACAATCCCAATGTGTAGCCCAATAATTTAATGACAGTTCAACAACATAACTGAGGGTAAACACATTTGCCCAGTGATTGGGCCATAAACCAGGGGTTTGGAAAAGTGAGATGAACAAACTGCAGAACATGAAACTACGTTAGTTAAGAGTGAGAGTCAACGCAGCCAGGAGAAGCTCTCTGACCTATGGAGTGTCAGAGGGCTGTGACATGCTTTTCTGATACACCTGAGCTGAAGATGGACTGGAAAGAGAATTTAGAGAAAGACGGACCCCAACCCCAATTGATTCCCAAATCACTGTCATGAACCCTGGAGAGAGAGAGCCACACAGAGAGAGAGAAAGAGGGAGAGATAATAGCAAGAAATAAAATTAAGTTTGAACTGTAATCCTTTGTTTGATGGAGTAAGACCACATGAGTAAATGTGTGTTTGCAGAAATAAATTGGTTAAGTGTGTGTATATAATATTTCACAGGCAATAAGGACAATGAGTACAATTTTATTTGTTCATTCATGGGATGTGGGCATCTCTCGCCAGGCCAGCATTTACTGCCCATTACTTAATTGCCCCCTGGGAGTGGGGGATGGGGGTTAAGTGGTGGTTAAGTGGCAACCAGATTGCTGTGGGTCTGGGCTCACACATAGGCCAGACCAGGTAAGGATGGCAGATTCCCTTCCCTAAAGGATTTTACTGAACCAGATGGTTTTTCCTACAATTAGCAATGATATCATGGTCATCATTAGACAGCCACGGCTGACAAAGGAAGTCAGGAAATGTGTCAAAGAAAAAGAGAGAGCCTATAAATTGGCCAAGTGCACTGGGAAATCAGAAGACTGGGAAGACCACAAAAACAAATAGAAGTGTTCGAGGGGAGCTACTGGCATGGATTGAGGATTGACTGTCTGACAGAAGGCAGAGAGTTGGGATAAAAAGGTTCTTTATCAGAATGGCAGCGAGTGACAATTGGTGTCCTGCAAGGTTCAGTGTTGGGGCTGCAGCTGTTCACTTTATATAGTAATGAACTGGACAAAGGGACTGGGGGGCCTTCTGGTGAAGTTCACCGATGATACGAAGTTAGGTAGACAGGAAGGTAGTACTGAGGAGGTGGGGGGGCTGCAGAAAGTTTTAGACAGTTTAGGAGAGTGGTCAAAGAAGTAGCTGATGAAATTCAACGTGAGCAAATGCGAGGTCTTGCACTTTGGAAAAAAGAATACAGGCATGGGCTATTTTCTAAACGGTGAGAAAATTCATAAAGCCAAAGTACAGAGGGATCTGGGAGTGCTCGTCCAGGATTCTCTAAAGTTTAACTTGTAGGCTGAATCCGTCATTAAACATAGAAAGGGGTCTGAGCAGACAGATTTACAATTCCCTGAAAGTGGCAAAATGGTGGATAAAGTGGTCAAGTTTGCATTCAGCGGCTGGGACAGAGAGTATAAAAATTGTCAAGTCATGTTACAGCTGCATAGAATTTTAACAAAGCCACAGTTGGATGGTTGTCCACGGCTCTTGTCACCAAATTACCAGAAGGATGTAGAGGTTTGGAGAAGGAACAGAAAAGATTTGCCAGGATGTTGCCTGGGTCAAAGGGTCTTAGGTCTGAGGAGAGGTTGGACAAACTTGGTTTGTTATCATTTGAACTTTAAAGCCGGGGGACGGGGGGGGGGGAGTGGGGGTTAGGGGGTTGGGAGTGGGGGACCTGATCTGATTATGATTATGAGAGGCATCGATAGAATGGATAGTTGGAGTCTTTTCTAGCCAGGATAGAAATGTTAATTATGAGGCAACATTGGGTGAAGGTAAAAGGGTAAAGGTTTGAAGAAGATGTGAGAGGCAATTTTTTAATATACTGAGAGTGACAAATGCCTGGAAAGCGCAGTCAGAGGAGGTGGTAGAAACAGATACTATCACAATGTTTAAGAGGCATCTTGGCAGATGCATGAATAGTCAGGGAACTCTTTCTCTTCCCTCTAGTTACCTGATGAAGAAGCAGCACTCTGAAAGCTAGTGCTTCCAAATAAACCCGTTGGAGTATAGCCTGGTGTTGTGTGATTTTTAACTTTGTCCATCGCAGTCCAACACTGGCATCTCCACATCATTGTTAAAGTAGGGAGACCAGAACTGTGCACAATACTCCAGGAGCAGCCTCACCAACACCTTGTACAATCGCAGCAGAACCTCCCTGCTCTTAAATCCAATCCCTCTGGCAATGAAAGCCAATATTACATTCACCTTCCTGATCACCTGTTACACCTGCAAATCAATTTTTAGCGACTCATGTACGAGCACTCTCCAGTCCCTCTGCACAACAGCATGCTGCAATCTTTCACCACTTAAATAATACTCCGACCGACTATTGTTACTTCCAAAGTGGATAACCTCACATTTACCAACATTGTACCTCCTCTGCCAGACCCTTGTCCACTCACTTAATCTGTTGAAATCTCTCTGTAGACCCTCCACATTCTCAGCACAGTTTGCATTTCCTCTCAATTTAGTGTCATAGCAAACTTGGATACATTCCACTTAGTCTCCTCTTCCAAATTATTTATATATATCATGAGCAGCTACGGGCCCAACACCGACCCCTGTGACACCCCACTCACCACTGATCTCCAACCAGAGAAACACACATTTATCCCAACTCTCTGCTGACTATTAGTGAACCAGTCCTCTTTCCATTTTAGTACATTCCCTGTACCTCCACACATTCTTATCTTATGGATCGGTCTTTTATGTGGCACCTTATCGAACTCCTTCTGGAAATCCCAGTATACAATATTCACCTGTTCCCCTCCATCCACCCCGCTTGTGACATCCTCAAAGAAACCCAGTAAGTTTGACAAACACGACCTTCTCTTCCTGAATCCATGCTGTGTCTGCCTGATGGAACTCCTTTCATCCAGATGTCTCACTATTTCTTCTCTAATGATAACTTCTAGCATTTTCCCAAACTAACTGTCCTATAGCTACCTGCCTTATAACTACATTTGGGCAGGTCTGTGAATAGGAAAGGTTCAGAGGGATGAGAACCAAATGTAGGCAAATGGGGCTCGTTTAGTTTGAGAAACTTGCTTGCCATGGTCAGGTTGGAACACAGGGGCTGTTTCTGTGTTGTATGACTTTATGACGCGATAGCATAGCAAACTTCTTAGATGATCTGAAAGGAGAAGGGAAAGCAGGCTGTGATGAGGAGGTAGAGTTTACAGGTGGATATTGACAGGCTGGGAGAATGGGTGATAATCGGGCAGATAGATAAAAGCAGTTGCCATGGAAAAGGCAGGAGATGTGCATTGGATAATAAAGCTAATTCAGGTCAATGGCCTCCTCCTACACTGTCATTATTGTGCGATGCTGATCCCAGGAGACAATGGGGAAGCAGAGAATGGAATGTTATTTGTTTAATGGGTGTAAGTAATGTTCCACATGATGTCACTGACTGGTCTCACCTGGGCACAGAGAGAGCCATAAATGGGACTCACGTTTGGGTAGGATCTACTGTTTCCCTGGAACCTATCAGGGCAAAGTGAATTCCCATTCCCTTGAAAATAGAATGGGACGGCCGGCAATCCTCCTGATAAAGGATATTTATTATCCCGTTTTGGCAGCCTTTGGTGTACCTGGTAAGTCAGTCAATCTTTATTGATGAAACTCTGACTCTCTCCCTTCTCCTCCAGCCCCTTGTACAGCTGCAGTGTCTGTGTTTGAATCTCATACTCACATCGTTCACTCTGTTTAATGTGGACAATGCAGTCCGAGGCAACTCCACAGTGTTTTTTGGGGGACATTTTATGAAATGTTTTTGTAAGACACAATGAAGGGGCTCTGAGAAAAGTGATCAGTTCGAGTGATATCAGGAATGTGCTTGTGTCATTAATGAGAGACAAGCAAATGATGTAACCACTTTACTGTCAAGCAGTCAATAAGACGAGGAAAATAGAAGTCAGAACTCTGAAGAAAGCTCATAGACCTGATAAAGAAATATTTAATCTCTTTCTGAACTGTCTTGACCTGCTGGGCATTTCCAGTGCTTCGTTAAAAAAAATTAGAGTCATAGAGATGTACAGCACTGAAACAGACCTTTAGGTCCAACTCGTCCATGCCAACCAGATATCCAAACCTAATCTTGTCCCATTTGCCAGGACTTGCCTTCTTTCTATGCATATATCCATCCAGATGCCTTTTAAATGTTGCAATTGTACTAGCCTCCACCACTTCTTCTGGCAACTCATTCCACACACGCACCACCCCCTGTGTGAAACAATTGCCTGTTAAGTCCTTTTTAAATCTTTCCCGTCTCACCTTAAACCTATGCCCTCTAGTTCTGGACTCCCCCAACCCAGGGAAAAGAGCTTGTCTATTAATCCTAACCATTGCCCCAATGATTTTATAAACCTCTATAAGGTCACCCCTCAGCCTCCAATGGAAAACAGCCCCAGCCTGTTTAGCCTCTCCCCATAGGTCAAATCCACCAACCCTGGCAATATCCTTGTAAATCGTTTCTAAACCTTTTCACAACACCCTTGCAATAGGATGGAGACCAGAATCGTACGCAATGTTCCAAAAGTGCCCTAACCAATGTCCTGTATAGCTGCAACATGGCCTCCCAATTCCTACACTCAATACTCTGACCCATAAAAGAAAACATGCTAAACACCTTCTTCACTATCCTATCTACATACGTCTCCACTTTCAAGGAGCTATGAACCTGCACTCCAAGGTCTCTTTGTTCAGCAACACACACCCAGAACCTTACCATTACGTGGATAAGTCCTGCTCGGATTTGCTTTTCCAAAGTGCAGCAACTCATATTTGTGGTATTTCTACCCTGCATTTGGAATCCAGTGAGCAATAGGTTATCACTGGCCGAGTGACAATACTCCAGACCGTCCCCACCTGCTACATTCACTATTTCCAATTGATGATCAATAATATTCCTGCTGACTTGCCTTTTGTCCCTGATCAATATCGCCCCTGCTCTGCTGCCTCCTGGAAATGATCAACAGAGCCTCATGTTGTCTCATCCCCAGCACCTTCTACTTCTTGATCAATCAAGCTCCTGCTGTCTTTCCCCTTGTCCTGGGTTAAGTGGAATCCTTCAATGGTCCCCCATGTCCATTTTCTAGAAGACTCCTGTAGTCTTGCCCTCAGTCCATGATCAAGAGGGCTTGCCCCCTATCCTGGGTCTACAGGAATCCTTCTCCCCCTACAAACTATCCATGATCATACTCCTGCATTCTTACATCTTGTCCTTGATCAATAGAGCTCATACTTTCCTACTCACTGTCTATGATGATTGTTATGAAGTTGACGGTGTCTACTGTACCTTGAAGAGAGAGTGAATGCTGTTTTGCACTGAGACCATACAAACACTAACTAGTTGTATCAGAGGGTACTGGAAAATTGAAAATTTGTAACATTTGGCTGTGAAACAAAGACCGGATTTTAGTTGCTGTTTTCACAACAATTTGAATTTAACCAATCAGTAAAAATTATGCCCCAGGATACTAAAACACAATCGAGTTTGAATTTATTGTTTTTGTCAACCTTGAACCGATGAGATGATCCGATGTTAGGGGTACAAAGAAGCAGCCATTGGGAAAGTTAGACAGGGAGGCCAACCGCTATCAACACAGTAACTGCCAGCAACACACTCTCTATCAAAGGTACCTTTTTCATGTGAAACATCTTCGCAGTGAAAGACAGAAGACAACCCAGGGAGATCTCCAGCTGAAAGAAGGACACCAGAGACAACAGCTGCTGTGTGGTTTTAAAATTAAGTTGATGCAATTTGAATACGACTTTTTATTTTTATGGAAGGCTGAGAGTTGTGAAAAGATGTTGTTTAATGCTTACTTTTAGAGTTAAGGAATAAATTGACGTTTAAATTGACATTCCTTTAAATAGTAAAAATTGGGAGTTCTCTGTCACTCATACTTTAATATATTACAAGGCAAGGTGAGCTTTTCTGGGCGTTTCATTTAATTAGCAAAATTACTGCCGTGTTGTAACAATATTAAGGCTCCTGCCCTATTTCCCACTGTCCCTGAACAATAAGGCTCCTGCACTATTTCCCACTGTCCCTGAACAATAAGGCTCCTGCCCTATTTCCCACTGTCCCTGAACAATAAGGCTCCTGCCCTATTTCCCAAGGTCCCTGAACAATAAGGCTCCGGCCCTATTTCCCACTGTCCCTGAACAATAAGGCTCCGGCCCTATTTCCCACTGTCCCTGAACAATAAGGCTCCTGCACTATTTCCCACTGTCCCTGAACAATAAGGCTCCGGCCCTATTTCCCAAGGTCCCTGAACAATAAGGCTCCTGCCCTATTTCCCACTGTCCCTGAACAATAAGGCTCCTGCCCTATTTCCCACTGTCCCTGAACAATAAGGCTCCTGCCCTATTTCCCACTGTCCCTGAACAATAAGGCTCCTGCCCTATTTCCCACTGTCCCTGAACAATAATGCTCCTGCCCTATTTCCCAAGGTCCCTGAACAATAAGGCTCCGGCCCTATTTCCCAAGGTCCCTGAACAATAAGGCTCCGGCCCTATTTCTCACTGTCCCTGAACAATAAGGCTCCGGCCCTATTTCCCAACGTCCCTGAACAATAAGGCTCCTGCCCTATTTCCCAAGGTCCCTGACCAATGAGGCTCCTGCACTATTTCCCACTGTCTGTGACCAATAGGTCGCTTGCTGAATGGCTCCTTGTCCGACTCCCCTCTTGTTACACACTGTCAGCATTCCAGTTTTTCCTCTCACCCTCCCTGCTCCTCAATACAGTTTGTGATGACTGCATTGTGTCTTGCCTTTCTGGTTGAGAGAGATTGTGGGTTTGGAACCTGCCTTCAAAGGAGACATGGTGAGTAACTGCAGTAAATCTTGTAAATGGTACAGACTGCTGACACCATGTGGAGGCAGGAAATGTGTACCTGGTGGATTTAGCATCAAACGAATAGGCACTTTTCTCAACTTCATGATTTCCTTAGAACTGGGATTTACTCAGACAGTCAAGCAGAGCCTATTCCATCTCTCTTCCTAATTACGCTTTTAGGAGTGTGGAATTTGGAGAGCTATTAAATGAATTACTCACCTGAAAATTCTGTATTCATGACCTTCACACAAAGCCACAGTATGTGCATGGTTAGTCCAATACAGTTTCTCATCCACCTGAAATCCAAGGATGTGGGGCAGCATGGTGGCTCAGTGGTAAGCACTGCTGCCTCACAGCACCAGGAACCAAGGAACGATTCCAGTCTTTGGTGACTGTCTGTGTTGTGTTCACACATTCTCCCCATGTTTGTGTGGATTTCCTCTGGGTGCTCCAGTTTCCTCCCACAGTCCAGAGATGTGCAGGTTGGGTGAATTGGCCATGCTAAATTGCCCACAGTGTTCAAGGATGTGTATGTTAGGTGCATTAGTCAGGCATCAATTTAGAGTAATCGGGTAGGGGAGATGGGTCTGGATGGGATAATCTTTGGAGGGTCGGCATAGACTTGGTGGGCAGAAGGGCCTGTTTCCACACTGTAGGGATTCTATGATTTCTATGATTCTATGTTGATTGTGGGAGTTTAAGTACAGTAATCTGAATGAATGATAAGTAGAGATGGTGATATTCTCTGTTGCTGGTGACAGTAAGTAGCACAAATCTACTCCACTTGAGTAGCACAAATCTACTCCGACCAGGCTAATCTGCCAAAACAGCACATGAAATGCGACCCTGTCTGGAGGATTGGACAATTCATCTCATTTGCGAGTATCTGCTGAGTGTATCTTTGAAGATCGCCACCCTTATGCAGCAGGCTACAAACTCAGGCATGAAGAGACAAGGCAGAAATCTGCCCCATTACCTGAGCCTTCAGAAGTCTGCCACCATTTGCCCTCCTGTTTTGGCTGCAGGATGTGGATATTTAATCTGCTTTTGATTCCACTAACAATTTGGATTTTGACCTTCCCATTAATGTGCAAGATTAAATGGTACACCTGAAAGTCTAAGTGATGAATAAGATATAGACATTCCATGTAGGTCACAATAATTTTCCACTTCTCTGTCCATTTCTTGCAGCAAATGTTATGACAATTGTGATTCTCTCCAGAGGAAAATGTGGCCTTTCAAAGTGTATCTCTGTCTACATGGTGAGCATGGCAGTAACGGATCTACTCGTCATGATCTTCAATGTGATTGTGTACTTAATATTTAATTATCACTTTCCATATTCCTTTCTGTCTTATACTGCTGTATGTAAGTTTGTCTTGTACATAGCTTTTACTACTCTGGATATGTCAGTGTGGTTCACAGTCACATTCACATTTGATCGATTTGCAGCGATCTGTTGTCATGAGTTTAAAGAAAAGTACTGCACCAAGAGAATTGCAACTACAGTTATAGCAACATCTTCAGTCCTGACTTGTTTAAAGGGTATTCCAATGTTCTTTTCATATGAAGCTGAACAAATAATTAACAATGTGCACTGGGGCTGCAGGACAAAAGAAGCTGTTTATAGAATACCTGCATGGTCAGTGTATAGTTGGATACAGTCAACGTCACTCGTTTTGCTTCCTTTTGCTCTCATGACCTTGTTTAATTCTTTGACTGTCAGACGCATTTTATTGGCTAACAGAACACGCAAGGGACTCCGAGCTAAAAGCACCGAGAGTCAGACTGATCCAGAGGTGAGAGGTCGGAGGAAATCCATCATATTACTCTTCACTGTGTCAGGCAGCTTTATTCTGTTGTGGTTAACATCCGTTGGAAGTTTTACAGCCACCAGATTATCAAATAGTGTCTACTATCAAGGTGATTACTCAAATCCTGGATATATCGCCACGGAAACTGGGTATCTGCTCATGTATTTAAGTTCCTGTACAAACACGTGTATTTATGCAGCAACCCAGAGGAAATTCAGAGAAGAGCTGAGAAATGTTCTGAAGTCTTCGTTTGAACAATTTCTTAGTTTTTTTTAAATAAGGAACCGATGGATTCAAATAAAAGGAATCATAGAAACACAGAAAAATACAGCGTAGTACAGGCCCTTTGGCCCTCGATGTTGTGCCGATCCAAGCCCACCTAACCTACACTAGCCCACTATCCTCCATATGCCTGTCCAATGCCCGTTTAAATGCCCATAAAGAGGGAGAGTCCACCACTGCTACTGGCAGGGCATTCCATCAACTCATGACTCGCTGAGTAAAGAATCTACCCCTAACATCTGTCCTATACCTACCACCCCTTAATTTAATGCTATGCCCCCTCGTAATAGCTGACTCCATACGTGGAAAAAGGTTCTCATTGTCAACCCTATCTAAACCCCTAATCATCTTGTACATCTCTATCAAGTCACCCCTAAACCTTCTTTTCTCCAATGAAAAGAGCCCCAAGTGCCTCAGCCTTTCCTCATACGATCTTCCTACCATACCAGGCAACATCCTGGTAAACCTCCTCTGCACCTGTTCCAGTGCCTCCACATCCTTTCTATAGTATGGCGATCAAAGCTGCACACAATACTCCAGATGCGGCCGCACCAGAGTCTTATACAACTGCAACATGACCTCAGTGCTCCGGAACTCAATTCCTCTACCAATAAAAGCCAGTACGCCATATGCCTTCTTCACCGCACTGTTAACCTGGGTGGCAACTTTCAGAGATCTGTGTACATGGACACCAAGATCCCTCTGCTCATCCACACTACCAAGTATCCGACCATTAGCCCAGTACCCCATCTTTATGTTACTCTTACCAAAGTGAATCACCTCACACTTCACTACATTGAACTCCATTTGCCACCTTTCTGCCCAGCTCTGCAACTTATCTATATCCCGCTGTATTCTGGATCAGTGGTGCTGGAAGAGCACAGCAATTCAGGCAGCATCCGAGGAGCTTCGAAATCGACGTTTCGGGCAAAAGCCCTTCATCAGGAATAAAGGCAGAGAGCCTGAAGTGTGGAGAGATAAGCTAGAGGAGAGTGGGGGTGGGGATAGTTTAGCATAGAGTACAATAGGTCAGTGGGGGAGGAGATGAAGGTGATAGGTCAGGGAGGAGAGGGTGGAGTGGATCGGTGGAAAAGGAGCTGGGCAGGTCGGACAAGTCCGGACAAGTCAAGCTGTAGTAGCGGGTTTGTTTCAGGACATGGTTGAAGAGCTTCAGGGCAGAGGAAATGACCTGGGAGTTGTAGTGGGAGAGAGACTCCCTGAGATTCTTGTAGAGAGAGGAGGAAAACTTCTTCAAGGCAGGCATCCTTGCAAGAGGATTCGCAATAGGGTTAAAATCAACGAGGTAAAAACAATGACTGCAGATGCTGGAAGGGCTTTTGCCCGAAACGTCGATTTCGAAGCTCCTCGGATGCTGCCTGAATTGCTGTGCTCTTCCAGCACCACTGATCCAGAATCTGGTTTCCAGCATCTGCAGTCATTGTTTTTACGTTATATCCCACTGTAACCTGACACATCCTTCCTCACTGTCAACAACTCCACCGACTTTCGTATCATCCGCAAACTTGCTCACCCAACCTTCTAGCCCCTCCTCCAGGTCATTTATAAAAATGACAAACAGCAATGGTCCCAAAACAGATCCTTGCGGAACACCGCTAGTAACTGCACTCCAAGATGAACCTTTACCATCAACTACTACCCTCTGTCTTCTTCCAGCTAGCCAATTCCTAATCCCAACCTCCAACTCACCCTCAATGCCATACCTCCGTATTTTTTGCAGTAGCCTACCATGGGGAACCTTATCAAATGCCTTACTAAAATCCATATACACCACATCTACCGCTTTACCCTCGTCTACCTCCTTAGTCACCTTCTCAAAGAATTCAATAAGGTTTGTGAGGCACGACCCGCCCTTCACAAAATCATGCTGACTATCCTTGATCACATTATTCCTATCCAGATGTTCATAAATCCTATCCCTTACAATTCTCTCTAAGACTGCACACAACAGAAGTGAGACTCACCGGCCTATAGTTACTAGGGTTATCCCTACTCCCCTTCTTGAACAAGGGAACCACATTTGCTATTCTCCTGTCTACTGGCACTATTCCTGGAGACAACCAATCATCTTGTATCTAAAACAACGTTTCATCTGGTTTGCTGTATGAGAATGTCAATTGTCCTGAGAATCTGACAATGGGAAATGTTTGGAATGACATGAATGATCTTCAATAAAAGCTAAAATGGTCCATTTGAAAGTCATGTTTTCAATAATTTTCCATTGATTCCCCAAAGTAAGTGATGGATGACACTGACATCAAGTCTGGTCTGGTCTGACCTGAATGTCGACAAGCAAGTATCTCTCAATATTTTAGGAACCTGTCCCTCTCTGCAGTTGTAGTCGGCCGAGTTGTGTGTCTCGGTCTATTAATGTGAGGGGTCCAACAACTAGAATGAACTCAAAGCTCAGGTTTCCCATGCAAACACAAGTTTCTGACTTTGCTCTGGCGGCATGGCAACACAGTGCTCAGTGAGGCACAGAACCCCTTCAGTGTGGAAACAGGCCCTTCGGCCCAACAAGTCCACACCGACCTTCTAAAGAGTACCCCACCAAGACCCACTCCCCTATCCTACTGAACTTACATTTACACCAACTAATGCACCTAACCTACACATGCCTGAACACTACGGGCAATTTAGCACAGCCAATTCACCAAAACTGCACATCTTTGGATTCTGGGAGGAAACTGGAGCATCTGGAGGAAACCCACACAGAGATGGGGAGAATGTGCAAACTCCACACAGACAGCCACGTGAGGCTAGGATCGAATGAGGGTCCCTGGTGGTGTGGGGCAGCTGTGCTAACCACTGAGCCACTGTGTCGCCCCTTCACGATGCTGCTTCACAGCACCAGGGACCTGAGTTCGATCCCAGCCTCAAGCGACTGTCGGTGTGGAGTTCGTACATTCTCCCCATCTCTCTGGGGGTTTCCTTCAAGTGTTCTGCTTTCCTCCCACAGTCCCAGGACGTGCAGGGTAGGTGGATTGGCGATGCTAAATTGTCCATAATGTCCAGGGGTGTGCAGGCTTGGTGGAACGTCATGGAGAATGCAGGGTTACAGGGATAAGGTAGGGGTGCTCTTTGAAGAGATGATGTGGACCTAAAGGGTAGAATGGCTGGCTTCAAGGTGTCAGGATTCAATGATTCTCTGATGAAAATAACTGAAATCAAAACTGTTCACCATGTCAGGGCAGCACTTGCTGCAATGTTTCAGGAGGATCAAAGTAGGCCAATGGTAATACACTAATGTCCAGCTGTTCAATAGACAATAGACAATAAGTGCAGTATTAGACCATTCTGCCCTTCAAGCCAGCACCACCATTCATTATGATCATGGCTGATCATCCACAATCAGTATCCTGTTCCTGCCTTATCCCCATAACCCTTGATTCCACTATCCTTAAGAGCTCTATCCAAAACTTTCTTGAAAGTATCCAGAGACTTGGCCTCACTGCCTTCTGCGGCAGAGCATTCCATACACCCACCACTCTCTGGGTGAAGATGTTTCTCCTCAACTCTGTTTAAGTGGCCGACCCCTTATTTTTAAACTGTGTCCTCTGGTTTGGGACTCACCCATCAGTGGAAACATGCTTCCTGCCTCCAGAGTGTCCAATCCTTTAATAATCTTATATGTCAGATCCCCTCTCAGCCTTCTAAACTCAAGCGTATACAAACCCAATTGCTCCAATCTTTCAGCGTAAGATAGCCCCGCCATTCTGGGAATTGACGTCGTGCACCTACGCTGCACTCCCTGAATAGCCAGAATGTCTTTCCTCAAATTTGGAGACTAAGACTGCGCACAATATTCCAGGTGTGGTCTCACCAGGGCCCTGTACAGCTGCAGAAGGACCTCTTTTCTTTTATATTCAATCCCTCTTGTTATGAAGGCCAGCATGCTATTAGCATTCTTCACTACCTGCTGTATCTGCTTGCTTGCCTTCATTGACTGATGTACAAGAGCACCTAGATCTCGTTGTACTGCCCCTTTACTTAACTTGACTCCATTTAGGTAGTAATCTTCCTTCCTGTTCTTGCCACCAAAGTGGATAACCATACATTTATCCACATTAAACTGCAACTGCCATGCATCCGTCCACTCATCTTGCCTATCCAGGTCACCCTGTATTCTCCTAACATCCTCCACACATTTCACCCTGCAAATTTGCTAATATTACTTTTAATACCTTCATCTATATCATTAATGTACATTGTAAAAAGCTGCTGTCCCAGCACTGATCCCTGTGGCACACCATTGGTCACCGCCTGCCATTCCAAAAGGGAAACGTTTATCACTACTCTTTGTTTCTTGTCAGCCAACCAATTTTCAATCCATGTCAGTATTTTTCCCCGAATACCATGCCCTAATTTTGCTCACTAACCTCCTTCGTGGGACTTTATCAAAGGCTTTCTGAAAGTCCAGGTACACGACATCCACTGGATCTCCCTTGTCCATCTTCAGAGTTACATCCTCAAAACATTCCAGAAAATTAGTCAAGCATGATTCATAAATCCATGCTGACTCTGACCTATCCTGTTACTGCTATTCAGATGTGTCGTAATTTCATCCTTTAGAATTGACATTTAGCATTTTTCCCACCACTGAGGTCAGATTAACTGGTCTATAATTCTCTGTTTTCTCTCGTCCTCCTTTCGCAAAAAGTGGGACAACATTAGCTACCCTCCAATTCGCAGTAACTAATCCTGAATCTATAGAACATTGGAAAATGATCACCAACGTATCCACGATTTCTCGAGCCACCTCCTTCAGTACCCTGGGTTGCAGACCATCAGGTCCCGGGGACATATCAGACCTAATAGTCTCTCCAACACCATTTCCTGCCTAATATATATTCCCTTCAGTTCAGGTCCTTCAGCCACTATTACATCTGGGAGATTGCTTGTATCTTCCCCAGTGAACACAGATCTAAAGTACCAATTGTACTCTTCTGCCATTTCTTTGTTCCCTATAATAAATTTACCTGTTTCTGTCTTCAAGGGCCCAATTTTAGTCTTAATCATTTTTTTTCCTTTCATATACCTAAAAAAAGCCTTTACTATCCTCCTTTATATTTTTGGCCAATTTACCTTCCTCCCTGATTTTTTCTTTGCGTATTTCCTTTTTAGTAATCCTCTGTTGTTCTTTAAAAAGCTTCCCAGTCCTCCGATTTCCCACTCATCTTTGCTATGTTATACTTTTTCCCTATTGTCTTTATATACTCCTTAACTTCCCTCGTCAGCCACGGCCATCCCTGCCTCCCCTTAGGATTTTTCTTCCTTTTTGGAATTTACTGATCTTCTGGGTATAATGCATCTGCCATTGTTGTTCCACTGCCATCCCTGCAAAGGTATTGCACCATTGAACTTTGGCCAGCTCCTCCCTCATAGCTCCATAGGTCCCCTTATTCAACTGAAATATTGTCACTTCCGATTCTACCCTCGCCCTTTTAAACTGCAGATTAAAGCTTATTGCATTGTGGTCACTACCTCCTAATGGCTCCTTTACTTCGAGGTCCCTGATTAAATCCGGTTCATTGCACAACACCAGATCCAGAATTGCCTTCACCCTGGTAGGCTCCAGCACAAGCTGTTCTAAGAATCCATCTTGGACGCACTCCACAAACTCCCTTTCTTGGGATCCAGTATCATCCTGATTCTCCCAGTCTACCTGCATGTTGAAATCCCCCATAACAACTGTAGTAATATCTTTGTGACAGGCCAATTTCAGCTCCTTATTCAACTTGCACACTACATCCAGGCTACGGTTTAGAGGCCTGTAGATATCTCCCATTATGGTATTTCTACCCTTAGAATTTCTCAGCTCTATCCATACTGACTCAATATCCCCTGATTCTAGGTCCCCCCACGCAAGGGACTGAATATCATTCCTTACCAACAGGGCCACCCCAACCCCTCTGCCAGTCAGTCAGTCCTTACGATAGCACGTATAGCCTTGAATATTCATTTCCCAGGCCCTGGCCACTTGAAGCCACGTCTCAGTTATCTCCACAACATCGTAACTGACAATTTCCAAATGAGCCCAAGCTCATCCACCTTATTTCAATGCTTCTTGCATTCATATATAATATTTTTAATTTGTTACTCCCCTCACCCCTCCTATCAATCCCTATTTCACTTGACCTTACTGCATGATCCTTTCTTGAGTTTTCTGCTCCATTGATTCCGTTGTCTTTCTTGACTTCTTTTGTTCTAACTTTCCCTTTAACTTCCTTCTTAAACTTCCAGTTTGTCCCCTCCTCCCTGCTATTTAGTTTAAACTCAGCTGTGTTGCAGTGGCAAACCTACCTGCCAGAATGCTAGTCCCCCACCTATTAAGGTGCAACCCATCCCTCTTGTATAATTTATCCTTACCGCGAAACATACCCCAGTGATCCAAGAATTGAAATCCTTGCTTCCTGCACCAGTTCCCCAGCCACACATTCAAGTCCATTATCCCCCTGTTCGTGGCCTCTCCAGCCTGAGGAACTGGAAGCAAACCGAAGATAACCACCCTGGATGTCCTGCTTTTCAGCCTTCTTCCGAGTTCTCCGAAGTCCCGCTGTAGAATGTCCCTCCTCTTCTTCCTAACAGCATTTGTGCCGACATGCACCACCACGTCTGGCTCTTCACCTTCGCCCTTGAGGATTTCCTGCACTCTGTCTGTGATGTCCTTAATCCTGGCACCAGGAAGGCAACACACCATCCTCAAATCCCGCCTGTTGCCACAGAAATCCCTTTCAGTCCCTCTCACTATGGAGTCCCCTATTACCACGGCTCTGTGTGATGTCTGACTCTCGGCTTTGTCTCCACGCCAATTTCTGATTGGCAGACCTGACCACCTCTCGGACTGGCAGTGACGTCTATCTCTACGGTTACCAAGAGATTCAACCTGTTCCTGACAGGTACTTCCCCCGGGGTCTCTTGCACTTGTCTCATCTCTGCCTTCCTCAACGTCTTCTCCCTTCTACTCTCTTCTGGTATGCTCGGTGTAATAACCTCGCTGAAGGTCCTGTCCTGAAAGATCTCGTTCTCTCGGATGAGCCTGAGGTCATCTAGTTCATTCTTCAGTGCTGCAATATGCTCTGTCAGAAGCTGAACGTGTACACACTTTCCACAGTTATAAAAGCCAGCTACACCAGAGTCCCTGACCTCCTACATCATGCACGTAGTACACTGAATCAGCTTGGCTGTTATGTCTTCACCCTCTTCAACTGTGGCGTAATTATTTCTCTCAACTTCTTTGTTGACGGCTCCTGAGCCAAAGACTCGTTCTTTCCTCAACAGAAACGTCCCCCGATCCCCGTGTTTTGTTGCAAGTCTGTGGACTTTTAATTTAGGTTAGAGGAGGCCCTACTGTGTAGGACCTGGGGCCTGGAACACACCTACTTAAATAACACTCACCCACGTTCCCAACAGCCTCTGTGCTCCGACTTCACTTCCGCCCAGCTCCCGCCGCTCTTTGCTGCAAACAAAATTGTTCAAGTGAACAATTGGAAGTGTGCCAGGAGCAAGAATCATGACTGTAGTTGTGTTAAAAAAAGTCTCCCTGAGTGTGGAAACAGGCCACTCAGCCTAACAAGACCACACCGATCGGCTGAAGGGCACCTCACCTCGATCCACCCCCCCTACTCTATAACACTGCATTTCCCTTGGCTAATGCACCAAAACCTGCACATCCCTGAACACTCTAGGCCATGTAGCATGGCCAATTCACTTAACCTGCACATCATTGGATTGGGGAAGGATGCCAGAGCACTTGGAGGAAACCCATGCAGATACAAGGAGAACACGCCAACTCCACCCAAAGATGGTATCCCGCCTGGATCCCTGACACTGTGAGGCAGCAGTACCAGCCTCTGAGCCACCCACAAATGAGATGTAACCACAGATACAAAGTGGTCTGGTGTTCTTTGATTCAAAAGGGCCATCCATATCAGAATTGCACAACAAACAGAAATCTAATACCCTTTTCATCATTAAGGAAATCTGTTTCGATTTGCAAAGTCCCAGTGGGAAATAGCTGAGCAACAGGGTGAGAATATGGGCTGGACCCAAACCAAAAACACAATTGTTGGGACAGCGAGAATGGATGTGAGGTGTTAGAGTGCAGGAGTTAGGTCTGCTTTCACACACCCTGGAAACAGAGTGTGAGGTTTGGGACACTGCAAAATGCTGAACGCCACATTCAAAAAAAAGAAAGTAAAGTGGGATTTTTCCCTGGAATACAGAGATGGCGTAATGGTAATGATACTGAATGAAGGGATTTATCTATCAGTGTTAATAATGAAAATAAAACTTTAGAAACACTGGTTAAAATTTCTGCATGGTGAATGGGTAAGGACATTTCAGTTGTGGAGAATTCTGGTCAAATAAAAACAAACCACCCAGAAGAAAGAGAAGGGATTGTACAGTCCAGCCTGCTCTGTCCTGCTCTATTCACCTGGTAGGAGTCTTGCCTTCACGACATTTCACTGAATATTAGACAATGGAATAAAATGTAAAGAGAGAGGACAGTTAAACCAACTAAAATGAATCGAGCAAAATGAAGAGAGAAATGGAGGTATTTAAATGGTTACCAATCCAGGTAAAGCTCTTCCTTTTCACATTGGAAGGGTCTTTCAGAAGAAGATGTTTGTCACTTCATCACTTTCTATTCCCCAGTAACAGATGTTCCTCTTGTTTGTCATCCGACATATTTCCACTTGTTGGTAAACTATTGCATTTTAACTCACCTCTGCTTTGGTGAAGCATTAATGGAAAGTCAACACTGCTTTATTGTCTTGACCAGAAATAATTGCTGACATACTCAAGGAGGGGACATAAAAAGTCCTTTGTTGGTAGGATTAGGGAAAACCCTAAGGCTTTCTATAGATATGTCAGCAATAAAAGAATGACTAGGGTAGGAATAGGTCCAGTCAAGGATAGTAGTGGGAAGTTGCATGTAGAGGCTGAAGAGATTGGGGAGACACTGAATGAATACTTTTCGTCAGTATTCACTCAGGAACAGGATATTGTTGGTGATGTGAATATTGAGTCACAATTAATTAGAATGGACGGCTTGGAGCTATGTAGGGAAGAGGTGTTGGAAATTCTGGAAAGTGTGAAAATAGATAAGTCCCCTGGGCCTGATGGCATTTATCCTAGGATTCTCTGGGAAGCAAGGGAGGAGATTGCAGAGCCATTGGCCTTGATTTTTATGTCCTCATTGTCTACAGGAATAGTGCCAGCAGACTGGAGGATAGCAAATGTGGTTCCCTTGTTAAGAAGGGGAGTAGGGATAACCCTAGTAACTATAGGCCGGTGAGTCTCACTTCTGTTGTGGGCAAAGTCTTAGAGAGAATTGTATGGAATAGGATTTATGAACATCTGGATAGGAATAATGTGATCAAGGATAGTCAGCATGGTTTTGTGAAGGGCAGGTCGTGCCTCACAAACCTTATTGAATTCTTTGAGAAGGTGACTAAGGAGGTAGACGAGGGTAAAGCGGTAGATGTGGTGTATATGGATTTTAGTAAGGTGTTTGATAAGGTTCCCCATGGTAGGCTACTGCAAGAATTACGGAGGTATGGAATTGAGGGTGAGTTGGAGGTTTGGATTGGGAATTGGCTGGCTGGAAGAAGACAGAGGGTAGTAGTTGATGGTAAAAGTTCATCTTGGAGTGCAGTTACTAGCGGTGTTCCGCAAGGATCTGTTTTGGAACCATTGCTGTTTGTAATTTTTATAAATGACCTGGAGGAGGGGCTAGAAGGTTGGGTGAGCAAGTTTGCGGATGATATGAAATTCAGTGGAGTTGTTGACAGTGAGGAAGGATGTGTCAGGTTACAGCAGGATATAGATAAGTTGCAGAACTGGGCAGAAAGGTGGCAAATGGAGTTCAATGTAGCTAAGTGTGAGGTGATTCACTTTGGTAAGAGTAACAAAAAGACGGGATACTGGGCTAATGGTCGGATACTTGGTAGTGTGGATGAGCAGAGGGATCTTGGTGTCAATGTACATAGATCTCTGAAAGTTGCCACCCAGGTAAATAGTGCGGTGAAGAAGGCATATGGCGTACTGGCTTTTATTGGTAGAGGAATTAAGTTCCGGAGCCCTGGGGTCATGTTGCAGTTGTATAAGACTCTGGTGCGGCCGCATCTGGAGGATGTGGAGGCACTGGAACGGGTGCAGAGGAGGTTTACCAGGATGTTGACTGGTATGGTGGGAAGATCGTATGAGGAAAGGCTGAGGTATTTGGGGCTGTTTTCATTGGAGAAAAGAAGGTTGAGGGGTGACTTGATAGAGGTGTACAAGATGATTAGGGGTTTAGATAGGGTTGACCATGAGAACCTTTTTCCACGTATGGAGTCAGTTATTACGAGGGGGCATAGCTTTAAATTAAGGGGTGGTAGGTATAGGACAGATGTTAGGGGTAGATTCTTTACTCAGCGAGTCGTGAGTTCATGGAATGCCCTGCCAGTAGCAGTGGTGGACTCTCCCTCTTTATGGGCATTTAAACGGGCATTGGATAGGCATATGGAGTATAGTGGGCTAGTGTAAGTTAGGTGGGCTTGGATCGGCGCAACATCGAGGGCCAAAGGGCCTGTACTGCGCTGTATTTTTCTATGTTCTATGTTCTATGTACTCAGTGGTTCTCTGTTTTTCTGTTCTTTCTCATGGCAGATCAGGCATGGGCGCTGTTTGTCACACAACCAGCAAAACATGGGGCGGAGCGATTTTAAACACTTCTCATGATGCTTCACTCAACACTGGGAGGGCATTCAGCAACAACCGCACTTAGTCAGACTCAAAGACTGAACGTTCATGGTTGATATCACCAGTCCTGGGCATTTTGTGAGTAACCATCAGGACAGAAATGGAGGTACAATAGAGCACAATTAGAACTGAGTTACCCTGCATGCCCTCATCCATCATTTCAGATTCAGGAAATCTCATGGCATCTTCTGAAAGATGGGACAGATAACCTGCTGTCAAACTCCATCGAGTCCTTCCCACGTGTGGCTGATATCTCTGTGCGTCCATGTTGGAAAGTCTATGAGAAGGCACTGATGGTGGCAAGGACTGTGCAGGTGCTCTACATGTCGGAGCTAACTGTATTGATAGCACCAATACTGACTGGTGTAGCTGATTACCAAAGGACATTGCTGCTAGACTGGGCTTAGAGGCGATGGGGAGGGCATTTAGAAGGACAAGTGCAGCAGATCCAAGACATGAATATCATTACTTCATTCCTTCGGGAGGAAGGCCAAGGTTTCACAGCACTGTATGTGTGTTCTCACTGAGTCCTGGGGAAATACAACATCACCTTCTTGTAATATTCGTGTCTCCCTCGTGAAAAAACCTGAGAAAAATGTTCGATGGATTCTTAATTGCTTGTATGCTGAAGAATGCTGATGTTCACACTGGGCAAGGCTGGTCTCAGATTCAAATGTCACTTGATGGTCATTCTTTTATTCTTTTCATTTGACAAGATGGTCTTTCACTGAAACATCACTGCACAATGCTGGAGGTCTGGTTTCAATAATACAAGAGCAGTTAATTAAGAAAAGATGAGAAAATAAAATAAATCAAACTACATACAAATAACACAATTTGGAAGATTTCAAAACACACAGTCAACATACAACATGCCATCGATCCCAATGGCATCCCTTCACACACCAGACAATTGCCTTCTCCATCACCGATATACATTTGTCATTGTTGTTTTCAATTTTTCATCTTGAGAGATTGGTAGCTTCCACCTTGAGTATTGATTCAACTTTGAGAGCCAACCTTCTCAGCATCAATTAGCACTTAATGAATTCTAATAAAAGATCTGTGGTCTGGAACTTTCAAACTAAAACCCTTACGATATGATAATCTATCTCTAAACTCTTCTGAACAATCTCCTTTCTCTTAAGGTTCCTACATCCACACTGAACCAGGTTGTGCGCAGTGGGAAATAAAAAGGTTTAGCAATTAGTTTGTGGGTGGCACAGTGGCTCAGTAGTTAGCACTGCTGCCTCACAGCATCAGGGATGTGGTCTTGATTTCACCCTCAGGCAACTGTCTGTGGGGAGTTAGCACATTCTCCCCTTGTCCGCCTTGGTTCCCTCTGGGTGATCCAGTTTCCTCCCACAGTCGAAAGGTGTGCACGCTTGGTGGATTAGGCATGGGAAGTGCAGGATTACAGGGATAAGGTATGGGATGGATCTGGATGGGATGTTCTTCGGATGATCTTTGTGGGTACATTGGTTAAATGCCCTATTTCCAAACTGTAGGAATTCTATGACGTTACTTTGGCTTCTACCTGAAAGCAGGATCATGTCCTTCCATAGCAAACAAGGAGAATGCTTGAGAAATGCAGAGGTCTGGCAGCATTTGTGGACATAAAAGATATAATACGGTACTGACTGCTCTCCATTCTTCTGAGAACCTTTACCGCGGTTCTACATGTGTGGAGAGTTTGTGACTTGTTTACTTTGCACTTAACAGAGAGCACGAAAGTCTCCCTTGAGAGCACAAAAGTCTCCCTTTCACATCCTAATTAACACCATGTTTTACATGTTATTTGTTGCTTTAACCTTCTTTAACAGGTGTGGGGAGTTGGAGATGGGGGAAACAAAGATATCTTTCCTCCAGCAGACAAGAGTTAGAAGCATTTGGCATGTACATGTGCTCCTCACTGGCACGGAAACAGAGAGAGGGAGAGAGAGAAAATTAGACAGAAACAGAAACAGAGATCAGGACATAGACAGAAGCCATTTCATAGAGGCAGAGAGAGGTGCAGACAGAGATAGAGTGACCATTTTAAGAAATGAACCTGTGCAGACAAACCCTAAATGTTTCCAGCATTAATGTCGGAGATTTGGGAATAGGTACAATCTTGTTACAGGACAATGAGTGGGAGACAGTGGGACATTTCTCAAAGACACTGAACCAGAGTCATTCATTCAGATAGTGGCTGCTGATGCCTCTTCCTGGCCCCTTTTACTTTCCTCATGGTTCTGGTCCTCCAGGCGTCACCTCCTTGTAAATCCAACCATGCACACGGTGGTCATCTTGGAGTGATGTCAACACATGTGTACCATTCGACCTCTGAACATTTCTTTGACTCAACAGCGGCATTTGCTGTTACCATGGAGCATGCTCACCATGTGACGCTTTAAAACATGTACGCACGGACTTCAGGGGAACACAGCGGGGTGGGAGTTGATCAGGTCAAGGGTCAAAGAGACTGGGACTGGGGGTGGGAGAAAGAGGTCAGGATAAGTGATGAGGAGACTATGACTGGAGGTTGGACAGACAAGGACAGGGTCAAAGAGACTTGGACTGGGGAGAGAGATAGATCAGGGAAAGCGATAAAGAGATTGTGACCAGTTGGTGGGATAAAGTGACTGAGCTGGGGAGAAGAATGTGTGATGAGGACAAGGGGCAAAGAGACTGGAAGTGGGGGTTAGAGAAGAGACCTAGGCAAGAGCAAAGAGAGTGGGTCTGGGAGGGGGGGGTGTAGAGAGATCAGGACAAGGAGCAAGGAGACTGGGACTGGGGTGTAAAGAGATCAGAACAAAGATCAGAGAAAATGGGACAGCGGGGATAAGAGAGAAATCAGTGGAGTCATCCTGACTGGGAAGAGATCAAGAGCAACAGATTGGGAATTGGGAAGCATGGGATTGGGACAAAACCAGAAATTGTTGGAAAAGCTCAGTAATCTGGCAGCATCCATGGAGAGAAATCAGAGTTAGTGTTTCAGGTCCAGTGACCCTTCCTCAGAACTGATGATAATGAGGGAACAGTTGTTTGTTTTGTGTCAAAGATAGGGTTGAAGTGAGGGGGACACAGAGCCCAAAGAGAGAGAACAACAGTTGGACAGACAAAGGAGTGGATAATGATTGGCCAAGGAGAATGAATGGCTGCTAATGGGGCCTATTAGTGGCTAACAATGGATTGTGTGTAACAGCAGATCCGGTGTGTGGGAGCTGGGGTAAGGACATGGGAGAAGGTGCCTCAAGCCCTGAAATGGTTGAAATTGCTTTGAGACCAGAAGGCTGCAGAGCTCCCCAACGGTAAATGAGGTGCTGTTCTTCCAGCTTGCATTGAGCTTCACTGCAGCACTGCAGCAAGCCTGAGGCAGAGATGTTGGTCAGGGAGCAGGGTGGAGTGTTGAAGTGGCAGGCAACTGGAAGCTCAGGATCATTTTTGCAGACACAACAGAGGTGTTCTGCAAAGCAGTCGCCCAACCTATGCTTTGTTTCCTCAATGTGGAGGAGAGCACATGGTGAGCAGCAAATGCACGCGACTAGATCGTGTGGTGCAGGCAAAGCGCTGTTTCATCTGGAAGGTGTGCTTGGACCCTTGGATACTGAGGAGGGAGGAGGCAAATGGGCAGATGGTACAACTTCTGCAGTGGCACGGAAAGGTGTCATAGGCTGTGGGGTTGGGGGGTTTGGGAGGTGTGAAGGGAGGGGTGCAGAGTTTGTGTGGTGTTGAGAGTGAAGAAGGAGTGGACCAAGGTGTCCCAGAGCATCTGACAGGGGAGGGGAGGGGAATATATGTCTGGTGTTGACATCACATTGGAGGTGCCAGAAATGGTGCCGAATGATCCGCTGGGTGTGGATGCTGGTGGGATGGTAGGTGAGAACAAGAGGGGACCCTGTCACTGTTGTGGGAGGGAAGAGTGGAGGGAGGGGCTGACGTCCAGGAGATGGGTCAGATCTGGCTGAGGCCATGGGGGCTGGGGAAACCTCACTTGAGGAAAAAAGTGGACATTTCGGAGGGCCCTTTCTGTAAGTTGGCCTCATCGGAACTGATACAACCAAGACGGAGAAACTGGAAGAATGGAATAGAGTCTTTTCAGGAAGCAGGGTGTGAGGGTGTATTGTCAAGGTAATTTTGGGAGATGGTGAGTTTATACTAGTGGCCAGCCTATCCCCAGAAAAGGAAACAGAGATGTCGAGGATGGAAACAGTGGAGTCAGAGGTGGACCAGGTGAATGGAAGAGAGAGGGGTGGAGATTAGAAGCTCAGTTGATAAACATGTCGCCTTCCAGACGAAAGAGGGAACCAATAATATCATCGATATATCCAAGAAAGAGTTGTGAGTGGGGGTTGAAGTAGGACTGGAACAAGGAATTTGGAGTGTGGTGCTGGAAAAGCACAGCAGGTCAGGCAACAACCGAGTTCTCCTGCTCCTCGGATGCTGCCTGACCGGCTGTGCTTTTCCAACACCACACGCTCGACCCTGGTCTCCAGCGTCTGCAGTCCTCACTTCCTCGCTCTGGAACAGGGAATCTTCTACAAAGCCCACCAACAGCCAGGGCCCATGTGGGGACCCATGGCCATGCCTCTGGCCTGAAGAAAGGGACAGAGTTAAAAGAGAAGTTGTTCAGAGTGAGGATGAGCTTGGCCAGGCGAAGGAGGGCAGTGGTGGATAGGGACAGTTCAGGCCATTTTATCCAAGGGAGAAGTGGAGAGTCCTGAGACCATCCTAATGGGGGAAAGATGGGGAAAGGGATTGCACATCCATGGTAAGGAGAGGGCAGCTGGAGTCTGCAAACTGGAAATTCTGAAATGGATATAAAACTTCAAAGGAATCATGGAATGTATGTGGAGAAGATACTAGACAAGGGGATTAAAAAATACTTGAGGGAGGGATTGGGGTAAGAGGTTGTGATTGGGGGTGGAGGAGGTGGGGAGGGAGGATGTCAGAACTTGGACAGAAAGGAATCAGCTCAGGGATTTGGACCCCTCGGTTTTGTGCATACCAAACTGCACTTCCCTCCCCACGGTCTCTGTCCAACTGCCTGATCTGCACCCTCTACAGTTCCCATATTACCCAGTCACCATACATGAAAGCTCTCCTGTACCACCATCCATTAACAATTTCCTAACTCATCAGTGAGATCCCAGCCCCTAGGATGTCAGAGGAAGTGAGTATGGACAAAGTTAAAAATCACACAACACCAGGTTATAGTCCAACAGGTTCATCTGGAGGCACTAGCTTTTGGAGCGCTCCTCCTTCACCAGGTGGTTGTGGAGCATGAGATCATAAGACACAGAATTTATAGCAAATAGTTTACAGTGTCATGGAGCTATAATGATATATTGAACAACCTAGATTGCTGTTAAGTCTTTCACCTTTGAGAATGGGTTGCAGGTTTCTGTTCATTAATATGTAAATCCCAGAACTTCTTTCAAGTCACATTCTTGAGAAAAAGTGACATCTCAGCTGAAACGATGTATTAAAGATGTGAGGTTAGAGTCTGTCTTTATCCCAATCTTGAGTCAGACTGGTTCTATTTCCAAAGTGGAAGTTATAAAATATTACACGTATTGCCAGCCTGCATTGACTGCCTGCAGATTGCCTGCTTCTTGAGTGAAATAGAATGCATCTGCAAATATAATTCTGCAAATGCAAATTCATCTCACAGACTTATATGTGTGCACGTGCATGAGACAGTGTTAGTGTCTGCATGTGAGTATGTGATGTGAGTGTGAGTGAGCGTGAGAGAGTGTGTGTTTGCATGTGTATATGCTTGGTAAAGTGTGTGTGTGTGATGGAGTATAAGCTTGTGGGAGGGTGTGTGCATGGTGTGGTGGTGTACGTGTGTGTGTATGAGACAGAGTGTATATATGAGAGAGGGTCTGTGTCAGTGTGTGAGTATTTATAGTGTGCGTGTGCGTGTATTTATAGTGTGCCACTCAGGTAAATAGTGCGGTGAGGAAGGCATATGGCGTACTGGCTTTTATTGGTAGAGGAATTGAGTTCCGAAGTCCTGAGGTCATGATGCAGTTGTATAAGACTCTGGTGCGGCCGCATCTGGAATATTGTGTGCAGTTTTGGTCGCCATACTATAGGAAGGATGTGGAGGCACTGGAACGGGTGCAGAGGAGGTTTACCAGGATGTTGCCTGGTATGGAAGGAAGATCGTATGAGGAAAGACTGAGACACTTGGGGCTGTTTTCATTAGAGAAAAGAAGGTTTAAGGGTGACTTGATTGAGGTGTACAAGATGATTAGGGGGTTAGATAGGGTTGACAGTGTGAACCTTTTCCCGCGTATGGAGTCGGGTATTACAAGGGGGCATAGCTTTAAATTAAGGGGGGTAGATATAGGACTGAAGTTAGGGGTAGGTTCTTCACTCAGCGAGTCGTAAGTTCATGGAATGCCCTGCCAGTAGCAGTGGTGGACTCTCCCTCTTTATGGGCATTTAAGCGGGCATTGGATAGGTATATGGAGGATAGTGGGTTAGTATAGGTTAGGTGGGCTTGGATCGGCGCAACATCGAGGGCCAAAGGGCCTGTACTGCGCTGTATTCTTCTATGTTCTATGTTCTATGTGAGTGAGTGTGTGAAAGTGTATAGTGTAGTGGGGTCAGCGTGATATGAACTCAAGGTTCCGGTTGAGACCAACCACACTGGTAACGAACTTGGCTATCATCCTCTGCTTGGCCACTTTTCGTTGATGCGTGTCCCGAAGTCTGCCTTGGAGAATAGTCACCTGAAGATCCGAGACCAAACGTCCCAGACCGCTGAAGTGTTTTCCAACTGGGAGGGAATACCCCTCTGTGTTGATTGTTGTGCGATGTCTATTCATCGGTTGCAGTAGCCTCTGTTCAGTCTCACCAATGTACCAAGCCTCAGGGCATCCTTGCCTGAAGCCTATGAGATAGGCAACATTGGCCTAGTCACATGAGTACCTGCCGCGTACATGGTGGGTGGTGTCCCCATGTGTAATGATGGTATCTGCATTGACACTCTGACACGTATTGCAGGGGTTGCTATGTTAGGGTTGTATGGTATTGCAGATGATGATGTCCTGAAAGTTGGTCAGTTTGCTGCAAACAATGCTCTGTTTGAGGTTTGGTGATTGTTTAAAGGTGAGCAGTGGAGGTGTGAGGAAGATCTTGGAGAGGTGCTTATCCTCGTTCATAATGTGTTGCAGGCTGCGAAGAACATGGCGTAGTCTTTTGGCTCCTGGGAAATACTGGACAATGAAGGGTACATCCCATGTCTGTCTCCTGAGGAGATCATTACAGTTTCTCGCTGTGGCACGAGTTCTGAGGGCATCATTACGAGGGAATCCTTGAGCACCTTCAGGCATCCATCATGTTCCCCCTCATCTGAACAGATCCGGTGTATGTGTAGGGCTTGTCTGTAGGGGATGGCTGTTTTAATATGTTTTGGGTGGAAGCTGGAGAAGTGTAGCATTGTGAGGTTATCTGTGGGTTTGCGGTAGAGTGTGATGCTGAGATGCCCATCCTTGATGGAGATGCATGTGTCCAAGAATGAGACAGATACTGAGGAGTAGTCCATGGTAAGTCTAATGGTGGGATGAAACTTGTTGATGTCACTGTGTAGTTGTTTCAGTGACTCCTCGCCATGGGTCCTGAGGAAGAAAATGTCGTCAATGTATCGAGTGTATAGCGCTGGTTGGAGGTCCTGTGCAGCAAAGAAGTCTTGTTCAAAGTTGTGCATGAAAATGTTGGCATATTGGGGTGCAATTTGGTCCCCATGGCTGTTCCATGTTTCTGGATGAAGAACTGGTTGCCAAAGATGAAAATGTTGTGGTCGTGGATAAGGCGGATGAGTTGTCGGATGGTGCTTGGAGATTGGCAGTTGTTGGTGTTGAGTACTGAGGCTGTTGCAATGATGGGGGATGCCAGTGTAGAGTGCTGACACATCCATTGTGACGAGGAATGTTCCCGGTTCGACTGGTCTGTGGGTGCTGAGTTTCTGCAAGAAATCTGCAGTGTCGCAACAGAAGCTAAAGTGAGCGTGTGCAGAGAAAACTGGCTTTGTGACTGACTGAGTTAATACACAGCAAGAGCCAAGTCAGCAGATATTCCCCGCAATCCCTTCACTCAGAAAGTTGTTTTATCTTCCCCTTTCACCGCTCCTCCCACCGATGGGAGATCTTGGGAGCAAAGCAAAGGAGAGACGGGGAGAAAGGCTGAGGGACTTGAGAGAGAACAAAGTTAAGGCGAGACGTAATAGAGACATACAAGCTGACCAGAGGATTGATAGGGCGGACATTGAGAGCCTTTTTCCTCGGATGGTGATGGCTAGCACAAGGGGGTATAACTTTAAATTGAGGGGTGATAGATATAGGACAGATATCGGGGCAGTTTCTTTACTCAGAGAGTAGTAGGGGCATGGAATACACTGCCCGCAACAGTAGTAGACTCGCCAACTTTAAGGGCATTTAAATGGTCATTATATAAATATATGGATGATAATGGAATAGTGTAGGTTAGATGGGCTTCAGATTGGTTTCACAGGTCAGTGTAACATCGAGGGCTGAAGGGCCTGTACTGCGCTGTATTGTTCTATGTTCTATATTCTATACATACCGTGTGGCACTGAGTCCAAGTCTATCCCTGTCAGGATTACACAGCAGAGAGATCCAGAGCAAAAAGGGCAGGAGAGAGGGAGAGAAAGCTCTGGAATACAGTATGACTCAGCAGCAGCACTTCTGATCAAACTCATCCTCAGTCTGAACAACTTCTCTTTCAGCTCCTCTCACTGTTTTCAGGTCAGAGATGTGGCCATGGGAAGCCACATGGGCCCCAGTTATGTTTGTGGGGTGCATGGTACATTCTTTGTTCCAGTCCTACTCCGGCCCTCACCCAACTCTTTCTCCAATATATCAGTAACATTGTCGGTGCTGCTTCCCTCTTTCATCCGGAATGGAAAAAGTTGATCAGTTTGAGCTTCCAATTTCCACCCTGCTCTCACATTCATCTGGTCCATCTTTGACTCCGCCCTTTCCATCCTCGAACATAGTTGAGAGTGAGGTAACCAACAAGAGGGAAAAACATATTTGACCTCGTCCTCACCAATCTGCTGCTGCAGATGCATCTGTCCATTGCAATCTCAGGACAAGTGACCACTACACACTCCTTAGAACACAGAGCAGTCCAGCGCAGAATCGGGCCCTTTGGCGAACATGATACCAAATTTAACTAATCTCTTCTGCTGGCCATTGCTCCATATCTCTCCATTCTTTCCATATTCCTGTGCTTATCCAAAAGCCCCTTAAACGCCTGTCTTATATCTGTGTCCATCACCATCCCCAGCAGAATGTTCCAGACCCCTACCCCTCCGTGTAAACAACCTGCGCCTGAGATTTCCTTTGAAATTTCCTCCTCTCAGCTTAAATCATGCCCCCTAGTATTAAACATTTCAACACTTGGGATAAAAATCCTGACGTAGAACATAGAACATAAAACATTACAGCGCAGGACAGGCCCTTTGAAACTCAACGTTGCACCCATGTGTGAATCCAATCTGAAGCTCATCTAACCTACACTATTCCATTTTCATCCATACGTTTATCCAATCACCATTTAAATGCCCTTAAATTTGAGGAGTCTGCTCCTGTTGCAGGCAGTACATTCCACGCCCTTACTACTCTCTGAGTAAGAAACTACCTGTCCTGTATCTATCACCCCTCAGTTTAAGGCCATGCCCCCTTGTGCTAGCCATCACCATCCCAGGATAAAGGCTCTCACTGTCCACCCTATCTAACCCTCTGATTCTCTTATGTGTCTCAATTAAATCACATCTCAACCTTCTTCTCTGACAAAAACAGCTTCAAGTCCCTCAGCCTTTCCTCATAAGACCTTCCCTCCATACCAGGCAGCATCCTAGTAACTATCCTCTCAACCCTTTCCAAAGCTTCCACATCCTTCCTACAAAGCAGTGACTAGACCTATACGCAATACTCCAAGTGTGGCCACACCAGAGTTTTGTGCAGCTACAGCATGACCTCATAGCTCTGAACCTCAATCCCTCTGCCAATAAAAACTATTATGCCATATGTCTTCTTAACAACCCTATCAACCTGGGTGGCAACTTTCAAGGATCTATGTACATGGACACAGAGATCTCTCTGCTCATCTACACTATCAAGAATCTTATAATTAGCCCAATATTCTTTAATCCCGTTGCTCCTTCCAAAGAGAACACACTTTTCTGCATTAAATTTGATTTGCCACCTCTAACCCAGCTCTGCAGCTTATCTATGTCCCTCTGCAACCTACAATATCCTTCAGCACTATCCACAACTCTGCTGACCCTAGTGTCATCTGCAAATTTACCAACCCACCCTTCTATGCCCCCATCCAGGCCATTATGAAAATGATAAACAGCACTGGCCCCAAAACAGATCCTTACAGTACACCACTAATAACTGAACTCCAGGATAAACATTTCTCAGCAGCCACCACCCTCTCTTTTCTTCCAGCAGGTCAATTTCTGATCTAAACCGCTATATCACTCTCAATCCCATACCTCTGTATTTTGTGCAACAGCCTACCATGGGGAACCTTATCAACTGCCTTACTGAAATCCAAATACACAACATCAACTGCTTTACCTCATCCACCTGTTTGGTCACCTTCTCGAAAAACTCAATAAGGTTTGTGAGACATGACCTACCCTTCACAAAACCGTGTTGACTATCCCTAACCAACTTTTTCCCTTCTAGATGAATATAAATCCAATTTCTTGTGACCTTTTCCAACACTTTACCCACAACTGAAGTAAGGCTCACTGGTCTATAATTACCAGGGTTGTCTCTACTCCCCTTCTTGAACAAGGGAACAACATTTGCTATCCTCCAGTCTTCTGGCACTATTCCTGTAGACAATGATGACATAAAGATTAAAGCCAAATTCTGCAATCTCCTCCCTGGCTTCCCAGAGAATCCTGGGATATAAACCATCTGGCCGAGGGGACCTATCTATTTTCACACTTTCCAGAATTGCTGACACCTTCTCCTTGTGAACCTCAATCCCATTTTATCTTTTAGCCTGTTTCTCAGAATTCTCCTCAACAACATTAACTTTTCCAGTGTGAATACTGATGAAAAATATTCATTTAGTGCTTTCCCTTTCTCCTTGGAATCCATGCACAACCTTCCACTACTGTCCTTAATTGGCCCTCATCTTACTCTCATCATTCTTTCATTCCTGATTTACCAATAGAAAGCTTTAGGGTTTTCCTTGATCCTACCTGCCAACGACTTCTCAGGTCCCCTCTTGGCTCTTCTTAGCTCACTCTTTAGGTCCTTCCTGGCTAACTTGTAACTCTCAAGCGCCCTAACTGAGCCTTCATGTCTCATCATTAAATAAACCTCCTTCTTCTTCCTCTTGACAAGAGACTTAACTTCTTGAGTAAACCACAGCTCTCTCACTTGACAACTTCCTCCCTGTCTGACAGGTATCAAGGACACACAGTAGCTGGTCCTTGAATAAGCTCCACATTTCAATTGTGCCCATCCCTACAGTTTCCTTCCCCAGCCCATGCATCCTAAGTCTTGCCTAGTCGCATTATAATTGCCTTTCCCCCAGCTATAACTCTTGCCCTGTGGTATATACCTATCCCGTTCCATCGCTAAAGTAAACATAACCAAATTGTGGTCACTATCACCAAAGCGCTCACCTACCAAATCTAACACCTGGCCTGGTTCATTACGCAGTACCAAATCCAATGTGGCCTATCTACATACTGTGTCAGGAAACCATCCTGCACACAATGGACAAAAACTGACCCATCTAAAGTACTTGAAATATAGTATTCCCCAGTCAATATCTGGAAAGTTAAAATCCTCCATAACAACATCTCTGCCACTCCCAATCCTACTGAGATCATCTTTGCTATCCTTTCCTCTACATCTCTGGAGCTATTCGGAGACCAATAGAAAACTCCCAACAGAGTGACCTCTCCTTTCCTGTTTCTAACCTCAGCCCATACTACCTCAGCAGACGAGTCCTCAAACATCCTTTCTGCCACAGTAATACTGTCTTTGACTAACAATGCCCCACCTTCCCCTTTTTTACCATCTTCTCTGTTCTTGCTGAAACATCGAAATCCCAGAATCTGCAACAACCATTCCTCTCCCTGCTCTATCCAATTCTCTGAAATGGCCACAACATTGAAGCCCCAGGTACGAATTCATGCAGTAAGTTTCCCCACCTTATGCTCCTGGCATTGAAGTAGACACACTTTAACCACCTTCCTGCTTACCAGTGAACTCTTGCGACCTTGAAACCTTATTTCTGACCTCACTACTCTCAACCTCCTGGACACTGGATCTTTAATTTTGGTTCCCAACTCCCTGCTGAATTAGTTTAAACCAACCCGAAGAGCATTAGCAAATTTCCCCTCCAGGATATTGGTACCCCTCTGGTTCAGATGGAGACCATCCTGTTTGTAGCGGGCCCGTCTACCGCAGAATGAACCTCAATAATCCAGGAATCCAAAATCCTCCCTCCTGCACTATCCCTGTAGCCATGTGTTCGGCTCCACTCTCTCCCTATTCCTCGCCTCACTAGCACGTGGCACGGATAACAAACCAGAGATAACAACTCTGTTTGTTCTAGCCCTAAGCTTCCACCCTCGCTCCCTGCATTTCTGCCTTAAATCCCCATCTCTCTTCCTACCCATGTTGTTGGTGTCAATGTGGACCACGAATTGGGGCTGCTCCCCCTCCCCCTCAAGGATCCCAAAAACACGATCCGAGGCATCATGAACCCTGGCACCTGGGAGGCAACACACCAACTGTGAGTCTCTCTCGTCCCCACAGAACCTCCTATCTGTCCCCCTAACTATGGAGACCCCAGTGACTCTTCTTCCCCCTTCCCTACTGAGCAACAGGGACAGACTCTGTGCCAGAGACCTGTACACCATGGCTTACTCCTGGTAAATCACTCCCCCCAAACAGTTTCCAACATGGTATATTTGTTGTTGAGGGGAACGGCCACAGGGGATCCCTGCACTGCCTGCCAGTTCCCTTTCTGCCCCCTGACTGTAACCCATCTGCCTTCTTCTTGTACTTGAGGAGTGACCATCTCCCTGTAACTCCTCTCAATAACCCCCTCTGCCTCCTGAATGATCCGAAGTTCATCCAGATCCAGCTCCAGTTCCCTAACGCGGTTTTCGAGGAGCTGGAGTTGGGTGCACTTCCCACAGGTGCAGTCAGCAGGGACACTGGTGGTGACCCTTACCTCCCACATT
The DNA here is from genome assembly GCF_037043375.1 of Chiloscyllium plagiosum. NCBI lineage: Eukaryota > Metazoa > Chordata > Chondrichthyes > Orectolobiformes > Hemiscylliidae > Chiloscyllium > Chiloscyllium plagiosum. Next base: position 107,930,976 of record NW_028270150.1, on the reverse strand, counting down.
CTGCAGGAGGAACATTCAACTGCCCCAATCTCCATTCCCACTGTTCTAAACTCCCAACAAGACTGTTGAAAAATAAAGAATAAAAAAACAACTAGTTACCTGACCAATCCGGCCCACAGAACCTTTTGTTTTGGTTGGAGGAGGACTATGGGTAGGAGACACTACCCGAGTAGTGTTTCGGGTAACGCAACTACCCAAATGTATTACTTCACATACTCAGCAGTCCCATGTCTGCTCCTGTTCAGCGTGTGCTCCACCTGTTCACGAGGTGAGGTTTTAAATCGGTGATTTAGCTTCCTGTCAGCCCTCTGGTCAACGCTCCCACTCTTCCTGCTGTGGAAATGAAACTCCCATCAACCCTACATATGCAACTCATAATTTTATAGACTTCTAGTAAGTCTCCCCACGGTCTCTGCCACTCCGGAGCAAATAGCCCTGGTTTTTCTAGCCTCTCCTTATCACTCAAATGCTCTAATCCAGGCAACATCCTGGTAAATCTCTTCTGTACCCTCTCCAAAGCCTCCATGTCCTTCTTATAATGTGGTGACCAGATTGAATGCAATACTCTAAATGCAGTCCAACCAAAGTCTTATTAAGCTGCAGCAGGACATCCTGACTACTGTCCTCAGTGCCCTGACCAATCAAGGCAAGCATGCCATGGCCTTCTTTACCACCCTATCTACTTGTGTGGCCACTTTCAGGGAGCTATGGACTGGAACCCCAAGATCTCTCTGTATATAATGCTGCTCAGGGTCCTGCCACTAACTGTATACTTTTCCTTAACATTTGATCTCCTGAAGTGCAGTACCTCACACTTACCCGGATTAAACTCCATTTACCATTTCTCCGCCCAAATCTGCAACTGATCTAAATCCCACTGTATCCATTGACAACCATCTACACTGTCCACAACTCCACCGATCTCTGTATCATCTGCAAACTTACTAGCCCACTCATCTACGTTTTCATCCAAGTCTTTCATACAGATCCCACTACACATCCCAGCAGGACATCACTAGTCACAGACCTCCAGTCAGAAAAGCACATTTCCATCACAACCCTCCACCTTCTTTGGGCAAGCCAATGCTGAATTCAAGCGGTCACGTGACCGTGGATCTTCTGCATCCTGGATAAGCCTGCCATGAGGGACTTTATCGAAAGCCTTACTAAAATCTATAAAGACAACATCCACTACTCTTATCAATCACCTTTGTCACCTCTTCAAAAAGTTCCATCAAGTTAATAAGACATGACTTGCCCTGCACTGAGCAATGCTGAATGTCCCAAATTAGGCCATGCTTTTCCGAATGCACACAAATCCTATCCCTGATAATTCTCTCTAATAGCTTCCCAACCATCGATGTGAGATTCAATGGTCTAGTTTCCTGGATTATCCTTATTTCCCTTCTTGAACAAGGAACAACATTCAATGGTGAGAGGAACAGACAGGAGAGTCTGTGATCATGAACGAGAGTCCTAGATGGTATGTTGCCTCCCGGGTGCCAGGGTCAGGGATGTCTCGGATTGAATCTACAGGATTCTTAAGGGGGACGGACAGCAACCAGAAGTCATGGTACACGTCCACACCAGTGACATGGCTAGGAAAAGGGAGGAGGACCTGAAAAGTGAATATAGGGAGTTAGAAGCTCAAAGGCAGGATGAGCAGAGTAGTAATCTCAGGATTGCTACCGGTGCCACAGGCTCGTGAGGCTGGGAAAAGAGGGCGAGTGCAGATGAGCATGTGGCTGCAGAGCTGGTGTAGGAGGTAGGGTGTCAGATATGTGGATCATGGGACCTGTACAAGAAGGGCGGGCCACCAATATCCTGAGTGGGACGGTTGTTAATGCTCTTTGGAAGGGTTTAAACTAGTTTGGCGGGGGGTGGGAACCAGAACTACAGATTAGAGGATGGGGGTAGCTTGTGAACAGGCAGATACAGTGTGCAGAGAATCTATGAGGAGGGATAGATAGTTGATAGGGCAAAGTTGCAGTCAGTGTGATGGGTTGAAGTGTGTCTATTGTAACACAAGAAGTGTCAGGGATAAGGATGACGAACTTAGAGTATGGATCAGTACTTGGAACTATGACATTGTGTCCATTATGTGGACTTGGATATTATCAGGGCAGGAATGGTTGTTGGATGTTCCAGGGTTTAGATGTTTCAAAAGGAATAGGTGGGGAGGTCAAAGAGGTGGGGGAGTGGCATTGCTAATCAGGGATAGTATCACAGCTGCAGAAAGGGAGGTTGTCGAGGAGGGTTTGTCTACAGAGTCAGTATGGGTGACAGGAAAGAAGCAGTCACTTTATTGGGAGTTTTCTACAGGCCCCCAATAGCAACAGAGACACTGAGGAGCAGATTGGAAAGGTGCAAAAGTAACAAGATTGTTGTCTTAGATTACTTTAACGTCCCTAATATTGGTTGGAACTTCCTTAGTTCAAATAGTTTGGATAGAGCAGTTTTTGTTAGATGTGTCCAGGAAGGATTCCTGACTCAATTTGTTGATAGGCCAACGAGAGGGGAGGCCATATTGGATTTGGTACTTGGCAACGAGCTCTGCCAGGTGTTAGATCTCTCAGTAGGACTGCATTTCGGTGATAGTGATCACAACTCCCTGACTTTTACTGTACTCATGGAGAGGGATAGGAGCAGATGGTATGGGTAAGTATTTAATTGGGAGAGGAGGAATTACAATGCAGGCACCTAAATTGGGGACAGATGTTCTCACGAAAATGCATGACAGAAATGTGGAGGTTGTTTAGGAAGCACTTGCTGATAGTGCTGGGTAGGTTTGTCCCACTGAGGCAAGGAAGGGATGGTAGGGTGAAGGAACTTTGGGGGACACGGGCTGTGGAAAATCTGGTCAAGAGGAAGAAGGAGGCTTACTTAAGGTTGAGAAGGCAAGGAACAGACAGGGTTCTAGAGTGTTACAAGATAGCCAGGAAGGAACTGAAGAATTAATTTAGGAGAGCTAGAAAGAGCATGAAAAAGCTTTAGCACGCAGAATTAAGGAAAACCTTAAGGTGTTCTACACTTCTGTGAGGAACAAGAGGATGGCCAGAGTGAGGGTAGGGCTAATCAGGGAGAGTGAAAGGAACTTGTATCTGGAGTCAGAGGAAGTAAGGGAGGTCCATAATGAATACTTTGCTTCAGTGTTCACTACTGAGAGGGACCTTGTTGGTTGTGAAGACAGTGTGAAACAGGCTGATATGCTAGAACAAGTTAATGTTAGGAAGGAGGATGTGCTGAAAATTCTGAAAAACATAAGGATAGATAAATCGCCTGGGTCAGACGGGATATACCCAAGGTTGCTACAGAAAATGAGGAAGAGGCTGCTGTGCCTTTGGCGATGATCTTTGCATCCTCACTGTCCACTGGAGTAGTGCCATTTAATTGGACAGTGGCAAATGTTATTCCCTTGTTCAAGAAAGGGAATAGGGATAATCCTGGGACTTATAGATCAATCAGTCTTACATCAAGCTTCCACCCAAGTTGATAAGGTTGTTAAGAAAAGATATGGTGTGATTAGATTAGATTAGATTCCCTACAGTGCGGAAACAGGCCCTTCAGCCCAACCAGTCCACACCGACCCTCCGAAGAGTTATCCACCCAGACCCATTTCCCTCTGACTAATGCACCTAACACTATGGGGCAATTTAGCATGGCCAATTCACCTGACCTGCACATCTTTGGACTGTGGGAGGAAACTGGAGCACCCAGAGGGAACCCACGCAGACACAGGGAGAATGTGCAAACTCCACACAGACAGTCATCCAAGGCTGAGACCTGGGACCCTGGTGATGTGAGGCTGCAGTGCTAACCACTGAGCCACTGCGCCACCCCCTTTTTTTAATATAGACTTCCTACTGTGTGGAATCAGGCCATTTGTCCCAACAAGGCACACTGACCCTCCAATGAATAACCCACTGTGCCATTCCTGTGTTGGCTTTCATTAACAAGGGAATTGAGTTAAGAGCCATGAGGTTATGTGGCAGCTCCATAGAGCCCTGGTTAGACCACACTTGGAATATTGCATTCAGTTCTGGTCGCCTCATTATAGAAAGGATGTGGAAGCTTTAGAGAGATTGCAGGGGAGATTTACCAGAATGCTGCCTGGACTGGAAACAATGTCTTATTAAGGTTGAGGGAGAAGGGTGAGCAGCGACTTGATAGAGGTGTACAAGATGATGAGAGGCATAGGTAGAGTTGATAGCCAGAGACTTTTTCTCAGTGCAGAAATGGGGAGCATAATGCACAAAGGGGCATAATTTTAAGGTGAATGAAGAAAGATTCAGGGGCGATGTCAGAGGCCAATTCTTAACACAGAGGGTGTGGGTCTGTGGATTGCACTGCCAGCAGTGGTGGTAGAATCTGATACATTAAGGATGTTTAAGCGATTCTTGGATAGGCACATGGATATTGGTAAAATGAAGGATATGTAGGTTAGTTTGATCTTAGAGTAGGATAACAGTTCGGCACAACATCAAGGGCCGGAGAGCCTGTACTGTGCTCTACTGTTCTATGCTCTATTAGCTACTCGCCAGTCCACTGGGAACTCTCCAGTGGATATAAAGCCTGGAAACAAAGATCTTGATCAAGGCCCCAGAAATCTCTTGCCTCTCTCAATAACCAGGGGTAGATATCATCGGGCATGGGGCTTATCCACTTTAATGATTAGATTAGATTAGATTAGATTACTTACAGTGTGGAAACAGGCCCTTCGGCCCAACAAGTCCACACCGACCGCCGAAGCGCAACCCACCCATACCCCTACATTTACCCCTTTAACCTAACACTACGGGCAATTTAGCATGGCCAATTCACCTGACCCGCACATTTTTTGGATTGTGGGAGGAAACCGGAGCACCCGGAGGAAACCCACGCAGACACGGGGAGAATGTGCAAACTCCACACTGTCAGTCACCTGAGGCAGGAATTGAACCCAGGTCTCAGGCACTGTGAGGCAGCAGTGCTAACCACTGTGCCACCGTGCTGCCCACAGATTATATTACAGTGTGGAAACAGGCCCTTCGGCCCAACAAGTCCACACCGACCCGCCGAAGCGAAACCCACCCATACCCCTACATTTACCCCTTACCTAACACTACGGGCAATTTAGTATGGCCAATTCACCTCACCCTGCACATCTTTGGACTGTGGGAGGAAACCGGAGCACCCGGAGGAAACCCATGCAGACACGGGGAGAACGTGCAAACTCCACACAGTCAGTCACCTGAGGCAGGAATTGAACCCAGGTCTCAGGCGCTGTGAGGCAGCAGTGCTAACCACTGTGCCACCGTGCCGCCCACAGATTATATTACAGTGTGGAAACAGGTCCTTCGGCCCAACAAGTCCACACCGACCCGCCGAAGCGAAACCCACCCATACCCCTACATTTACCCCTTCCCTAACACTACGGGCAATTTAGTATGGCCAATTCACCTCACCCTGCACATCTTTGGACTGTGGGAGGAAACTGGAGCACCCGGAGGAAACCCACGCAGACACGGGAAGAACGTGCAAACTCCACACAGTCAGTCACCTGAGGCAGGAATTGAACCCAGGTCTCAGGCGCTGTGAGGCAGCAATGCTAACCACTGTGCCACTGTGCCAATGTTCTTGTGGAGATGAAGCCCTGCCTTCACATTGAGAATATCCTCCATTGTGTTGCGTGGCACCTCCACTGCACTAAATGGGACAGATTTCAGACACATATAGTGACTCAAGACTGGGCACTGACGGGGCACTGTGGGCCATCAACAGCAGTAAATTTCTACTCCAAAACAATCTGCAATCTCATGGTGTGGCAATTCCCACTTTCAACCATTCTTATCAAACTAGGGGCTTAATCCTGTTTCAGTGAAGATCGCAGTAGGGTCCAGCAGGAGCAGCACCATGATGAGGTGTCAACCTGATGAAACGACCAAACAGGCCTCATTGCATGCCAAACAGCATAAGCAGCAAGTGATACACAGAGCTAAGTGATCCCCCAACCAATCAGACCTAATCTTTCCAATCCTGCCAGGTCTTGCGAATGGCAATGGGCAATGAAACTACTCACTGGAGGAGGAGGCTTCACAAATATCCCCGTTTTCAATGATGGAAGAGCCATAAAATCAGAACAACAGATAAAGCTGAAGCATTCACAGCAATTTTCAGTGAGCAGTGCCGAGAGAATGATCTTCTTGGCCTCCACTAGTGGTCCACAGCATAACAGATGCAAATCTTCTGGGAATTCAGTTCGCTCCACATGATGTCAAGAAATAGTTGAAGGCACTGGATAGTGCAAAGGCTATGAGTCCTGACAACATTACAGTGAAAATTATTGAAGTCTTGTGCTCCAGAACTCGCTGCTCCCTTGGCTGAATTCATCCAGTGCCGTTACAACACTCTATCTACCCAACAAGGTGGAAACTGCCCAGCTATGTTCCAAAACTAAAAGCAGGACAAATCCAACCATGCCAATTATCATCCCACCAATCCACTCTTGATCATCAGTATAGTGGTGGGAGGTGCCATCAGCAGTAACTTGTTCAGCTTGGGTTCCAACTGGGCCAAATTGTGGATTAGTGGTGCTGGAAGAGCACAACAATTCAGGCAGCATCCGAGGACAGGCAAAATCGACGTTTCGGGCAAAAGCCCTTCATCAGGAATAAAGGCAGAGAGCCTGAAGCATGGAGAGATAAGCTAGAGGAGGGTGGGGTGGGGATAGAGTAGCATAGAGTACAATAGGTCAGTGGGGGAAGAGATGAAGGTGATAGGTCAGGGAGGAGAGGATGGAGTGGATAGGTGGAAAAGGAGCTGGGCAGGTCCGTCAAGTCTGGACAAGTCAAGGGGATCGTGTTGCTGGAGGTTAGAAACTAGGATGAGGTGGGGGAAGGGGAAATGAGGAAGCTGTTGAAATCCACATTGATGCCCTGGGGTTGAAGTGTTCCTTGATTCAAAGATGGCCATGTTCTGTGTTTCTGTATGTGTGTGTGTGTATGTATGTGTGTGTGTATGTGTGTGTGTATGTGTGTGTATGTTTTGTTTCTGTGTATGCATGTGTGTGTGTGCATGTATGTGTGTATGTGTATGTATGTATGTGTGTGTGTTCTGTGTTTCTGTGTGTGTATGTGTGTTCTGTGTTTCTATGTGTGTGTGTGTGTTCTGTGTTTCTGTATGTATGTGTATGTGTGTGCGTGTGTTCTGTGTTTCTGTATGTAGAACATAGAACATAGAACATAGAAGAATACAGCGCAGTACAGGCCCTTGGGCCCTCGATGTTGCGCCGATCCAAGTCCACCTAAACTACACTAACCCACTATCCTCCATATACCTATCCAATGCCCTCTTAAATGCCCATAAAGAGGGAGAGTCCACCACTGTTACTGGCAGGGCATTCCATGAACTAACAACTCGCTGAGTGAAGAACCTACCCCTAACATCAGTCCTATATCTACCCCCCCTTAATTTAAAGCTATGCCCCCTTGTAATACCCGACTCAATACGCGGGAAAAGGTTCATACTGTCGACCCTATCTAACCCCCTAATCATCTTGTACACCTCAATCAAGTCACCCCTAAACCTTCTTTTCTCTAGTGAAAACAGCCCCAAGTGCCTCAGTCTTTCCTCATACGATTTTCCTTCCATACCAGGCAACATCCTGGTAAACCTCCTCTGCACCCGTTCCAATGCCTCCACATCCTTCCTATAGTATGGCGACCAAAACTGCACACAATATTCCAGATGCGGCCGTACCAGAGTCTTATACAACTGCATCATGACCTCAGGACTCCGGAACTCAATTCCTCTACCAATAAAAGCCAGTACGCCATATGCCTTCCTCACCGCACTATTTACCTGGGTGGCAACTTTCAGAGATGTGTGTGTGTGTGTGTTCTGTGTTTATGTGTGTGTGTTCTGTGCATCTGTGTGAGGTGTGTGTGTAAATTCATGATTACGTGTCTGTTTGTGTTTCTGTATATGATTTTTGTGTGTATGTCATAGAGTCATAGAGATGTATGTGAGTGAGTGTAAGTGTGTTTGCATGCATGTGTCTGTGTGCATGCGTTTCTAGGATTGTGTGACTCTGTGTGTTGGTGTTATGTGTTTATATGAGCATATGAGTGCGAGTGTGTCTGTCTTTGCCTGTGTGTGTGCATGTTTGTTTGTGTGATAGTATGTGAGTGTTTATAAGTGCATGTACGCGTGTGTATGTGCGAGTGTGAATAAGTACATGTGTGAGTGTATTAGTGCATGTGTGTATGTGTGAGTATATAGGTGTGTGACAGAGAGTTTGGGTGTATGACTCTGTAAGTGTGAGGGAGTTTGCATGTCTGTGTCTGGTTACTTGTATGAGTGTGGAGAAACACAGTTAATGGTCACTGGATTCGCAATGTTAATCATATTTCTCTTGCTCCACAGATGCTGCCTGAAATAATGAGTTTTTGCAGAAATGTGTTTCCTGATTGTTTCAGATCTCCAGCAGGTTTTTTTTGCTGTTTTTATTCTGCGACAGATCAGTTTATTCATATTCCATTCCAGTACAAACTTCAAGAGAAAATCAGGGATCAACTTATAAATAAAAAGTGCTGGACATTGATATGAATTAAGTCATGATTGTCATTCTTGACTTCTTCAAAATGGCAAATTAGTTAATGGGGGTTCATTAACAAACATCGATATCCCCTCCTGAACTGGAAGTTTCTGACCACAGTCTCTGTCGTACTCCTGAAACGTAACATTTCCAGGTTTGATTGGAAACTGGTGAGCGTTGATGGAATGCGACCTGTATTTGGAAGTGCCATTGGAGGGAGGTCACTACTGAAGAGACTTGCACATGGTGAGGGCAGCACAAAACACATCAGGTTTCTGTGAGAACCCAAAACATGAGAAGGATTAGGGCATGAAAGACACTTTGCACAAAGCAGCTCCTCCCCATCTCTTTTAGAACTGGACTTATTCCCTTTTGAGGTCATCTCCAGGTTAGGCAACACATTGATGTGGCTTAAAGATTTGCTTCATTGAGGAGTTGGAAGGAGTGCTCAGAAAATAGATATTTTTTCTCCATTGGATTTTTCAAGTCTAGATATTGGGTGAAACAGCTAGTTATGGATATTGGGATGCAGAAAATAGCGTTGTGTTGGAAAGATTTGGGTACTTTTATTTTTGTTGGGCAGGAATTTTCTCTTTCGAAGGATATCTTACAGAACAAAGAACAGGGGGTTGAAAATGTGTTGCTGGAACAGCGCAGTAGGTCAGACAGCATCCAGGGAACAGGAGAATCGACGTTTCGGGCATAAGCCCTTCTTCAGGAATGAGAAAAGTTTGTCCAGTAGGCTAAGATAAAAGGTAGGGAGGGGGCACTTGGGGGAGGGGCGTTGGAAATGCGATAGGTGGAAAGAGGTCAAGGTGAGGGTGATAGGTCAGACTGGGGTGGGGTCGGAGAGGTCAGGAAGAAGATTGCAGGTTAGGAAGGCGGTGCTGAGTTCGATGGATTTGACTGAGACAAGGTGGGGGGAGGGGAAATGAAGAAGGGCACAGGCCCTTCTTCATTCCTGAAGAAGGGCCTGTGCCCGAAACGTCGAATCTCCTGTTCCCTGGATGCTGCCTGACCTGCTGTGCTGTTCCAGCAATAAAGTTTCAACTTTGATCTCCAGCATCTGCAGACCTCACTTTCTCCTCGGAGGGGAAATGAGGAAACTGGTGAAATCCGAGTTCATCCCTTGAGGTTGGAGGGTTCCTAGGCGGAAGATGAGGTGCTCTTCCTCCAACCGTCGTGTTGTTGTGGTCTGGCGATGGAGGAGTCCAAAGACCTGCATATCCTTGGTGGAGTGGGAGGGGGAGTTGAAGTGTTGAGCTACAGGGTGGTTGGGTTGGTTGGTCCAAGTGTCCCAGAGGTGTTCCCTGAAACACTCCGCAAGTAGGCGGCCTGTCTCCCCAATATAGAGAAGGCCACATCGGGTGCAGAGGATGCAATAGATGATATGTGTGGAGGTGCAGGTGAATTTGTGGCGGATATGGAAGTTTCCTTTGGGGCCTTGGAGGGAGGTGAGGGGGGAGGTGTGGGAGCAAGTCTTGCACCTCCTGCGGTTGCAGGGGAAGGTGCCGGGAGTGGAGGTTGGGTTGGTGGGGGGTGTGGATCTGACGAGGGAGTCACGGAGGGAGTGGTCTTTACGGAATGCTGATAGGGGAGGGGAGGGAAATATATCCTTGGTGGTGGGGTCCGTTTGGAGGTGGCGGAAATGACGGCGGATGATGCACTGTACATGGAGATTGGTGGGGTGGTAGGTGAGGACCAGTGAGGTTCTGTCCTGGTGGCGGTTGGAGGGGCGGGGCTCAAGGGCGGAGGAGCGGGAAGTGGAAGAGATGCAGTGGAGGGCATCGTCAACCACGTCGGGGGGGAAATTGTGGTCCTTGAAAAAGAAGGCCATCTGGGTTGTGCATTTTTGGAACTGGTCCTCCTGGGAGCAGAAGCGGCGGAGACGAAGGAATTGGGAGAATGGGATGGCGTTTTTACAGGGGGCCGGGTGGGAGGAGGTGTAGTCCAGGTAGCTGTGGGAGTCGGTCGGTTTGTAGTAGATGTCCGTGTCCATTCGGTCGCCTGAGATAGAAATAGAAAGGTCGAGGAAGGGGAGGAAGGAATCTGAGATGGTCCAGGTGAATTTGAGGTCGGGGTGGAAGGTGTGGGTAAAGTGGATGAACTGTTCAACCTCCTCGTGGGAGCACGAGGCGGCGCCGATACAGTCATCGATGTAGCGGAGGAAAAGGTGGGGGGTGGGGCCAGTGTAGTTGCGGAAGATGGACTGTTCCGCATATCCTACGAAGAGGCAGGCATAGCTGGGGCCCATGCGGGTGCCCATGGCTACTCCTTTGGTTTGGAGGAAGTGGGAGGATTGGAAAGAGAAGTTGTTCAGGGTGAGGACCAGTTCAGTCAGTTGAAGGAGGGTGTCAGTGGAAGGGTACTGCTTGGTACGGCGGGAAAGGAAGAAGCGGAGGGCTTTGAGTCCTTCGTGATGGGGGATGGAGGTGTACAGGGACTGAATGTCCATGGTCCATAAGGCGTTGGGGACCGGGGAAGCGTAAATCATGGAGGAGGTGGAGGGCATGGGTGGTGTCCTGAACGTAGGTGGGGAGTTCTTGGACTAAGGGGGACAGGACCGTGTCGAGGTATGCAGAGATGAGTTCGGTGGGGCAGGAGCAGGCTGAGACAATGGGTCGGCCGGGGCAGTCAGGTTTGTGGATTTTGGGCAGGAGGTAGAAGCGGGCGGTCTCCAGCATCTGCAGACCTCACTCTCTCCTCAAAGAACAGGGGGTGTCTCACAGAGTGGAAGTCAGAAGAGAGGTTCTCTCTTTCATCTTAGACAAATTACTGATCAGCAATGGATTGTGGATCAAACCCATGACATTTATTTTTCTGGGCATTTCCAGCCTTAGGTGGCTGTCTGTGTGGCGTTTGCACATTCTCCCCGTGCATTGGTTTCCTCTGGGTGCTCCGGTTTCCTCCCACAATCCAAAGATATGCAGGTTAGGGTGAATTGGCCATGCTAAATTGCCCAGAGTGTTCAGGGATGTGTAGGTTAGGTGCATTAGTCAGGGTAAATGTAAAGTGGTGGGGTAGGGGAATGGGTCTGGGTGGTATACTCTTCAGAGGGTCAGTGTGGACTTGTTGGGCCGAAGGGCCTGTTTCCACACTGTAGGGATTCTATGAAAAAAAAGCATAAATATCTACCTGATTATTGACAGAAAGCAAAAGAAAAGAATTGTGCGAACTTTGGAAATTTTCCAGGAAGTGTTAGAAATGCTCAGTAGGTCTGGAAGAGACTTTGGAGAGTTAGTGAGGGAGAGAGAAAGAAAGAGACAGAGTTCATGGATTGAATCTTATTGAGGCCTAAGTGACGTGGGCTAAGGGGAGATTCATGGCAGAATCAGGTGAGAAGTCTGAGCAGGCCCATCTCAACGTCCCAAGCAAGTCCTTGTATCCTTATTTCCAGGCAGCAGTCACATTTCTCATTAGGCAGTAATGAATGACAAATTATGTGGAATTCTAGCTTGTTAAAAACTTTTTCACAGCACATTTTATTGATGTTCACATTCCTATGTTGCCAAACACATTGAACCTTGAAGGCTTCAAGAATTGTTGAGAATGGAATAAAGGGCAGGTAACCCCAGCACACTGCTTGCTTTGATGGAGTATCCATGTGAACACCAGGCACCAACATGTCAATGAGCACTTTGTGCACACACCCCTATGTCCATGGACATGAACATCTGACATGTGGCAGCCTGTAAGGACCGTCATGGCACATCTCGGATCCACTTACAGCACACTTCTGCAATCCCATTTTGCACTGGCAGGTACCATTGCAATTCTACAACAAGGACCCTGTGGGCTCAGAGACATGCACCCAGCTTGTGAACTGGACCAGGCTGCATCTCTGGGCCCTTTGTTCATGGGCACACATGAGCCTTCTGTACATCTTGCACCCTTAGCTAAAGACACCAGACTCATAGTGCTTCTTGTGCCCTGCAGTTCACTGCAGCTCCAAGCCAGGAATCTTATCAAGTTTTCAGCAGACATCAGATGTAGAATCCCTGATGTGCTGAAGGAGGCCAACCGGCCCATCGAGTTTGCACAGACTATCCAAAGTGCATCCCACCCACATCCACTTCCCCATCCCATTCCTGTAATCCTGTTTTTACCATGGCTAGACCACCTAAACTGCACATCCCTGGATTCTATGGGACAATATTTAGGGACCCAAGAGGTAACGTTTTCATGTAGAGTCTGGTGCGTGTATGGAATGTGCTGTCAGAGGAGGTGGTGGAGGTTGGTACAATTACAACATTTAAAAAGACATCTGGATGGGTATGTGAGTTGGAAAGGTGTAGAGGGATCTGAGCCAAATGCTGGCAAATGGAACTAGATTAATTTAGGATATACATAGCATGGACAAAATGAACCAAAGGGTCTGTTTCTATGCTGCATAACTCTATGACCTAAACAACACATCTTTGTACTGTAGGAGGAAACTGGAGCACCTGGTGGAAACCCACACAGACACAGGGAGAACACACAAGCTCCACACAGACTGTCACCCATGGCTGGCATCGTACCCATATACCTGCTGCCATGAGGCAGCAGTGCTAACCACTGTGCCACTGTGTCGCAGTCAAGCTCAGGGGGTGCCAATAAGTCAAGATCAGCCTCTGATATTATTTCAGGGGCTTGGACACCGTCAGGCATCCACTGAGGTGGTTCAGTGTCAGGATGTTCTCCACCAGAAGGGGTGAAGAACAGAATGTTGGATTCCCCAGCACTCATGCTGATTCTTTCTTCCATGTTGGGTCTGCTTTCCTCTTGGAATTAGAGAGAGGGACAGGCATTCTATGCAGATGTAGCTAGTAGAGTTGACAAGGGGGAGCCAGTTAATGTGGTATATTTGGACGTCCACAAAGTTTTTGACAAAGTCGAACATGAGAGATTATTGTGCAAGATTAAAGCACATGGGATTGGGGAAATGTATTGAGATGGATAGGAAACTGATTGGCAGAGAGGAAACAAAATGTAGGAATTAATGGGTCCTTTTCAAATTGGCAGACAGTAACCAGTGGGGTGCCACAAGGATTGTGCTAGGACCCCAGCCATTCACAATTAATTATTGGATGAAGGAATACAATGTAACATCTGAAAGTTTGCAGATGACAGCAAGTTGGGTGGGAGGGTGAATTCTAACGGGGATGTAGAGATCCTTCAGCGTGCTCTGGACAGGTTGGGTGAGTGAGTAACTTCGTGGGAGGTGCAGTATAATTTGAATAAATGTGAGGTTATTCAATTTGGAAGCAAAAGCAAGGACTACCTGGATGGTTGTAAATTGGAAGAGGGGAGTGTGCAGTGGGACCTGGGTGCCCTTGTGCACCAGTTGCTGAAGGTGAGCATGCAGGTGCAGCAGGTGGCAAAGAATGCAAATGGTACGTTGGCTTTCATTGCGAGAGGTTTTGAGTTTAGGAGCAGGAATGTGTTGTTGCAGTTATACAGGGTCATGGTGAGGCTACACCTAGAATACTGTGTGCAGTTTTGGTCTCCTTTTCTGAGGAAAGATGCTCTTGCTCTTGATAGAGTGCAGCAAAGGTTTACCAGGCTGAATCCAGGGATGGCGGGACTGACCTATGAGAAGCGATTGACTAGGTTAGGATTGTTTTCGCTGGAGCTCAGATGAATGTGGGGGGATCTCGTGGAGATTTCTAAAATACTAACAGGACTAGACAGGACAGCTGCAGGGAGGATGTTCCTGATGGAGGTTGCATCCAGAACCAGGGGTCACATTCTGAGGGTTCGAGTGGGCCATTTAGGACGGAGATGAGGAGATCTTTCTACACCCAAAGAGTGGTGAGTCTGTGGAATTCATTACCACAGGAAGTAGTTGATGCCAAAACGTTGAATGTATTCAAGAGGTGGCTAGATATAGCACTTGGGGTAAATGGGATCAAAGGTTATGGGGAGAAAGCAGGGTTAGGCTATCAAGTTGGATGACCTGCCATGACTATGAAGAATGGCGGAGCAGGCTCGGTGGCACAGTGGTTAGCACTGCTGCCTCACAGCACCAGAGACCTGGGTTCAATTCCTGCCTCAGGCGACTGACTATGTGGAGTTTGCACCTTCTCCCTGTGGCTGTGTGGGTTTCTTCTGGGTGCTCCGGTTTCCTCCCACAGTCCAAAGATGTGCAGGCCAGGTGAATTGGCCATACTAAATTGCCTGTAGTGTTAGGGTAGGGGTATGGGTGGGTTGCGCTTCAGCGGGGCGGTGTGGACTTGTTGGGCCAAAGGGCCTGTTTCCACACTGTAAGTAATCTAATCTAAAAAAAAATGGCAGAATGGCCTCCAACTGCTATGTTTCAACATAAGACAGGCAGTAGAAATGTGTACCACAGCTGTTACTTTTGGTGCAGGTGGAGAGAGCAAGTACACAGCGCTGATGAAGTTGGACGTTGGGGTCCACAAGTGTGAGTGGACAGGATATTGCAAGCAATAATGGGAATGCTAAAGTATAAACCACCTTCCTACATTGTTACAATTCCTCCAAGTGATAGACACTGCACTGACCCTGGTGGCAACCACGGACTAGGTGGGCATGACATGATGTTATGGTACCTACCACTGGTTGAGGATAGACTGGGTGTGCAAACCTTGTGCAGCAGAATCTCCAGGTGTCTGCTCAGAAATAGCATCACACATTTCCCCTGGCCTGCCTGGGCTGAGAGAGTCTAGATTAGAGTGGTGCTGGAAAAGCACAGCAGTTCAGGCAGCATCCAAGGTGCAGTAAAATCGACGTTTCGGGCAAAATCCCTTCTGTACTGGGCAGTTGCTAGGTTCCAGTAAGAACTAAAGATCATGCAAGCTCTTCTTTTGTTACAACCCAACAGGAAGGGTTTGATCAAAAACCATGCACTTGTTTAAGATTCAAATAAGCTTGAACCAGCCCATGAGCAGTGGCTGTTGACTCACCAGTGTCATATGACTTGCCTCCTGAACATACACTATCCAAACATAGTTGGTTGGTTAGCTCAGCTGGATAGAGTGTAGTGCTAATAATGCTAAAGTCATGAGTTCAATCCCCCTACTAACCATAGGAAGGGCTGAGGTGGGCCAGCCAGCTAAGTTTGTAGTGCTGTGTCCAGGTTGGTGATTGCTTTTTTGGTTAGCACTGCTGCCTGACAGCACTAGAGACCCAGGTTCAATTCCCGCCTCAGGCGACTCTCTGTGTGGAGTTTGCACATTCTCCCCGTGTCTGCGTGGGTTTCCTCCGGGTGCTCCGGTTTACTCCCACAATCCAAAAATGTGCAGTCAGGTGAATTGGCCATGCTAAATTGCCCATAGTATTAGGGGAGGGGGTCTGGGTGGGTTGCGCTTCGGCAGGTTGGTGTTAACTTTGTTGGGCCGAAGGGTCTGTTTCCACACTCTAAGTAATCTAATCTAATATACACCAATTGTTTCGCATCACACTCATTACATCTCAGACCAAAATATTTTCCCTCTCATGTCCTACTAAATTAGACCAGTTGAAGCTTGATTATCAGGATTCATCAACAATTTCACAATTGATGGATCTTGTGACTTCCTGGAGATGAACTAAGCTGATTGGTCTTTTTGTCCCCCTGAAATTCAGCATCTAAAGCACATTTTAAACTATTAAAACGGGGCACTTTTAAGTTTTGTTGTTGCTGAGAAACTACAATTACATGCAATAACCATTTGGGCTAAATCTTAACTGTTTTTTTTGCCTAGTTCGAAACATTCAGCAGATGTTCCAGAATTCACTGGCATCCCTTGCACTCGTGTCATTTTGAGAATTACATTTTGCATCCAGATTTTGAATTTGCCCAGACATGGAATCGGTGTCCCCCTGCTGGACATGGTGGCACTGACTTCCCTACGATCACAGTGGGCAACACAATACCAGACCATGACTGCCTGGTCTCACGATGCCACTCAAATAAGTCTTGGCCATCTTGAGGGATACATACCACCGTAGGAAGGAGATCTTTTCTAACTGGCCATTGTAACTGTCACCATCTTCTCTCTGATAACTCATCATCACTCTCTTTGCTATTGTACCCACATCTGACCAAGGGCCATGCTCCACCACATTCCTTATTGCATGCAACATCTTCCCTGCCTCACTGTCACTCACCTCAACACCAAACATCACCAACCCTGTGCGCTCTCTTATCTGCTCGCTCCTTTGGGTTACCTTTCCACCTGCACCAGTAATAATAGCTGGGTCACGCACTTCCATCTCTCGCTGTACCTGCCTCTTCTTTCCAAGGTAAAAAAAGGCCAGAAGAGAGCAGAAGGACTTGAGGCAGGGGCTGTGATGCCTGTGATTCAACACCTCATCCCTCCTAAAAGGGGTAGTTCCTGATTCTGACTGAAACAGGAAAGGCTTATCCAATAGGATAAATATCCAGTAGCATTTGTATTAATTTCACCCTGGACTGGTATGAGGGACTGCCTTTGACTTGTTGTTTCGGGATCTCTGACTGAAGGCTATCCCTCTCGACTTGACTGTGTACTGCTAATCACCATATCAAGTTTCCTGCTTTCTGTCTGCATTAAACGACAATGCAAGACAATAGCCTGGTATCTCTGGCCGAGAGGATAACACACAAAAAGGTTAAGCAAGGCAGGGATGCTGCGAGCATTCAGGTTGGCTTAGAGTGAGTGAGCATTATGGCTGTGAGGGAAAAGCACAAGGATGCAGGCTGGTCCACTTCATGAGCTGGGTGCTAGCCCCTCAGTGCATAGTGCCTTTGCTGCAGTGTGACAATGAAGGTTGCTGGTACAACCCAAGGTACAGCACTGAAGTGTAGACGTGGCCTGCAAGAGGACAGGAGGAGGGCCATAGGATTCTTAAATGCGAACATGTGTCAGATACCCATATAAATTACAGAGTCGTGCCAGTGCCAAGGAAATAACTAGACAGGTAGGAGAGTGTAGACAGAGTCTAGATTAGAGTGGGCAGATTGTCAAAGCCATTTGGCAGAATGCCTCATCGCCAGAACTTTCCAACAAGCACCAAGACATGGCTTGGCTGGTGGTGAGAAGGGCTCTGCCTGTGAGATCCTTTATGCACGCCAGGACTCTCAGCCGCACCGCACGCTGCCCTCGAAGCGGCTGCGGGGGGGACGAGACTGTCACACACCTCCTTCTGGAATGTGCCTACGCAGAAGAAGTCTGGAAAGGAATGCAGTGGTGTTTGTCGAGGTTCGTCCCGTGCTCTACGGCCTGTTCCCCGGGACGCACACCGAGACAAACATCAACTGTGCCTGGAGGATCATCAACTCCGTGAAAGATATCTTTGGTCTGTCAGAAACCTGTTGACCTTCCAGCTGAAGGAGTTGACCCCGACTGAGTGTTGCAGACTGGCACATTCCAAGGTCCAAGACTACGTGTTGAGGGATGCTCTGATGCTTGGGGCAACTAAGGCGCTGTAGGGAAACACCACCGTTTAACATCTGCCTGCTTTAAGAACAGGGGGCTCACGCTGTAAGTGGGCTCCCCTGACACCTCAGCTAAATATATGCATTGTAAATGTACAGACCTGTATGTACAAATGATTACTCGATCTCTGCATGCAATAAAATGGAATGTTTACGTATGCATGGCATAACCAATTATACAGATCATCAAAACATTTTATGAATAAAGTATATTTTTGAAATTAAAAGAAAATTTACAGAGAGTCCAGAGTCGTGCTTTGGTAATTACAGAGACTCCCGGGCAGTGATTTGGTGTTTACAGAGAGACCACAGGCAGTAAATTAGTGTTTACAGTGAGTCCAGGGCAGTGCTTTGGTATCTACAGAGAATCCAGGGCAGTGCTTTGATATTTACAAATATCAGCGATTTGGTATTTACAGAGAGTCCAGGGCAGTGCTTTGGGATTTACAGAGAGTCCAGGGCAGTGCTTTGGGATTTACAGAGAGTCCAGGGCAGTGCTTTGGTATTTACAGAGAGGCCAGGGCAGTGTTTTGGTATTTACAGCGAGTCAGGGCAGTGTTTTGGTATTTACAGAGAGTCCAGGGCAGTGTTTTGGTATTTACAGCGAGTCAGGGCAGTGTTTTGGTATTTACAGAGAGTCCAGGGCAGTGTTTTGGGATTTACAGAGAGTCCAGGGCAGTGCTTTGGGATTTACAGCGAGTCCAGGGCAGTGTTTTGGTATTTACAGAGAATCCAGGGCAGTGTTTTGGTATTTACAGAGAGTCCAGGGCAGTGTTTTGGTATTTACAGAGAGTCCAGGGCAGTGTTTTGGTATTTACAGCGAGTCAGGGCAGTGTTTTGGTATTTACAGCGAGTCAGGGCAGTGTTTTGGGATTTACAGAGAGTCCAGGGCAGTGTTTTGGTATTTACAGAGAGTCCAGGGCAGTGTTTTGGTATTTACAGCGAGTCAGGGCAGTGTTTTGGTATTTACAGAGAGTCCAGGGCAGTGTTTTGGGATTTACAGAGAGGCCAGGGCAGTGCTTTGGTATTTACAGAGAGTCCAGGGCAGTGTTTTGGTATTTACAGCGAGTCAGGGCAGTGTTTTGGTATTTACAGAGAGTCCAGGGCAGTGTTTTGGTATTTACAGCGAGTCAGGGCAGTGTTTTGGTATTTACAGAGAGTCCAGGGCAGTGTTTTGGGATTTACAGAGAGTCCAGGGCAGTGCTTTGATATTTACAGCGAGTCCAGGGCAGTGTTTTGGTATTTACAGAGAATCCAGGGCAGTGTTTTGGTATTTACAGCGAGTTCAGGGCAGTGTTTTGGTATTTACAGCGAGTCCAGGGCAGTGTTTTGGTATTTACAGCGAGTCCAGGGCAGTGTTTTGGTATTTACAGAGAGTCCAGGGCAGTGCTTTAGTAATTACAGAGAGTCCAGTGGAGTATGTCAGTATTTTCGGAGAGTCGGGTGCAGTATGTTTCTATTCACAGAGGGATCAGTGGAATGTATTGGTATTTACAGAGCAACCGGAGATTGGGTCAGTTTTCCAATGTTTATGAGAGTCTAGGGGAGTTTTTAAAATGTTTACAGAGAGTTTAGGGGACAGTGTTAGTATTTGCAGAGAGTCTCGGGGAGTGTGCTTCACTTTATTGAGATTTGGGGGAACAGCTTTAGTATTTGCAGAGTATCTGGAGGAGTGCTTTGGAATTTGCAGTGGGTTCAGGGGTGCGTGTTATTATTTACAGCAAGTCTGGGCATCTGTATGTATAGAGAGTCCAGAGGAGTGTGGCAATATTTACAACGAGACCAGGGGAATTTTTCGGTATTTGAAGAGAATCTGTTGGAGTGTGTCAGTAGTTATAGAGAATCTGGGGAGTGTGTCAGTATTTAAAGAGAGTCTGGAGAGTGTGTCACTATTTGCAGAGAGTCTGGGTGAGTGTTTTAATATTTATAAAGGTTTCAATGGAGTGTATTAGTATTTACAAGGGGTTCAATGAGTGTGTTAGTCTTTATAGAGATACTGGAGAAGTGTGTTAGTATTTACAGAGTCTCCAGAGGATACTGTCAGTATTTAGAGAGAATCTGGCGGATTTTGTCTGTATTGATTAGAATGATGCCAGCCAGATGGACCTCATGGATTCTGAGTTCCCTGACTGAGGCTGCTAAACTGGTCCAATCAGGAAGCCCTGGCTAGCAGATACAATCAGGAGTGCCCGATCACGCAGCATTGCCCTCTGAGAAGGGCACTGCTTGTCACTGGCCACTCGGGTGTTTTCCTATCTTCCTGGTGGTGGAAATTGAATAAAGATTCATACACCTTGTGTCTCTCACTGTGTCTCACACCTGCACAAACACAACATGGGTGCTAGGGAAAACATAAGCACCACCGCAGTTAGGCAGGAGTGTGGGGGGTTAAGAAAATTTTAAAAAAGAAGAAAAAAGGAGTGTAAGGGCACTGCTTATCACTGGCCACGGGTGTTTTCCCTTTTGAGAGTTGGATCAGTGTGAGAGTGTGTGTATACATGCAAAAGAAAAAGAAGAAAACAAAGAAAAGAAAAAAAAGAAAAAAATAATCAGGAGTGCCCGACCACGCAGCATTGCCCTCTGAGAAGGGCACTGCTTGTCACTGGCCACTCGGGTGTTTTCCTATCTTCCTGGTGGTGGAAATTGAAGAAAGATTTGTGCATCTTGTGTCTCTTACTGTGTCTCACACCTGCACACACACACACACACACCATGGGTGCTGGGGAAAAAATAAGCACTACCGCAGTTAGGCAGTACTGTGGGGGTTAAAAAAAGGGGAGAAAAAAATGGGAGTGTTGATCACACAGCATTTCCCTTTGATGTGAAAGGCACTAAAATAAAAATTCAGGAGTGCCCGATCATGCAGCATTGCCCTCTGCTTGTCACTGGCCACTTGGGTGTTTTCCTGTCTTCCTGGTGGTGGAAATTGAATAAAGATTTGTACACCCGTTGTCTTTCACAGTGTCTCACGCCTGCACACACACACACACACAACATGGGTGCTGGGGAAACTATAAGCACTACCGCAGTTAGGCGATAGTGGGGGGGGGGGGGTAAAACAAAATCAAAAGGGGAAAAAAATAAATAAATAAACAGGAGTGCCAGGCACCTTGTTCATTCTGAGGGCTGACTCTGACAGAGCTGGATCAGTGTCAATAACTCCCCAGTGTGTAGCCAAAGGCTGACCTGGTGATAGTATACCAGTGGAGTTATTTCAATGGTGACGAAAAGATAGCACGCTCCTGAACGAATTTGCTCTTTGTATTCATAAAATCATAAACTTCTTACAGTGTTGGCGATTTTTGAGAAGATTTGTAGCTCAGCTTGATGTTAAGTCTGTAAGTTAGCTCGCTGAGCTGGAAGGTTTGTTTTCAGACGTTTCATCACCATGACTGGGTAACACCATCATTGAGAGTCTCCAGTGGAGCGCTGGTGGTATGTCCCATTTTATATTTATGTGTCTTAGTCTCTTAAGGTGGATGAAATCATTTCTGGTTCTTTTTCTCAGAGGTTGGTAAATGGGGTCCAAATCAATGTGCTTATTGATGGAGTTCCAGTTTGAATATCAGGCCTTTAGGAATTCCTGTGCGTGTCTCTGTTTAGCCTGTCCTCGGATGGACGTGTTGTCCCAGTCAAAATGGTGTCCTTCTTCATCTGTGTGTAAGGATACTAGTGAGAGTGGGTTATGTCTTTTGGTGGCTAGTTGGTATTTGTGTATTCTGGTGGCTAGTTTTCCGCCTGTCTGTCCAATATAGTGTTTGCTACAGTCTTTGCATGGTATTTCATAAATGATATTTATTTTGCTGGTTGTTTGTACCCTGTCTTATAACAAACCTGCCAGCTCAGCAAGCAAACTTACAACCTAACCCCTACAGTGGAAGCATGCATTTGGCACAAGTCCCCACTGACTCTCCAAAGAGTATCCCACCCAGACCCATTCCCCTATCCTACATTTCCTCTGACTAATGCACCTAACCTACACAGACTTAAACACTATGTCAATTTAGCATGGCCAGTTCATCTGACCTGCACATCTTTGGACTGTGGGAGGAAACCAGACCACCTGGAGGAAACCCACATAGACACAAAGAGAAGGTGCAAATTTCACACAGACAGTTGCTCTGAGGCTGCAATCGAACGCAAATCCCTGGTGCTGTGAGGCAGCAGTGCTAACCACTAAGACACACAATAAAGTAATTGGGTAGCAGTGGGATTCACACCCACATCTCCAAAGAGACCAGAGCTTTCACGTGGCTCAGTGGTTAGCACTGCTACCTCACAGCACCAGGGACTTGGGTTCGATTCCAGCTTTGGGTGACTGTCTGTGTGGAGTTTGCACATTCTCCCTGCATCTGTGTGGGTTTGCTCCAGGTGCTCCGGTTTCCTCCCACAATCCAAAAATGTGCAGGTTAGTTGAATTGGCCATGCTAAATTGTTCATAGTGTTTGGTGCATCAGTCAGAGGGAAATGGGCCTGGGTGGGTTACTCTTCGGAGGGTCAGTGTGGACTTGTTGGGCCGAAGGGCCTGTTTCCACACTATAGGGAATCTAATCAAAAACAAAAGATGGATTTAGTTAAGGAATATTGTGACCCCAAGCATCCTCTATTTCAAAGATGTTATTGGTTTTATTCAGTAATTCGAGAATCAGCGAAATCCGCATGGGGATTTTTGACTAGGTTAAGACGACAGGCAGTATCATAGAATCCTTACAATGTGGAAACAGGCCATTCAGCCCATCAAGTGCACACTGACCCTCTAAAGAGCATCCCACCAAGACCCACATCATTCTTGTAACCTTCCATTTCCTTTGACTAACCCACTCAGCCTGCACATCCCCGGACATTATGGGTAATTTAGCGTGGCCAAACCACCTAACCAGCACAGCTTTAGACAATGACAGGAATTTGGAGTACCCGGAGGAAACCCACACAATCATGAGGAGAATGTGCAAACTCCAAACAGACAGTCACCCGAGGCTGAAATCTGTACATTGCGGGTTTGTCCGTGGACTGTCTTAACTCTGTTGACTGTACATCTTACACAGAAACATTGAGGGAGTTGTGCTCTCTCTATTACTCAGGCTGTTGTGGATTGTGTTAGACTAGCAGACGGAACCCCACAGAGACAGTGAAGGACCCTGTATAATACCAGCCTGTCCCTGGTCTGGGTTCAATCGGCTCACTGAGCCTCTCACAAAGAAACAATGAGGTACCTGTGCTCTTTATATTGCTCAGCGTGTCCCTGTTCCGTGTCTACCCAGCTGACTGAATCCCACAGATAGAGACAATAAAGGATCTGTGCTCTCTATATTCCACAGTCTGTCGCAGGTCTGTGTTAACACTATGGGTCACATGCAAGGCTTGAGGTTAATTCTACACAGTCAGTATGGCCAGGTATGAGGGAAAATACATTCTCGTTGTATACATTTAAGACAAGGACAGACAGAGTTTAGTTTTGCATGACATCTGGAGATATTTGGAGTGGGAGGGGAAGTGGAATTAAATGCCAATATTTGGACTGAATTGCAAAGCAGGTTGAATGGGACATATAATCAACACACGCACCTTGCTCATCTATTTTTATGTTTCTGTATGTAGGTGTGGCTTTTATGATGTTGGGTGTTCAAAGGGGGTGCAGGACTGACCACCCCAGCTGCACTTACAGTTCAAATGTGTGCAAATGCTTCAGACTTCTCAATGCATTTGTATTTGAATTTAACAATCTTTGGGGGCTGGGATTGTGGGCGTGATAGCTCTTCTCACTGCTATATCTTATTATCTAGCACAGTTCATCACCAGTGCGGTAATCTAATCCATTGCTTGTGTGATCACTCAGATCTCTGTCAGGAACACTGCTTCCTGTGGTCAGCATGCTGGCCGGCCTGCATTGTTAACTTCAGCAGCATGAAAGGTCAATAAGAAATATGACTTGTACCATTTCTGGCATGCTCTTTCATGCTACAGACTGTTCAATGTTACTTTCTTAACCGAATGGAGTTTAATCTGGAAAATGAGAGTGCCCTACAAATTAGCTCAGAGTATGGTTGGACAGAATGCTGCTGTTCATGTGAGAGATCACTTCAAGAATCAAGATTTCAACTGCTAAATCCCTTGTATTTTCACCCATTTGTTAAGGTAGAACAACAGGATGGATGGTGTCGACAATTCTTATTCACAAGGAAGTTACATCTGCCATTCCTACTCACTTTAATAATGGATGGATCTGCATCAGACAGATTTAGAACATGGAACAAAATAACACAGGATGCAGGCCCTTCGGCCCTCCAAGTCTGCACTGACACATTTTGCCGCACCATACTAAAACTGTCTCCAGTTACAGGATCCAATCCCTCTAATCCCTTCCTATTCATGTATTCATCCAGGTGCTTCTTGAATGCTGATACTGTGTGTTCCAGGCACTCAGCACACTTTGTGTGAAAAACTTGCCTCACAATCTCTTTTAAATTTCTCCCCCTGCAGCTTGAACCTGTGTCCCCTAGTAATTGAACCCTCCACCCTGGGAAAAAGCTTCATAATTTCCACCCTATCCATGCCATTCACAATCTTATAAACGTCTAGCAGGTCAGCACTCAACCTCCTGTGTTCCAGTGAAAACAAACCTTCCTTCATAGCTAAACGTCCCCATATCAGGCAAAATCCTGGTCAACCTTTTCCATACTCTCTCCAAAGCATCCACATCCTTCTGGTAGTGTGGTGACCAGAACTGTACGCAATATTCCATGTGTGGCCTAACTAAAGTTCTATAAATCTGCAGCATAACTTGTCTATTGTGATACTCAATGCCCTTTCCAATGAAGGCAAGCATGCCATAGGCCTTTTTTATACCCTGCATTGCCACCTTCAATAATCTGTCAACCTACACACCCAGATTCCACTGCATGTCAAAACTAAGAGATCTGCCATTCATTGTATAATTTCTACCTGTACCTGACCTTCCAAACTGCATCACATTTGTCCAGATTAATCTCCATCTCCCAGTTTTCTGCCCTTGCCTCGAACTGATCCATGTCCCGATATATCCTCTGACAATCCTCCTCACTATCCACAACTCCACTAATCTTTGCCCTTTGTCCCTGTGAGTGCTTTTCTTAAATTATTAATTCTGCTCAAGAATTGTCCCAATTTGGGGATGGACTGGTAAAGAGGCAATGACACAAATCAAACAATCCAGAAGGCAAGGCTATGTTCAAGTGACAAGGACTCGAGTCTCACTGTGACCATAAGAAATAGAAGGCCATTCAGCCTTTGAGACTTCTCCACCATTTAACGCCATCATGGCTGACCTTATCTCGGCCTCAACTCCATATTCCTGCCAATTCCCTTTGACCAATTACTCATTAAATATATGTCCATCTCCTCCTTAAATTAGTCAGTGTCCCATTATCCATTATCAGGTAGTGACTTCCAAAGATTCACGGCCCTTGGAGAGAAGGAATTTCAAATAACTCCACAGAAGCTGATATCCCATCACCAAGTCACCCTTTATTTATGAGTGCGTATTGCGTGGACTCTGCGAGGAGAAAGTGAGGTCTGCAGATGCTGGAGATCAAAGTTGAAACTTTATTGCTGGAACAGCACAGCAGGTCAGGCAGCATCTGGATGCTGCCTGACCTGCTGTGCTGTTCCAGCAATAAAGTTTCAACTTGCGTGGACTCTGACCAGCTAGCTCAGAGCCAGTCCCTGGAGTGAGGAGTATCCCTCTGACACCTGGGGCTCCCTGCTTGGCCCAGGTTAACAGCCCCAGTCAGGGAACTCCTATTCTATGAGATCCACCTTGTTCCAGTCACTGTGAAATCCCTCCTCATCGCTCTTTTAAATCTGTTTCCATCCCCCCCCCATCTAAAGCTATGACTTCTTGTCCTAGATCCTCGCTAAATCTATTTGTCGATCTGCTTTAGCGTCTTCTGGATTCCAGTTCGATCTCTTCTCACTCTGTTGAACTCCAGAGAGAGTATGGGTCTAAACTGCTCAAAGAAACCCTCATAAGACAAGCCCCTTATTCCTGGAATCGATCCAGTGAAGTTCCAATTGCCTCCAATGAAGGGTCCTACTGGAGATGTCAACTCCCCTCCTCCTCTGATTTTGCTTGACCTGCTGTGCTTTTTCCAGCTCCACATTTCATCAACTCTGACTTTGCAGCATCTGCAGTCCTATCTCTTTAGATTACTTACTGTGTGGAAACAGACCCTTTGGCCCAACAAGTCCACACCGACCCACAACCCACCTAGACCCATTCCCCTACATTTACCCCTTCACGTAACACTACAGGCAATTTAGCACGGCCAATTCACTTAACCTGCACATTTTTGGACTGTGGGAGGAAACCAGAGCACCCGGAGAAAACCCACGCAGACACGGGGAGAATGTGCAAACTTTACACAGTCAGTTGACCTGAGGCGGGAATTGAACCCAGGTCTCTGGCACTGTGAGGCAGCAGTGCTGACCACTGTGCCATCATGCCGCTCCAATATAATCACATCCCTCTGCAAGTAAGGAGAGCAAAACTGGACAGAATACTCCAGGTGCAGTCTCACTAACACCTTGTATAAATGAAGCAACATTTCCCTATGTTTGCAATCCATTCCTTTAGCAATAAATTCCATTCGCTCTCCTTATTCCCTGCTGGACCTGCACACTAGCATTCATGGTGCCATGTTGAAATGACCTTTGAACTGGATAAAGATCTGGAAGTAAAGGCTAGTCTGATATGACCCTCTAATTACTGTCAACTATCACAAAATTAACCATCTCATCAGCTGATGTACTTGAAGGAAGGAAATGCTGTCTTCTCAATCTATCCTGGATCTCAGTGAAGTGATGGAAAGGGTGGTCCAGATTCCTAATGTAGCAGCCTACAACTACTCAAGTGAAATAGAAGTCATTAAGAAGGAAGGCTAGAAATACGTGCACAGCAACAGAAATAAACAGGACATCAAAGCTGGCCAAAAAGCAAAGTATTCTGGGAATGCCTGAGTCAAGACAGACACAAGAGACAATTTTGCCTCGGAGCAAGTACTTACAAGATCTAAGCCCAGACGATTGAAACCAGAGAGGCACCAGAATACATTAGGAAGTGTGAAAGGGCAATTCAACCCATCCTGACAAACAAACAACACTGGATGCATGGGGAAGACATGCCTCAGTAAGACAAGAGACCAGGTCTACATTCTGAAACCAGACTTCCAGGCCCAAGAGCAGACACATCAAAGGGGTCGCTGTTAAGCAAGTCATCCAGAGCAATTAGTGGCATTTCAAGGTCATAAAACCAATTAATTTGATGCCTCTGATTGGTCAAGACCTTGGAAAGGTCCAGAAGGTATCCAGGAGGCGATACAAATCCAGTCCAGCAGGGCTGGGATATCTGGGGGGCATGGACAAGTTAGACTGAAAGGTCAGTTTCTGCGCTGTATGTCTCTATGACTCTGACTATGACTTGGGGAACCCCATTGTCTGGCCTAGAGATACATAAGGATACTGCAGTGATCACAGCAGCTCACTCTCTGACCAGACGGAGAGTCAACCTGTGAAGAGAGCAACAGATTGAACAACTTGAAAGACCAGCAAAAGTTACAAGTATCTGGGAAGTATTTTAAGATTCAAAAGAACTGGAAAGTTAGAAATAGACTTTTTAAAACTGTAAAGTTTAACTCTTAACATTTGTTGTCTCAAATAAAGTTGCAACCTGATTGAAGACTGGTGTTGTGCAGTCCTTTCCTGATACATGCCACAGTGCCTGGGAAAATTAACATTGTGTACACTGATTGAGGAGTCTTCCAGTCACCCTGTTCCAGACAATGCTAGCATCCCATCATACATAGACCAGAACATTAAAGGGCAAACCATCTTTTAAATTTCTTACTTTTCTTTAATTCACACATGGGATATTTATTGCCTGTCCCCAGTAGCCTCCTTCAGGGGGTGGTGATGAGTTGCCTTCTTGAACTGCTGCAGGTCTGTGTGCTATAGTGAGCCCCGAGTGAGTGAATTCCAGGATTTTGACCCAGCATCAATGAAGAAAGAGTATTATTTCCGAGTCAGGAGAGTCAGTGGCTTGGAGAGGAACTTGGGAACAGTGATGTTCACATATATCTGCTGTCCTTTTCCTTTTCGATGGCAGTGGTTGTGGGTTTGATTAGTGTTATGGCATAAGGGCCTTGGTGAATTTCTGCACTGTGTCTTGTAGATGGTACTCACTGCTGCTACTGTGCCTGGGTGTTGGGGGAGAGGATGTTTGTGGATATGATGCCAACCAAGCGGGCGTCTTTGTTGTGGATGGTGTCGAACTTCTCGAGTACTGTTGGAGCTGCACCTATCCAGGCAAGTGGGAGTATTACATCACACGCCTAACACATGCCATGTAAATGTAGAAGGAGTCAGGAGGGGAGGTAGTCTCTGCAGGAATTCCTAGACCCCGACCTGCTGTAGAATTCTTCACTGGTTTTAATAATGTTCAACTACGGGGTCATTCAACACTTCTCAGCTGAGCTCCTGCAGCAATCCAACTCATGGTTTGGACACTTTATACAACTATATAGAGGATTGCTGTTACAGCACCCAGAAACCTGTGACCGTTTAGCTCTCCCTAACTAAGGAAGGACAGGTTTATATTGGAAGTAGATCAGTGAAGGTTCAGCAGGTAGATTCTTGGCTTGAAGTAGTTTTCAGAAATGGGAACATAGAACAAATTAGACTTATTCTCCATGAACATGAGATGATTCTTCGTCAAACATGTGATATTCTGAGATGGCATTTCTGTGAAGGTTAAGCTGCACCCCCACTTTGTTCCCAAAGAAATGGCCTTCAGCCCCACCCCACTCTGGTCTGCTACCAACAGCCATCAGCCCCACCTCACTCTTTTCCCCTACCAACAGCCATTAGTCCCACTCCCACTCTGTTCCCCTAAAAACAGCCTTCAGCCCCACTCTCACTCTGTTCTCCTACCAACAGCCATCAGTCCCACCCCACTCTGTTCCCCTACCAACAGCCTTCAGCCCCACCTCACTCTGTTCCCCTAACAACAGCTTTCAGCCCCAAATCACTCTGTTCCCCTACTAACAGCCATCAGCCCCATCCCGCTCTGTTCCCCTACCAACAGCTTTCAGTTCCACCCCACTCTGTTCCCCTACCAACAGCCATCAGTCCCACCCCACTCTGTTCCCCTACCAACAGCCTTCAGCCCCACCTCACTCTTTTCCCCTACCAACAGCCATTAGTCCCACTCCCACTCTGTTCCCCTAAAAACAGCCTTCAGCCCCACTCTCACTCTGTTCTCCTACCAACAGCCATCAGTCCCACCCCACTCTGTTCCCCTACCAACAGCCTTCAGCCCCACCTCACTCTGTTCCCCTAACAACAGCTTTCAGCCCCAAATCACTCTGTTCCCCTACTAACAGCCATCAGCCCCATCCCGCTCTGTTCCCCTACCAACAGCTTTCAGTCCCACCCCACTCTGTTCCCCTACTAACAGCTTTCAGTTCCACTCCCACTCTGTTCACCTACCAACAGCCATCAGTCCCACCCCACTCTGTTCCCCTACCAACAGCTTTCAGTTCCACCCCACTCTGTTCCCCTACCAACAACCAACAGTCCAACCCCACTCTGTTCCCCTACCAACAGCCAACCGTCCAACACCACTCTGTTCCCCTACCAACAGCCTTCAGTCCCACTCCCACTCTGTTCCCCTACCAACAACCATCAGTCCCACCCCACTCTGTTCCTCGAGCAATGCCCTTCAGTCCCACCCTCACTCTATTTCCCAAGTTATAGCCTTCAGCCCCATCCCACTCTGTTGGCCTAGCAACTGCCTTCAGGCCCACCCCCACTCTGTTCCTATAGCAACACGTTCTGGTTGCTATGGGAACCACTTCCATTCAGAGAGACAGGGGCAGAAGATCATAGAGTCATAGAGATACACGGCATGGAATCAGACCCTTCGGTCCAATTCATCCATGCCGACCAGATGTCCTGACCAAATGTAGCCCCATTTGCCTGCACTGGCCCATCTCCCTCCAAACCCTTCCTATTCATGTACCCATCCAGATGCCTTTTAAATACTGTAATTGTACTAGACTCCACCACTTCCTCTGGCAGCTCATTCCATACACACACCACCCTCTGTGTGAAAAGGTTGCCCCTTAGGTCCCATTTATATCTTTCCCCTCTCACCCTAAACCTATGCCCTCTCGTTCTGGACTCCCCCACCCCAGGGAAAAGATTTCGTCTATTTATCCTGTCCATGTCCGTCATGATTTTATAAACCTCTATAAGGTCACCCCTCAGCTTCCGATGCTCCAGGGAAAACAGCCCCAGCCTGTTCAACCTCTCCCTATAGCTCAAATCCTCCAACTCTGGCACCTTCCTTGTCAAGCTTTTCTGAACCCTTTCAAGTTTCACAACATCTTTCCGATTGGGAGGAGACGAGAATTGCACGCAATATTCCAAAAGTGGCCTAACCATGGAAGACTATCATCTACAATTCTCCTCCGATACGCTCACCATCCTGACTTGGAAACATATTGCCGTTCCTTCTGTGTCTTTGTAACAAAATTCATGGAAATTCCTCCATAACAGGATTGTTGATCTACTTACAGCAAGTGGACTGCAGTGTTTAAAGAAGATGGGTCACTACACCCTTCTCAAGGATAAGTCGGGATAGTCAATAAACCTGGCCCAGCCAGTTATGCTTATATGCCATTGGTTTGTGAAAGGCAGAAGAACTGGATTGTCAAACCTCACATGACAATGGCTCCTTGCAGTCCGACCCCTGCCTGTTAAAGTCCAACATCATTCTAGCCAATAGTCTGTCTTCATCCCATACAAGGAATGGGACATTGTGTTTTCCACGGTGCAAAAACAAGGCTCTGATTTGCCAGTGGGTGTGGGGACAAAGCTGGGAATTTGTGAGCAGGTCAAATGGAATGCCAAGCTCTGTTCTTACCACACAGGAGCTGGGCTGCCTAGAGAAACAGGGAAGGAGGAGAATGTTGGAAATGGGCAATGGATTGGAATTTGCGCTTTGTAAAGATGCAGTAATATTAAAGAGAACATTCACATTGAGGCAGAGTCACAGTAGGAATAAACGTGGATGAGTGAACTCAGCGCTAATGGGTGGCTGGTGTTTGTTGGATGAGCTTTACACATGCACCTTTGTAACTGGAGTGTGGCCAATTGAGAATCTGAAGAACACAGAACAGTGCAGCACAGTACAGGCCCTTCGGTCCTTGATGTTGTGCCGGCCTTTTATCCTACTCTGACATCAGTCTAACCAACATACCTATGTGCCTATCCAAGAGTCTCTTCAATGTCCCTAATGTCTCTGACTCTTCTACCACTACTGGCAGTGCATTCCGTACACCCACCACTCTCTGTGTAAAGCCTACCTCCAACATCTCCCCTAAACCTCCTTCCTTAAAATTATGACCCCTCATGTAAGACACTTCCATAATGGGAAAAGTTCTCTGGCTATCGACTCTATCTATGCCTCTCAACATCTTGTACACCTCTATCAAGTCCCCTCTCATCCTTCTTCTCTCCAATGACAACAGCCCTAGCTCCCTCAACCTCTCTTCATAAGACATGCCCTCCAGTCCAGGCAGCATCCTGGTAAATCTCCTCGGCACCCTCTCTAAAGCTTCCACATCCTTCCTTTAAAGAACTGAACACAATATTCCAAGTGTGGTCTAACCAGGGCTTTATAGAGCTGCAGCATAACCTCACGGCTCTTAAACTCAATCCTCCTGCTAATGAAACCAACATACCATATGCCTTCTTAACAACCCTATCAATTCGGGTGGCAACTTTGAGGGATCGATCGACATGGATCCCAAGATCCCTCTGTTTCTCCACACTGCCAAGAATCCTGTCTTTAACACTGTATTCTGCATTCAAATTCAACCTTCCCAAGTGAACGACATCACACTTTTCCAGGTTGGACTCCATTTGCCACTTCTCAGCCCAGCTCTGTATCCTGTTAATGTCCCATTGCAATCTACAACAGCCCTCTGCACTATCCACAACTCCACCAACCTTCATGTCATCAGCAAACTTATTAACTCACTCTTCCATTTTCTCATCCAAGTCGTTAATAAAAATCACAAAGAGCAGAGGTCCCAGAACAGATCCCTGTGGACACAACTGGTCACCGAGCTCCAGGCTGAATACTTTCTATCTATGACCACCCTCTGTCTTCTATGGGCCAGCCAATTCTGGATCCAGACAGACAGGTTTCCCTGTATCCCATGCCTCCTTACTTTCTGAGTGATCTTACCATGGGGAACCTTGTCAAACACCTTGACTAAAATCCATGTAAACCACATCCACTGCTCTACCTTCATCAATGTGTTTTGTCACACCCTTAAAGAATTCCTTAAAGTTTGTGAGACATGACCAACCCCTCACAAAGCGATGCTATCTCTAATCAAGCTACGCTTTCCCAAACAATCATAAATCCTGTTTTCAGAATACTCTCCAATACGTTTCCTGATAAAATTCTAACAGGGCTAGCTCGGGGCAATTGCATGGAGAATGTTCTCTACTGTCAGGGAGTCCAGCCTGGTCACAGTCCAAGGATTAAGTGCAGGACTGTGATGAGGAGAAACATCTTCATCCATAGAGTGGTAAGTCTGTGGTATTGTCTGCCACAGTTCTGCCCAGAATACTGGATGTTTTCAGGAAGGAGTTAGATAACGTTAGGGCTCAAGGGATCAAAAGGTATGGGGAGAAAGTGGGAACAGGGTACGGCTTGAGTGATCAGCTCTGACCATGATGAATGGTGGAGCAGGCTGGAAGGGCCAAATGGCCGACTCCTGCACCCATTTGCTCTGTTTGATGTTTCAGTCCAAAACAAAAATGTGCAGGACGGGAACAACCTGCTTCAACCTCACACTGAAGTGGGATTGAAGTCAGTAGACAAGGAGCAGATGTGGTATTCGGCTTTGAAGTGGACAGCTTTGATCTTCCCAAACCTAAATGCTAAAGGCAGGCATGAATTGAGCGTTACAGGTTGATGAATGAACATTGATACATGGCATTAGTGCTCCCTGAATTCAGCAATTTGTTCATGCACTTCACAAAAATGATTACACATCCAGTGTCTGAATACAGAGGGTCAAGGAAGGCAAAGGAACAGCATGGTACTGCAGGGTGGCACGGTGGCTCAGTGGTTAGCACTGCTGTCTCGTAGCACCACAGAACTGGGTTCAATTCCATCTTCGGGCAGCCATCTATGTGGAGTTTGCACATTCTCCCCGTGTCTGGTGAGTTTCCTGTGGGTGCTCTGGTTTCCTCCCACAGTCCAAAGGTGTGCAGGTTAGGTGAGTTGGCCATGCTAAATTGCCCGTAATGTTCAGGGAGGTGAGGTTAGGTGCATTAGTCAGGGGGAAACATAGAATAAGAGGGGAATGGGTCTGGATGGATTACTGCTCGGATGATTGGTGTAGACTTGCTGGGTCGAAGGGTCTGTTTCCACATTGTAGGGATTTTCATTCTACATGGGAGACTGGGGAGAGAACAATTGACCACACTCATCAATTCAAAGGTAGCTTTTTGTTAGAAATGCATTTCCATCTAGCAGAACAAGGGCAGCAAGTACATGGGAACCAGCCCCCACCCCCACCACCTCCATCCCTCCACCATCCCCCACCCCTACTCCAAACCACCAGGAAGTTCCCCACCAGCCACTCACCATCCTGACTTGGAAATATATCGCCATTCTTTCACTGTCGCTGGGTCAAAATCCTGGAATTCCCTCCCTAAGGGCATTGTGGGTCAACTTACAGTACATGGACTACAGCAGTACAAGAAGGCAGCTCACCACCACCTTCCCAAGAGCAACTTGGGACAAGCAATAAATCCTGGGCCCAGCCAGCGATGGCCATGTCCCATGAGTGAATTAATAAAAAAAAACTCCCCTCCCAGACAGTGCATTCCAGATCTCTCCCCTCTCCACCACATCCCACCCTCTGAGTGAAGCAAGTTTTCCACAAATTCCCACGAAACAATCACTTTAAGATTGTGCTTCCATGTAACTGATGCTTTGACTAAGGAGATCGGATGCCATCCACGTTGTCCATTCACCTCATAATCTTATACACCTCAATCAGGTCCTTCCTCAACCTTCCCTGCTCCAAAGATAATAACCTGAGCTTACCCAGCCTCCATTCATAGTTGATACGCTCCATCCTAGGCTACATCCTGGTGATTCTCCTCTGTACTCCCTCCACACCTCTCCTAATAAAACCTAACACACTGTATGCCTTCTTAACAACCCTATCAACATGGGTGGCAACTTACAGGGATTTATGTACCTGGACATTGAGATCTCTCTGCTCGTCTACACTACTGAGGATCTTACCATTAGCCCAGTACTCTTTATTCCTGTTGCTCCTTCCAAAGTGAATCATCTCATACTTTTCTGCACTAAACTCCATTTGCCAGCTCTCAGCTAAGCTCTGCAGCTTATCTATGTCCCTCTGAAACCCACAACATCCTTCGTCACTATCCACAACTCCACCAGCCTTAGTGTCATCCGTAAATTTACTAACCCAGCCTTTTACACACTCCTCCAGGTCATTTATAAAAATGACAAACAGCAGTGGCCCCAAAACAGACCCTTGCGGTACACCACTAGTAACTGAGCTCCAGGATGAACATTTCCCAGCAACCACCACCCTCTGTTTTCTTTCAGCGAGCCAATTTCTGATCCAAACCACTAAATCACCCTCAATCTCATACCTCCGTATTTTGTGCAATAGCCTACTATGGGAAACCTTATCAAACACCTTACTGAAGTCCATATACACCACAACAACTTCTTTATCCTCAGCCATCTGTTTTTGGTCACCTTCTCAAGGAACTCAATAAGGTTTGTGAGACATGACCCACCCTTCACAAAACCATGTTGACTATCCCTAATCAACTTATTCCTTTCTAGATGATTATAAATCCTATCTCTTGTGACCTTTTCCAACTCTTTACCCACAACTGAAGTAAGTCACACTGGTCTATAATTACCGGGGTTGTCTCTACTCCCCTTCTTGAACAAGGGAACAACATTTGCTATCCTCCAGTCTTCTGGCACTATTTCTGTCGACAATGACGACATAAAGATCAAAGCCAAAGGCCTGTGCTGCAGGTACCAGTGGGTTCAACCTTCTCAGGTTCTGGCTCTTTCTAGTATTAACACAGCGCAAGAGAAAACTTCACAAAAATTGTTTTGCCAAGCCCCTGCTGGGATCCGAGGACCCCACTGCACAGCAAAGTTTTGAAAACCTCCCCCGTTGCTGCATGCTAGTACTGTCCCACCCCAGAGGATGCTGTCGGGAGGACTTGCTCTCATTCTGAAATGACAGAACCCCGACTGCTGTTCCCTACTGTAGGCACAGTATCATGCTTCACACAGATGTCCTATTTCTCCTCCCTGCTCCTCACCTTGGCTTGTACTGCATTGGAATGCAGACAGACTAATACACACCTTTAATGCATTGTCGGAGCAGTGATGTTATTTTTTTTATAAAACATTATCTCAGAATGTGTTGAAAGATGGAATTTACTTTAATCAAAACCTGCAGCCATTCTAAAAGATGAAAGACTAGCAGCAATCTAGGTTTGTTCTATAAATCATATCAGTCGTTTGACACTTTAATCTTTTGCTATAAATTCTGTGTCCTATGATCCTGATGAAGAAGCAACACTCAAAGCTTATTCTTCCAAATAAACCTGTTGGACTATAACCTGGTGTTGTGCGATTTTTAAACTTTGTCCACCCCAGTCCAACACCAGCACCTCCACATCTTGTTCTGCTAAATGCAAGTTAAGAATCTGATCAGCTTGCAATCACAATAAAATCACTTGATAACACACTGGGAGATAACAGTTTTGTTCATCTTAGCCTGAAAGACATCAGCAGCCTATATTATCCCGGGGGGCGGGGGGGGGGAGGGAAGCAGTGAAAAAGTCCCAAGGCAAAAGGGCCAGCTGATTGAATAGTCTAAACTCTCCTCAGTGCTGGTGGTGTACATATCAAATGTCCAGATCATAAGACACAGAATTTATAGCAAAAGATCACTGTGTCATGCATGCAACTGGTACAATATATTGAACAAACCTGGGTTGCTGTTAAGTCTTTCATCTTTTTGAATGGGCTGCTATCATTTATTGTAAATCCCACAAATTCTTTCAAGCCACCTTCTCAAGTTAACTTAAAGTTTTATATTAAAAACAAAGTGACATCTCAGCTCAGACAATGCATTAAAGATGTGAGGTTAGAGTCTGTCTGTATGGCAATCTTGAGCCAGACTGGTTCTATTTCCAAAGTAGGACTTTATAAAATGTTACACAGATTGACTGCCTGCATTGACTGCCCGCAGACTATATGCTTTTTGAACAAAATAGAATGTATCTGCAAATACAATTCTGTAAATGCAAATTCACCTCAGAGACTTACGTGGTGGTTGGGGGGTGGGTAGAGAGAGAGAGAGACAGAGAGAGAGAGAGATTTTGTGTGTGTGTGTATTTGTGTGTCTGAGAGAGCGTACGTATGAGAGAGGCTCTGCGTCAATGTGTGAGTATGTAAGAGCGTGCGTGTATGTGTATGTGTGAGAGTGTTTAATGTAGTGAGGTCACCTGTAGTGTGACATGAACCCCGGGTCCCGGTAGAGGCCCTCCCTATGGGTACCGTTCTTGGCTATCAGCTTCTGCTCAGCCACTCTGTGTTGTTGTGTATCCTGACGTCTGCCTTGGAGGATGGTCACCTGAAGATCCAAGGCCAAATGTCCTTGACTGCTGAAGTGCTCCCCGACTGGGAGGGAACATCTCTGTCTGGTGATTGTTGTGCAGTTTCCATTCATCCGTTGTCATAGTGTCTGCTTGGCCTCACCAATGTACCATGCAGGGTGGCACGGTGGCTCAGTAGTTAGCACTGCTGCCTCACAGTGCCAGGAACTGTTCAATTACAACCTCGGGTGACTGTCTGTGTGGAGTTTGCACATTCTCCCTGTGCCAGCATAGGTTTCCCCCAGGGGCTCCAGTTTCCTCCCACAGTCCAAAGATCTGCAGGTTAGGTGAATTGGCCATGCTAAATTGCCCGTAGTGTTCAGGTATGTATAGGTCAGGTGCATTAGTCAGGGATAAACATAGAATAATTGGGTAGGGGATTGGGTCTGGATGGGTTACTCTTCGTCAGGTTGGTGTAGATTTGTTGGACCAAGGGTCCTGCTTCCACACTGTAGGGATTCTATGATTCTATGCCTCGGGGCATCCTTGCCTGCAGTGATTGAGATAGACAACGTTGGCCGAGTCACATGTGTACCTGCCATGTACATGGTGGGAGGTGTCCGCACATGTAATGGTGGTATCCGTGTCAACACTCTGACACGTCTTGCACTGTTTGCCATGACAGGGCTGTACAGTATTGTAGTCAATGTTGTCCTGAAGGCTGGGCAGTTTGCTGTGAACGATGATCTGTTTAAGCATTAGCGGTTATTTAAAAGCGAGAAGTGGAAGTAGGGAAGGTCTCGGCAAGGTTCTTATCCTCATTGATAATGTGCTGCAGGCTGTGAAAAACATGACATAGTTTCTCCAATCCTGGGAAATTGCTGGAAAAGCGCAGTAGGTCAGGCAGCATCCAAGGAACAGGAGAATCGACGTTTCGGGCATAAGCCGTTCTTCAGGAATCCTGGGCGTATGCCCGAAACGTCGATTCTCCTGTTCCTTGGATGCTGCCTGACCTGCTGCGCTTTTCCAGCAACACATTTTCAGCATTTACTTTCATATACACAAGATAATAAGTAAATTGAGGGGGCAGTTAAGATCTCTTTGACGGTTCATGTTGACCAGTCTGTAGAGAGGATGATATCTGTGGAACCAGAGATCGTTTACTGAATCCCAACGTTCTCCAGATCAAATCCCCTTTCACAGCTTTGCTGTGTAGCTCACCAGCTGATGTAGATCTCCCCACAGTCTGCAGACAGCTTCCCCAAAACCAATGACGAATGTTTTATCATCTGCAAATTCGATATCCGACACCAATTCCACAACAGTGATATATACACCAGGCAAACAGGTGACTAATTTCGATTAAAAAATAAAATAACCGATCTGATATAATAAATAATGCTGTGCCGAAAAACAATGGACTGCCCACCCACTTTTCACTTGATATTAGGCTGTATTTCACAAAAAAAAAACTGAGTAATGTTGAAAGGAGTGAAATCTTGAAATAAAATGAAAAGGTCAGATATTCTGTCATGACACCAGTTAGTTTGAAACGGGTATCATCCTCAATTTCAAAGTGGTGGCCGCCCTCCAGAGGTTTGGCCCCGTTAATGTGGCTGACTCAAGGTGATGTGCAGATGTAAGTGTTTCATTCCCACTGCTGGAAATGGGCTTTTTGCTGTTGAGTGGTTTAAAAAGCAGCAGCTTGCGATGGCCGGAAATCGAACCCGGGTCAACTGCTTGGAAGGCAGCTATGCTCACCACTATACCACCATCGCTACGCTAGCGACAGCTCTGGACATCAGCTGATGTGCAATTCCACCAATAGTTCTTGATTCGAAATTTCGTTCGTTTTTTGATGCAAATTTTCCGGTGAAATATTAGAATTCAGAAGTAATAAATGATTAAGTTTTACTCATTTCATAGTTCGCATTATACCTTTTAATTCACACTTTTTAACAGTTCGGAAAGCAGAAATCTCTCGAAAAATGTGTATCAATCCGCACTTTGATTCTGTTGATAGATTTGTAGTTTTCTCTGTTACTTTGGAGAAGAGGGGGAGGGTGGAGTGGCAGCTGGGAGGGAGAGAAACCAGGGTAATTTTCAATGTTTTAAAATCAGAGTGTCATACAGCATGGAAACAGATCCGTAGCTCCAACCAGTTTATGCTGACTATATACCCAAACCCAACTGCAACCACCTGCATGCACTTGAACATTTCCCATTTGCTCGCATTTGGTCATATCTCTCTAAACCTTTCCTATTCATGAACATATCCAAGTGTCTTTTCAACGTTGTAACTATACCTGCGTCCATCTATCTCTGACAGTTCATTGCACACACCAAACACTCGATGTGTAAAAAATTTATCCCTCATTTCCTTTTTAAATCCATAATCCCCTTTCCACTCAACAGCAAATCAAAGATCCATCTCAATGCTTTTCACAATAAGTAACTCCCCCAGTCCCTCCGTCATAAATCAATGGTCCATTTAAACAAACTGGGAATTGCATTCCTAATGTTTTTAAAATCAATAAATGCCCAGCCCTTATTAATGAATAAACGGTCCTTTTAAATAAACCCTGACCATTCCCAATGTTTGAAGTAAGCAGTAACCATCAGACCCCTAATCAGGATGGGTACATGAATAGAAAGGGTTTGGAGGGATATGGGCCAGGTGCTGGCAGGTGGGACTAGATTGGGTTGGACTATCTGGTCGGCATGGACAGTTTGGACCGAAGGGTGTGTTTCCTTGCTGTGCATCTCTATGATTCCACGTGAAGGGGCATCTTAAATCAGAGAGGGATCTGAGTGTGGGGACATGTATTGTTCAAACTTACATTTACTTTCGTATTGGAGAAAGTGAGGACTGCAGGTGCTGGAGATCAGAGCTGAAAATGTGTTGCTGGAAAAGCGCAGCAGGTCAAGCAGCATCCAAGGAACAGGAGAATCGACGTTTCGGGCATAAGCCGTTCTTCAGGAATCCTGGGCGTATGCCCGAAACGTCGATTCTCCTGTTCATTGGATACTGCCTGACCTGCTGCGCTTTTCCACCAACACATTTTCAGCATTTACTTTCATATACACAAGATAATAAGTAAATTGAGGGGGCAGTTAAGATCTCTTTGTCGGTTCATGTTGACCAGTCTGTAGAGAGGATGATATCTGTGGAACCAGAGATCGTTTACTGAATCCCAACGTTCTCCAGATCAAATCCCCTTTCACAGCTTTGCTGTGTAGCTCACCAGCTGATGTAGATCTCCCCACAGTCTGCAGACAGCTTCCCCAAAACCAATGACGAATGTTTTATCATCTGCAAATTCGATATCCGACACCAATTCCACAACAGTGATATATACACCAGGCAAACAGGTGACTAATTTCGATTAAAAAATAAAATAACCGATCTGATATAATAAATAATGCTGTGCCCATAAACAATGGACTGCCCACCGACTTTTCACTTGATATTAGGCTGCATTTCACCAAAAGAAAACTGAGAGTAATGTTGAAAAGAGTGAAATCTTGAAATAAAGTGAAAAGCTCAGGATTTCTGTCATGACACCAGTTAATTTGAAACGGGTATCATCCTCAATTTCAAAGTGGTGGCCGCCCTCCAGAGGTTTGGCCCCGTTAATGTGGCTGACTCAAGGTGATGTGCAGATGTGAGTGTTTCATTCCCACTGCTGGAAATGGTCTTTTTGCTGTTGAGTGGTTTAAAAGCTGCAGCTTGCGATGGCCGGGAAACGAACCCGGGTCAACTACTTGGAAGGCAGCTATGCTCACCACTATACCACCATCGCCACCACAGGCGCGGCTCCAAACATCAGGGAACGTGCAATTCGACCAATAGTTCTTGATTCGAAATTTCGTTCGTTTTTTGATGCAAATTTTCCGGTGAAATAATAGAATTCAGAAGTAATAAAAGATTGAGTTTTACTGATTTGATAGTTTTCATTATACCTTTTAATTCACACTTTTTAACAGTTCGGGAAGCAGAAATCTCTCGAAAAATGTGTATCAATCCGCACTTTGATTCTGTTGATAGATTTGTAGTTTTCTCTGTAACTTTGGAGAAGAGAGGGAGGGTGGAGTGGCAGCTGGGAGGGAGAGAAACCAGGGTAATTTTCAATGTTTTAAAATCAGAGTGTCATACAGCATGGAAACAGATCCTTAGCTCCAACCAGTTTATGCTGACTATATCCCCAAACCCAACTGCAACCACCTGCATGCACTTGAACATTTCCCATTTGCTCGCATTTGGTCATATCTCTCTAAACCTTTCCTATTCATGAACATATCCAAGTGTCTTTTCAACGTTGTAACTATACCTGCGTCCATCTATCTCTGACAGTTCATTGCACACACCAAACACTCGATGTGTAAAAAATTTATCCCTCATTTCCTTTTTAAATCCATAATCCCCTTTCCACTCAACAGCAAATCAAAGATCCATCTCAATGCTTTTCACAATAAGTAACTCCCCCAGTCCCTCACTCATAAATCAATGGTCCATTTAAATAAACTGGGAATTGCATTCCTAATGTTTTTAAAATCAATAAATGCCCAGCCCTTATTAATGAATAAACGGTCCTTTTAAATAAACCCTGACCATTCCCAATGTTTGAAGTAAGCAGTAACCATCAGACCCCTAATCAGGATGGGTACATGAATAGAAAGGGTTTGGAGGGATATGGGCCAGGTGCTGGCAGGTGGGACTAGATTGGGTTGGACTATCTGGTCGGCATGGACAGTTTGGACCGAAGGGTGTGTTTCCTTGCTGTGCATCTCTATGATTCCACGTGAAGGGGCATCTTAAATCAGAGAGGGATCTGAGTGTGGGGACATGTATTGTTCAAACTTACATTTACTTTCGTATTGGAGAAAGTGAGGACTGCAGGTGCTGGAGATCAGAGCTGAAAATGTGTTGCTGGAAAAGCGCAGCAGGTCAAGCAGCATCCAAGGAACAGGAGAATCGACGTTTCGGGCATAAGCCGTTCTTCAGGAATCCTGGGCGTATGCCCGAAACGTCGATTCTCCTGTTCATTGGATACTGCCTGACCTGCTGCGCTTTTCCACCAACACATTTTCAGCATTTACTTTCATATACACAAGATAATAAGTAAATTGAGGGGGCAGTTAAGATCTCTTTGTCGGTTCATGTTGACCAGTCTGTAGAGAGGATGATATCTGTGGAACCAGAGATCGTTTACTGAATCCCAACGTTCTCCAGATCAAATCCCCTTTCACAGCTTTGCTGTGTAGCTCACCAGCTGATGTAGATCTCCCCACAGTCTGCAGACAGCTTCCCCAAAACCAATGACGAATGTTTTATCATCTGCAAATTCGATATCCGACACCAATTCCACAACAGTGATATATACACCAGGCAAACAGGTGACTAATTTCGATTAAAAAATAAAATAACCGATCTGATATAATAAATAATGCTGTGCCCATAAACAATGGACTGCCCACCCACTTTTCACTTGATATTAGGCTGCATTTCACCAAAAGAAAACTGAGAGTAATGTTGAAAAGAGTGAAATCTTGAAATAAAAT
The DNA here is from genome assembly GCF_037043375.1 of Chiloscyllium plagiosum. Taxonomy (NCBI): domain Eukaryota; kingdom Metazoa; phylum Chordata; class Chondrichthyes; order Orectolobiformes; family Hemiscylliidae; genus Chiloscyllium; species Chiloscyllium plagiosum. Next base: position 107,888,704 of record NW_028270150.1, on the reverse strand, counting down.
GAAAAGCTCAGGATTTCTGTCATGACACCAGTTAATTTGAAACGGGTATCATCCTCAATTTCAAAGTGGTGGCCGCCCTCCAGAGGTTTGGCCCCGTTAATGTGGCTGACTCAAGGTGATGTGCAGATGTGAGTGTTTCATTCCCACTGCTGGAAATGGTCTTTTTGCTGTTGAGTAGTTTAAATGCTGCGGCTTGCGATGGCCGGGAATCGAACCCGGGTCAACTGCTTGGAAGGCAGCTATGCTCACCACTATACCACCATCGCCACCACAGGCGCGGCTCCAAACATCAGGGAACGTGCAATTCGACCAATAGTTCTTGATTCGAAATTTCGTTCGTTTTTTGATGCAAATTTTCCGGTGAAATAATCGAATTCAGAAGTAATAAAAGATTGAGTTTTACTGATTTGATAGTTTTCATTATACCTTTTAATTCACACTTTTTAACAGTTCGGGAAGCAGAAATCTCTCGAAAAATGTGTATCAATCCGCACTTTGATTCTGTTGATAGATTTGTAGTTTTCTCTGTTACTTTGGAGAAGAGGGGGAGGGTGGAGTGGCAGCTGGGAGGGTGAGAAACCAGGGTAATTTTCAATGTTTTAAAATCAGAGTGTCATACAGCATGGAAACAGATCCTTAGCTCCAACCAGTTTATGCTGACTATATCCCCAAACCCAACTGCAACCACCTGCATGCACTTGAACATTTCCCATTTGCTAGCATTTGGTCATATCTCTCTAAACCTTTCCTATTCATGAACATATCCAAGTGTCTTTTCAACGTTGTAACTATACCTGCGTCCATCTATCTCTGACAGTTCATTGCACACACCAAACACTCGATGTGTAAAAAATTTATCCCTCATTTCCTTTTTAAATCCATAATCCCCTTTCCACTCAACAGCAAATCAAAGATCCATCTCAATGCTTTTCACAATAAGTAACTCCCCCAGTCCCTCACTCATAAATCAATGGTCCATTTAAATAAACTGGGAATTGCATTCCTAATGTTTTTAAAATCAATAAATGCCCAGCCCTTATTAATGAATAAACGGTCCTTTTAAATAAACCCTGACCATTCCCAATGTTTGAAGTAAGCAGTAACCATCAGACCCTAATCAGGATGGGTACATGAATAGAAAGGGTTTGGAGGGATATGGGCCAGGTGCTGGCAGGTGGGACTAGATTGGGGTGGACTATCTGGTCGGCATGGACAGTTTAGACCGAAGGGTGTGTTTCCTTGCTGTGCATCTCTATGATTCCACGTGAAGGGGCATCTTAAATCAGAGAGGGATCTGAGTGTGGGGACATGTATTGTTCAAACTTACATTTACTTTCGTATTGGAGAAAGTGAGGACTGCAGGTGCTGGAGATCAGAGCTGAAAATGTGTTGCTGGAAAAGCGCAGCAGGTCAGGCAGCATCCAAGGAACAGGAGAATCGACGTTTCGGGCATAAGCCGTTCTTCAGGAATCCTGGGCGTATGCCCGAAACGTCGATTCTCCTGTTCATTGGATACTGCCTGACCTGCTGCGCTTTTCCACCAACACATTTTCAGCATTTACTTTCATATACACAAGATAATAAGTAAATTGAGGGGGCAGTTAAGATCTCTTTGTCGGTTCATGTTGACCAGTCTGTAGAGAGGATGATATCTGTGGAACCAGAGATCGTTTACTGAATCCCAACGTTGTCCAGATCAAATCCCCTTTCACAGCTTTGCTGTGTAGCTCACCAGCTGATGTAGATCTCCCCACAGTCTGCAGACAGCTTCCCCAAAACCAATGACGAATGTTTTATCATCTGCAAATTCGATATCCGACACCAATTCCACAACAGTGATATATACACCAGGCAAACAGGTGACTAATTTCGATTAAAAAATAAAATAACCGATCTGATATAATAAATAATGCTGTGCCCATAAACAATGGACTGCCCACCCACTTTTCACTTGATATTAGGCTGCATTTCACCAAAAGAAAACTGAGAGTAATGTTGAAAAGAGTGAAATCTTGAAATAAAATGAAAAGCTCAGGATTTCTGTCATGACACCAGTTAATTTGAAACGGGTATCATCCTCAATTTCAAAGTGGTGGCCGCCCTCCAGAGGTTTGGCCCCGTTAATGTGGCTGACTCAAGGTGATGTGCAGATGTGAGTGTTTCATTCCCACTGCTGGAAATGGTCTTTTTGCTGTTGAGTGGTTTAAAAGCTGCAGCTTGCGATGGCCGGGAATCGAACCCGGGTCAACTGCTTGGAAGGCAGCTATGCTCACCACTATACCACCATCGCCACCACAGGCGCGGCTCCAAACATCAGGGAACGTGCAATTCGACCAATAGTTCTTGATTCGAAATTTCGTTCGTTTTTTGATGCAAATTTTCCGGTGAAATAATAGAATTCAGAAGTAATAAAAGATTGAGTTTTACTGATTTGATAGTTTTCATTATACCTTTTAATTCACACTTTTTAACAGTTCGGGAAGCAGAAATCTCTCGAAAAATGTGTATCAATCCGCACTTTGATTCTGTTGATAGATTTGTAGTTTTCTCTGTTACTTTGGAGAAGAGGGGGAGGGTGGAGTGGCAGCTGGGAGGGAGAGAAACCAGGGTAATTTTCAATGTTTTAAAATCAGAGTGTCATACAGCATGGAAACAGATCCTTAGCTCCAACCAGTTTATGCTGACTATATCCCCAAACCCAACTGCAACCACCTGCATGCACTTGAACATTTCCCATTTGCTCGCATTTGGTCATATCTCTCTAAACCTTTCCTATTCATGAACATATCCAAGTGTCTTTTCAACGTTGTAACTATACCTGCGTCCATCTATCTCTGACAGTTCATTGCACACACCAAACACTCGATGTGTAAAAAATTTATCCCTCATTTCCTTTTTAAATCCATAATCCCCTTTCCACTCAACAGCAAATCAAAGATCCATCTCAATGCTTTTCACAATAAGTAACTCCCCCAGTCCCTCACTCATAAATCAATGGTCCATTTAAATAAACTGGGAATTGCATTCCTAATGTTTTTAAAATCAATAAATGCCCAGCCCTTATTAATGAATAAACGGTCCTTTTAAATAAACCCTGACCATTCCCAATGTTTGAAGTAAGCAGTAACCATCAGACCCTAATCAGGATGGGTACATGAATAGAAAGGGTTTGGAGGGATATGGGCCAGGTGCTGGCAGGTGTGACTAGATTGGGTTGGACTATCTGGTCGGCATGGACAGTTTGGACGGAAGGGTGTGTTTCCTTGCTGTGCATCTCTATGATTCCACGTGAAGGGGCATCTTAAATCAGAGAGGGATCTGAGTGTGGGGACATGTATTGTTCAAACTTACATTTACTTTCGTATTGGAGAAAGTGAGGACTGCAGGTGCTGGAGATCAGAGCTGAAAATGTGTTGCTGGAAAAGCGCAGCAGGTCAGGCAGCATCCAAGGAGAATCGACGTTTCGGGCATAAGCCGTTCTTCAGGAATCCTGGGCGTATGCCCGAAACGTCGATTCTCCTGTTCATTGGATACTGCCTGACCTGCTGCGCTTTTCCACCAACACATTTTCAGCATTTACTTTCATATACACAAGATAATAAGTAAATTGAGGGGGCAGTTAAGATCTCTTTGTCGGTTCATGTTGACCAGTCTGTAGAGAGGATGATATCTGTGGAACCAGAGATCGTTTACTGAATCCCAACGTTCTCCAGATCAAATCCCCTTTCACAGCTTTGCTGTGTAGCTCACCAGCTGATGTAGATCTCCCCACAGTCTGCAGACAGCTTCCCCAAAACCAATGACGAATGTTTTATCATCTGCAAATTCGATATCCGACACCAATTCCACAACAGTGATATATACACCAGGCAAACAGGTGACTAATTTCGATTAAAAAATAAAATAACCGATCTGATATAATAAATAATGCTGTGCCCATAAACAATGGACTGACCACCCACTTTTCACTTGATATTAGGCTGCATTTCACCAAAAGAAAACTGAGAGTAATGTTGAAAAGAGTGAAATCTTGAAATAAAATGAAAAGCTCAGGATTTCTGTCATGACACCAGTTAATTTGAAACGGATATCATCCTCAATTTCAAAGTGGTGGCCGCCCTCCAGAGGTTTGGCCCCGTTAATGTGGCTGACTCAAGGTGATGTGCAGATGTGAGTGTTTCATTCCCACTGCTGGAAATGGTCTTTTTGCTGTTGAGTGGTTTAAAAGCTGCGGCTTGCGATGGCCGGGAATCGAACCCGGGTCAACTGCATGAAAGGCAGCTATGCTCACCACTATACCACCATCGCCACCTCAGGCGCAGCTCCAAACATCAGGGAATGTGCAATTCGACCAATAGTTCTTCATTCGAAATTTCGTTCGTTTTTTGATGCAAATTTTCCGGTGAAATAATAGAATTCAGAAGTAATAAAAGATTGAGTTTTACTGATTTGATAGTTTTCATTATACCTTTTAATTCACACTTTTTAACAGTTCGGGAAGCAGAAATCTCTCGAAAAATGTGTATCAATCCGCACTTTGATTCTGTTGATAGATTTGTAGTTTTCTCTGTTACTTTGGAGAAGAGGGGGAGGGTGGAGTGGCAGCTGGGAGGGAGAGAAACCAGGGTAATTTTCAATGTTTTAAAATCAGAGTGTCATACAGCATGGAAACAGATCCTTAGCTCCAACCAGTTTATGCTGACTATATTCCCAAACCCAACTGCAACCACCTGCATGCACTTGAACATTTCCCATTTGCTAGCATTTGGTCATATCTCTCTAAACCTTTCCTATTCATGAACATATCCAAGTGTCTTTTCAACGTTGTAACTATACCTGCGTCCATCTATCTCTGACAGTTCATTGCACACACCAAACACTCGATGTGTAAAAAATTTATCCCTCATTTCCTTTTTAAATCCATAATCCCCTTTCCACTCAACAGCAAATCAAAGATCCATCTCAATGCTTTTCACAATAAGTAACTCCCCCAGTCCCTCACTCATAAATCAATGGTCCATTTAAACAAACTGGGAATTGCATTCCTAATGTTTTTAAAATCAATAAATGCCCAGCCCTTATTAATGAATAAACGGTCCTTATAAATAAACCCTGACCATTCCCAATGTTTGAAGTAAGCAGTAACCATCAGACCCCTAATCAGGATGGGTACATGAATAGAAAGGGTTTGGAGGGATATGGGCCAGGTGCTGGCAGGTGGGACTAGATTGGGTTGGACTATCTGGTCGGCATGGACAGTTTGGACCGAAGGGTGTGTTTCCTTGCTGTGCATCTCTATGATTCCACGTGAAGGGGCATCTTAAATCAGAGAGGGATCTGAGTGTGGGGACATGTATTGTTCAAACTTACATTTACTTTCGTATTGGAGAAAGTGAGGACTGCAGGTGCTGGAGATCAGAGCTGAAAATGTGTTGCTGGAAAAGCGCAGCAGGTCAAGCAGCATCCAAGGAACAGGAGAATCGACGTTTCGGGCATAAGCCGTTCTTCAGGAATCCTGGGCGTATGCCCGAAACGTCGATTCTCCTGTTCATTGGATACTGCCTGACCTGCTGCGCTTTTCCACCAACACATTTTCAGCATTTACTTTCATATACACAAGATAATAAGTAAATTGAGGGGGCAGTTAAGATCTCTTTGTCGGTTCATGTTGACCAGTCTGTAGAGAGGATGATATCTGTGGAACCAGAGATCGTTTACTGAATCCCAACGTTCTCCAGATCAAATCCCCTTTCACAGCTTTGCTGTGTAGCTCACCAGCTGATGTAGATCTCCCCACAGTCTGCAGACAGCTTCCCCAAAACCAATGACGAATGTTTTATCATCTGCAAATTCGATATCCGACACCAATTCCACAACAGTGATATATACACCAGGCAAACAGGTGACTAATTTCGATTAAAAAATAAAATAACCGATCTGATATAATAAATAATGCTGTGCCCATAAACAATGGACTGCCCACCCACTTTTCACTTGATATTAGGCTGCATTTCACCAAAAGAAAACTGAGAGTAATGTTGAAAAGAGTGAAATCTTGAAATAAAATGAAAAGCTCAGGATTTCTGCCATGACACCAGTTAATTTGAAACGGGTATCATCCTCAATTTCAAAGTGGTGGCCGCCCTCCAGAGGTTTGGCCCCGTTAATGTGGCTGACTCAAGGTGATGTGCAGATGTGAGTGTTTCATTCCCACTGCTGGAAATGGTCTTTTTGCTGTTGAGTGGTTTAAAAGCTGCAGCTTGCGATAGCCGGGAATCGAACCCGGGACAACTGCTTGGAAGGCAGCTATGCTCACCACTATACCACCATCGCCACCACAGGCGCGGCTCCAAACATCAGGGAACGTGCAATTCGACCAATAGTTCTTGATTCGAAATTTCGTTCGTTTTTTGATGCAAATTTTCCGGTGAAATAATAGAATTCAGAAGTAATAAAAGATTGAGATTTACTGATTTGATAGTTTTCATTATACCTTTTAATTCACACTTTTTAACAGTTCGGGAAGCAGAAATCTCTCGAAAAATGTGTATCAATCCGCACTTTATTTCTGTTGATGGATTTGTAGTTTTCTCTGTTACTTTGGAGAAGAGGGGGAGGGTGGAGTGGCAGCTGGGAGGGAGAGAAACCAGGGTAATTTTCAATGTTTTAAAATCAGAGTGTCATACAGCATGGAAACAGATCCTTAGCTCCAACCAGTTTATGCCGACTATATCTCCAAACCCAACTGCAACCACCTGCATGCACTTGAACATTTCCCATTTGCTAGCATTTGGTCATATCTCTCTAAACCTTTCCTATTCATGAACATATCCAAGTGTCTTTTCAACGTTGTAACTATACCTGCGTCCATCTATCTCTGACAGTTCATTGCACACACCAAACACTCGATGTGTAAAAAATTTATCCCTCATTTCCTTTTTAAACCCATAATCCCCTTTCCACTCAACAGCAAATCAAAGATCCATCTCAATGCTTTTCACAATAAGTAACTCCCCCAGTCCCTCACTCATAAATCAATGGTCCATTTAAACAAACTGGGAATTGCATTCCTAATATTTTTAAAATCAATAAATGCCCAGCCCTTATTAATGAATAAACGGTCCTTTTAAATAAACCCTGACCATTCCCAATGTTTGAAGTAAGCAGTAACCATCAGACCCTAATCAGGATGGGTACATGAATAGAAAGGGTTTGGAGGGATATGGGCCAGGTGCTGGCAGGTGGGACTAGATTGGGTTGGACTATCTGGTCGGCATGGACAGTTTGGACCGAAGGGTGTGTTTGCTTGCTGTGCATCTCTATGATTCCACGTGAAGGGGCATCTTAAATCAGAGAGGGATCTGAGTGTGGGGACATGTATTGTTCAAACTTACATTTACTTTCGTATTGGAGAAAGTGAGGACTGCAGGTGCTGGAGATCAGAGCTGAAAATGTGTTGCTGGAAAAGCGCAGCAGGTCAGGCAGCATCCAAGGAACAGGAGAATCGACGTTTCGGGCATAAGCCGTTCTTCAGGAATCCTGGGCGTATGCCCGAAACGTCGATTCTCCTGTTCATTGGATACTGCCTGACCTGCTGCGCTTTTCCACCAACACATTTTCAGCATTTACTTTCATATACACAAGATAATAAGTAAATTGAGGGGGCAGTTAAGATCTCTTTGTCGGTTCATGTTGACCAGTCTGTAGAGAGGATGATATCTGTGGAACCAGAGATCGTTTACTGAATCCCAACGTTCTCCAGATCAAATCCCCTTTCACAGCTTTGCTGTGTAGCTCACCAGCTGATGTAGATCTCCCCACAGTCTGCAGACAGCTTCCCCAAAACCAATGACGAATGTTTTATCATCTGCAAATTCGATATCTGACACCAATTCCACAACAGTGATATATACACCAGGCAAACAGGTGACTAATTTCGATTAAAAAATAAAATAACCGATCTGATATAATAAATAATGCTGTGCCCATAAACAATGGACTGCCCACCCACTTTTCACTTGATATTAGGCTGCATTTCACCAAAAGAAAACTGAGAGTAATGTTGAAAAGAGTGAAATCTTGAAATAAAATGAAAAGCTCAGGATTTCTGTCATGACACCAGTTAATTTGAAACGGGTATCATCCTCAATTTCAAAGTGGTGGCCGCCCTCCAGAGGTTTGGCCCCGTTAATGTGGCTGACTCAAGGTGATGTGCAGATGTGAGTGTATCATTCCCACTGCTGGAAATGGTCTTTTTGCTGTTGAGTGGTTTAAAAGCTGCAGCTTGCGATGGCCGGGAATCGAACCCGGGTCAACTGCTTGGAAGGCAGCTATGCTCACCACTATACCACCATCGCCACCACAGGCGCGGCTCCAAACATCAGGGAACGTGCAATTCGACCAATAGTTCTTGATTCGAAATTTCGTTCGTTTTTTGATGCAAATTTTCCGGTGAAATAATAGAATTCAGAAGTAATAAAAGATTGAGTTTTACTGATTTGATAGTTTTCATTATACCTTTTAATTCACTCTTTTTAACAGTTCGGGAAGCAGAAATCTCTCGAAAAATGTGTATCAATCCGCACTTTGATTCTGTTGATAGATTTGTAGTTTTCTCTGTTACTTTGGAGAAGAGGGGGAGGGTGGAGTGGCAGCTGGGAGGGAGAGAAACCAGGGTAATTTTCAATGTTTTAAAATCAGAGTGTCATACAGCATGGAAACAGATCCTTAGCTCCAACCAGTTTATGCTGACTATATCCCCAAACCCAACTGCAACCACCTGCATGCACTTGAACATTTCCCATTTGCTAGCATTTGGTCATATCTCTCTAAACCTTTCCTATTCATGAACATATCCAAGTGTCTTTTCAACGTTGTAACTATACCTGCGTCCATCTATCTCTGACAGTTCATTGCACACACCAAACACTCGATGTGTAAAAAATGTATCCCTCATTTCCTTTTTAAATCCATAATCCCCTTTCCACTCAACAGCAAATCAAAGATCCATCTCAATGCTTTTCACAATAAGTAACTCCCCCAGTCCCTCACTCATAAATCAATGGTCCATTTAAATAAACTGGGAATTGCATTCCTAATGTTTTTAAAATCAATAAATGCCCAGCCCTTATTAATGAATAAACGGTCCTTTTAAATAAACCCTGACCATTCCCAATGTTTGAAGTAAGCAGTAACCATCAGACCCCTAATCAGGATGGGTACATGAATAGAAAGGGTTTGGAGGGATATGGGCCAGGTGCTGGCAGGTGGGACTAGATTGGGTTGGACTATCTGGTCGGCATGGACAGTTTGGACCGAAGGGTGTGTTTCCTTGCTGTGCATCTCTATGATTCCACGTGAAGGGGCATCTTAAATCAGAGAGGGATCTGAGTGTGGGGACATGTATTGTTCAAACTTACATTTACTTTCGTATTGGAGAAAGTGAGGACTGCAGGTGCTGGAGATCAGAGCTGAAAATGTGTTGCTGGAAAAGCGCAGCAGGTCAAGCAGCATCCAAGGAACAGGAGAATCGACGTTTCGGGCATAAGCCGTTCTTCAGGAATCCTGGGCGTATGCCCGAAACGTCGATTCTCCTGTTCATTGGATACTGCCTGACCTGCTGCGCTTTTCCACCAACACATTTTCAGCATTTACTTTCATATACACAAGATAATAAGTAAATTGAGGGGGCAGTTAAGATCTCTTTGTCGGTTCATGTTGACCAGTCTGTAGAGAGGATGATATCTGTGGAACCAGAGATCGTTTACTGAATCCCAACGTTCTCCAGATCAAATCCCCTTTCACAGCTTTGCTGTGTAGCTCACCAGCTGATGTAGATCTCCCCACAGTCTGCAGACAGCTTCCCCAAAACCAATGACGAATGTTTTATCATCTGCAAATTCGATATCCGACACCAATTCCACAACAGTGATATATACACCAGGCAAACAGGTGACTAATTTCGATTAAAAAATAAAATAACCGATCTGATATAATAAATAATGCTGTGCCCATAAACAATGGACTGCCCACCCACTTTTCACTTGATATTAGGCTGCATTTCACCAAAAGAAAACTGAGAGTAATGTTGAAAAGAGTGAAATCTTGAAATAAAATGAAAAGCTCAGGATTTCTGTCATGACACCAGTTAATTTGAAACGGGTATCATCCTCAATTTCAAAGTGATGGCCGCCCTCCAGAGGTTTGGCCCCGTTAATGTGGCTGACTCAAGGTGATGTGCAGATGTGAGTGTTTCATTCCCACTGCTGGAAATGGTCTTTTTGCTGTTGAGTGGTTTAAAAGCTGCAGCTTGCGATGGCCGTGAATCGAACCCGGGTCAACTGCTTGGAAGGCAGCAACGCTCACCACTATACCACCATCGCCACCACAGCCGCGCCTCCAAACATCAGGGAACGTGCAATTCGACCAATAGTTCTTGATTCGAAATTTCGTTCGTTTTTTGATGCAAATTTTCCGGTGAAATAATAGAATTCAGAAGTAATAAAAGATTGAGTTTTACTGATTTGATAGTTTTCATTATACCTTTTAATTCACACTTTTTAACAGTTCGGGAAGCAGAAATCTCTCGAAAAATGTGTATCAATCCGCACTTTGATTCTGTTGATAGATTTGTAGTTTTCTCTGTTACTTTGGAGAAGAGGGGGAGGGTGGAGTGGCAGCTGGGAGGGAGAGAAACCAGGGTAATTTTCAATGTTTTAAAATCAGAGTGTCATACAGCATGGAAACAGATCCTTAGCTCCAACCAGTTTATGCTGACTATATCCCCAAACCCAACTGCAACCACCTGCATGCACTTGAACATTTCCCATTTGCTAGCATTTGGTCATATTTCTCTAAACCTTTCCTATTCATGAACATATCCAAGTGTCTTTTCAACGTTGTAACTATACCTGCGTCCATCTATCTCTGACAGTTCATTGCACACACCAAACACTCGATGTGTAAAAAATTTACCCCTCATTTCCTTTTTAAATCCATAATCCCCTTTCCACTCAACAGCAAATCAAAGATCCATCTCAACGCTTTTCACAATAAGTAACTCCCCCAGTCCCTCACTCATAAATCAATGGTCCATTTAAACAAACTGGGAATTGCATTCCTCATGTTTTTAAAATCAATAATTGCCTAGCCCTTATTAATGAATAAACGGTCCTTTTAAATAAACCCTGACCATTCCCAATGTTTGAAGTAAGCAGTAACCATCAGACCCCTAATCAGGATGGGTACATGAATAGAAAGGGTTTGGAGGGATATGGGCCAGGTGCTGGCAGGGGGACTAGATTGGGTTGGACTATCTGGTCGGCATGGACAGTTTGGACCGAAGGGTGTGTTTCCTTGCTGTGCATCTCTATGATTCCACGTGAAGGGGCATCTTAAATCAGAGAGGGATCTGAGTGTGGGGACATGTATTGTTCAAACTTACATTTACTTTCGTATTGGAGAAAGTGAGGACTGCAGGTGCTGGAGATCAGAGCTGAAAATGTGTTGCTGGAAAAGCGCAGCAGGTCAGGCAGCATCCAAGGAACAGGAGAATCGACGTTTCGGGCATAAGCCGTTCTTCAGGAATCCTGGGCGTATGCCCGAAACGTCGATTCTCCTGTTCATTGGATACTGCCTGACCTGCTGCGCTTTTCCACCAACACATTTTCAGCATTTACTTTCATATACACAAGATAATAAGTAAATTGAGGGAGCAGTTAAGATCTCTTTGTCGGTTCATGTTGACCAGTCTGGAGAGAGGATGATATCTGTGGAACCAGAGATCGTTTACTGAATCCCAACGTTCTCCAGATCAAATCCCCATTCACAGCTTTGCTGTGTAGCTCACCAGCTGATGTAGATCTCCCCACAGTCTGCAGACAGCTTTCCCAAAACCAATGACGAATGTTTTATCATCTGCAAATTCGATATCCGACACCAATTCCACAACAGTGATATATACACCAGGCAAACAGGTGACTAATTTCGATTAAAAAATAAAATAACCGATCTGATATAATAAATAATGCTGTGCCCATAAACAATGGACTGCCCACCCACTTTTCACTTGATATTAGGCTGCATTTCACCAAAAGAAAACTGAGAGTAATGTTGAAAAGAATGAAATCTTGAAATAAAATGAAAAGCTCAGGATTTCTGTCATGACACCAGTTAATTTGAAACGGGTATCATCCTCAATTTCAAAGTGGTGGCCGCCCTCCAGAGGTTTGGCCCCGTTAATGTGGCTGACTCAAGGTGATGTGCAGATGTGAGTGTTTCATTCCCACTGCTGGAAATGGTCTTTTTGCTGTTGAGTGGTTTAAAAGCTGCAGCTTGCGATGGCCGTGAATCGAACCCGGGTCAACTGCTTGGAAGGCAGCAATGCTCACCACTATACCACCATCGCCACCACAGCCGCGCCTCCAAACATCAGGGAACGTGCAATTCGACCAATAGTTCTTGATTCGAAATTTCGTTCGTTTTTTGATGCAAATTTTCCGGTGAAATAATAGAATTCAGAAGTAATAAAAGATTGAGTTTTACTGATTTGATAGTTTTCATTATACCTTTTAATTCACACTTTTTAACAGTTCGGGAAGCAGAAATCTCTCGAAAAATGTGTATCAATCCGCACTTTGATTCTGTTGATAGATTTGTAGTTTTCTCTGTTACTTTGGAGAAGAGGGGGAGGGTGGAGTGGCAGCTGGGAGGGAGAGAAACCAGGGTAATTTTCAATGTTTTAAAATCAGAGTGTCATACAGCATGGAAACAGATCCTTAGCTCCAACCAGTTTATGCTGACTATATCCCCAAACCCAACTGCAACCACCTGCATGCACTTGAACATTTCCCATTTGCTAGCATTTGGTCATATTTCTCTAAACCTTTCCTATTCATGAACATATCCAAGTGTCTTTTCAACGTTGTAACTATACCTGCGTCCATCTATCTCTGACAGTTCATTGCACACACCAAACACTCGATGTGTAAAAAATTTACCCCTCATTTCCTTTTTAAATCCATAATCCCCTTTCCACTCAACAGCAAATCAAAGATCCATCTCAACGCTTTTCACAATAAGTAACTCCCCCAGTCCCTCACTCATAAATCAATGGTCCATTTAAACAAACTGGGAATTGCATTCCTCATGTTTTTAAAATCAATAATTGCCTAGCCCTTATTAATGAATAAACGGTCCTTTTAAATAAACCCTGACCATTCCCAATGTTTGAAGTAAGCAGTAACCATCAGACCCCTAATCAGGATGGGTACATGAATAGAAAGGGTTTGGAGGGATATGGGCCAGGTGCTGGCAGGGGGACTAGATTGGGTTGGACTATCTGGTCGGCATGGACAGTTTGGACCGAAGGGTGTGTTTCCTTGCTGTGCATCTCTATGATTCCACGTGAAGGGGCATCTTAAATCAGAGAGGGATCTGAGTGTGGGGACATGTATTGTTCAAACTTACATTTACTTTCGTATTGGAGAAAGTGAGGACTGCAGGTGCTGGAGATCAGAGCTGAAAATGTGTTGCTGGAAAAGCGCAGCAGGTCAGGCAGCATCCAAGGAACAGGAGAATCGACGTTTCGGGCATAAGCCGTTCTTCAGGAATCCTGGGCGTATGCCCGAAACGTCGATTCTCTTGTTCATTGGATACTGCCTGACCTGCTGCGCTTTTCCACCAACACATTTTCAGCATTTACTTTCATATACACAAGATAATAAGTAAATTGAGGGAGCAGTTAAGATCTCTTTGTCGGTTCATGTTGACCAGTCTGGAGAGAGGATGATATCTGTGGAACCAGAGATCGTTTACTGAATCCCAACGTTCTCCAGATCAAATCCCCATTCACAGCTTTGCTGTGTAGCTCACCAGCTGATGTAGATCTCCCCACAGTCTGCAGACAGCTTTCCCAAAACCAATGACGAATGTTTTATCATCTGCAAATTCGATATCCGACACCAATTCCACAACAGTGATATATACACCAGGCAAACAGGTGACTAATTTCGATTAAAAAATAAAATAACCGATCTGATATAATAAATAATGCTGTGCCCATAAACAATGGACTGCCCACCCACTTTTCACTTGATATTAGGCTGCATTTCACCAAAAGAAAACTGAGAGTAATGTTGAAAAGAATGAAATCTTGAAATAAAATGAAAAGCTCAGGATTTCTGTCATGACACCAGTTAATTTGAAACGGGTATCATCCTCAATTTCAAAGTGGTGGCCGCCCTCCAGAGGTTTGGCCCCGTTAATGTGGCTGACTCAAGGTGATGTGCAGATGTGAGTGTTTCATTCCCACTGCTGGAAATGGTCTTTTTGCTGTTGAGTGGTTTAAAAGCTGCAGCTTGCGATGGCCGTGAATCGAACCCGGGTCAACTGCTTGGAAGGCAGCAATGCTCACCACTATACCACCATCGCCACCACAGCCGCGCCTCCAAACATCAGGGAACGTGCAATTCGACCAATAGTTCTTGATTCGAAATTTCGTTCGTTTTTTGATGCAAATTTTCCGGTGAAATAATAGAATTCAGAAGTAATAAAAGATTGAGTTTTACTGATTTGATAGTTTTCATTATACCTTTTAATTCACACTTTTTAACAGTTCGGGAAGCAGAAATCTCTCGAAAAATGTGTATCAATCCGCACTTTGATTCTGTTGATAGATTTGTAGTTTTCTCTGTTACTTTGGAGAAGAGGGGGAGGGTGGAGTGGCAGCTGGGAGGGAGAGAAACCAGGGTAATTTTCAATGTTTTAAAATCAGAGTGTCATACAGCATGGAAACAGATCCTTAGCTCCAACCAGTTTATGCTGACTATATCCCCAAACCCAACTGCAACCACCTGCATGCACTTGAACATTTCCCATTTGCTAGCATTTGGTCATATTTCTCTAAACCTTTCCTATTCATGAACATATCCAAGTGTCTTTTCAACGTTGTAACTATACCTGCGTCCATCTATCTCTGACAGTTCATTGCACACACCAAACACTCGATGTGTAAAAAATTTACCCCTCATTTCCTTTTTAAATCCATAATCCCCTTTCCACTCAACAGCAAATCAAAGATCCATCTCAACGCTTTTCACAATAAGTAACTCCCCCAGTCCCTCACTCATAAATCAATGGTCCATTTAAACAAACTGGGAATTGCATTCCTCATGTTTTTAAAATCAATAATTGCCTAGCCCTTATTAATGAATAAACGGTCCTTTTAAATAAACCCTGACCATTCCCAATGTTTGAAGTAAGCAGTAACCATCAGACCCCTAATCAGGATGGGTACATGAATAGAAAGGGTTTGGAGGGATATGGGCCAGGTGCTGGCAGGGGGACTAGATTGGGTTGGACTATCTGGTCGGCATGGACAGTTTGGACCGAAGGGTGTGTTTCCTTGCTGTGCATCTCTATGATTCCACGTGAAGGGGCATCTTAAATCAGAGAGGGATCTGAGTGTGGGGACATGTATTGTTCAAACTTACATTTACTTTCGTATTGGAGAAAGTGAGGACTGCAGGTGCTGGAGATCAGAGCTGAAAATGTGTTGCTGGAAAAGCGCAGCAGGTCAGGCAGCATCCAAGGAACAGGAGAATCGACGTTTCGGGCATAAGCCGTTCTTCAGGAATCCTGGGCGTATGCCCGAAACGTCGATTCTCCTGTTCATTGGATACTGCCTGACCTGCTGCGCTTTTCCACCAACACATTTTCAGCATTTACTTTCATATACACAAGATAATAAGTAAATTGAGGGGGCAGTTAAGATCTCTTTGTCGGTTCATGTTGACCAGTCTGTAGAGAGGATGATATCTGTGGAACCAGAGATCGTTTACTGAATCCCAACGTTCTCCAGATCAAATCCCCTTTCACAGCTTTGCTGTGTAGCTCACCAGCTGATGTAGATCTCCCCACAGTCTGCAGACAGCTTCCCCAAAACCAATGACGAATGTTTTATCATCTGCAAATTCGATATCCGACACCAATTCCACAACAGTGATATATACACCAGGCAAACAGGTGACTAATTTCGATTAAAAAATAAAATAACCGATCTGATATCATAAATAATGCTGTGCCCATAAACAATGGACTGCCCACCCACTTTTCACTTGATATTAGGCTGCATTTCACCAAAAAAAACTGAGAGTAATGTTGAAAAGAGTGAAATCTTGAAATAAAATGAAAAGCTCAGGATTTCTGTCATGACACCAGTTAATTTGAAACGGGTATCATCCTCAATTTCAAAGTGGTGGCCGCCCTCCAGAAGTTTGGCCCCGTTAATGTGGCTGACTCAAGGTGATGTGCAGATGTGAGTGTTTCATTCCCACTGCTGGAAATGGTCTTTTTGCTGTTGAGTGGTTTAAAAGCTGCAGCTTGCGATGGCCGGGAATCGAACCCGGGTCAACTGCTTGGAAGGCAGCTATGCTCACCACTATACCACCATCGCCACCACAGCCGCGCCTCCAAACATCAGGGAACGTGCAATTCGACCAATAGTTCTTGATTCGAAATTTCGTTCGTTTTTTGATGCAAATTTTCCGGTGAAATAATAGAATTCAGAAGTAATAAAAGATTGAGTTTTACTGATTTGATAGTTTTCATTATACCTTTTAATTCACACTTTTTAACAGTTCGGGAAGCAGAAATCTCTCGAAAAATGTGTATCAGTCCGCACTTTGATTCTGTTGATAGATTTGTAGTTTTCTCTGTTACTTTGGAGAAGAGGGGGAGGGTGGAGTGGCAGCTGGGAGGGAGAGAAACCAGGGTAATTTTCAATGTTTTAAAATCAGAGTGTCATACAGCATGGAAACAGATCCTTAGCTCCAACCAGTTTATGCTGACTATATCCCCAAACCCAACTGCAACCACCTGCATGCACTTGAACATTTCCCATTTGCTAGCATTTGGTCATATCTCTCTAAACCTTTCCTATTCATGAACATATCCAAGTTTCTTTTCAACGTTGTAACTATACCTGCGTCCATCTATCTCTGACAGTTCATTGCACACACCAAACACTCGATGTGTAAAAAATTTATCCCTCATTTCCTTTTTAAATCCATAATCCCCTTTCCACTCAACAGCAAATCAAAGATCCATCTCAATGCTTTTCACAATAAGTAACTCCCCCAGTCCCTCACTCATAAATCAATGGTCCATTTAAACAAACTGGGAATTGCATTCCTCATGTTTTTAAAATCAATAATTGACTAGCCCTTATTAATGAATAAACGGTCCTTTTAAATAAACCCTGACCATTCCCAATGTTTGAAGTAAGCAGTAACCATCAGACCCCTCATCAGGATGGGTACATGAATAGAAAGGGTTTGGAGGGATATGGGCCAGGTGCTGGCAGGTGGGACTAGATTGGGTTGGACTATCTGGTCGGCATGGACAGTTTGGACCGAAGGGTGTGTTTCCTTGCTGTGCATCTCTATGATTCCACGTGAAGGGGCATCTTAAATCAGAGAGGGATCTGAGTGTGGGGACATGTATTGTTCAAACTTACATTTACTTTCGTATTGGAGAAAGTGAGGACTGCAGGTGCTGGAGATCAGAGCTGAAAATGTGTTGCTGGAAAAGCGCAGCAGGTCAGGCAGCATCCAAGGAACAGGAGAATCGACGTTTCGGGCATAAGCCGTTCTTCAGGAATCCTGGGCGTATGCCCGAAACGTCGATTCTCCTGTTCATTGGATACTGCCTGACCTGCTGCGCTTTTCCACCAACACATTTTCAGCATTTACTTTCATATACACAAGATAATAAGTAAATTGAGGGGGCAGTTAAGATCTCTTTGTCGGTTCATGTTGACCAGTCTGTAGAGAGGATGATATCTGTGGAACCAGAGATCGTTTACTGAATCCCAACGTTCTCCAGATCAAATCCCCTTTCACAGCTTTGCTGTGTAGCTCACCAGCTGATGTAGATCTCCCCACAGTCTGCAGACAGCTTCCCCAAAACCAATGACGAATGTTTTATCATCTGCAAATTCGATATCCGACACCAATTCCACAACACTGATATATACACCAGGCACACAGGTGACTAATTTCGATTAAAAAATAAAATAACCGATCTGATATAATAAATAATGCTGTGCCCATAAACAATGGACTGCCCACCCACCTTTCACTTGATATTAGGCTGCATTTCACCAAAAGAAAACTGAGAGTAATGTTGAAAAGAATGAAATCTTGAAATAAAATGAAAAGCTCAGGATTTCTGTCATGACACCAGTTAATTTGAAACGGGTATCATCCTCAATTTCAAAGTGGTGGCCGCCCTCCAGAGGTTTGGCCCCGTTAATGTGGCTGACTCAAGGTGATGTGCAGATGTGAGTGTTTCATTCCCACTGCTGGAAATGGTCTTTTTGCTGTTGAGTGGTTGAAAAGCTGCAGCTTGCGATGGCCGGGAATCAAACCCGAGCCAACTGCTTGGAAGGCAGCTATGCTCACCACTATACCACCATCGCCACCACAGCCGCGCCTCCAAACATCAGGGAACGTGCAATTCGACCAATAGTTCTTGATTCGAAATTTCGTTCGTTTTTTGATGCAAATTTTCCGGTGAAATAATAGAATTCAGAAGTAATAAAAGATTGAGTTTTACTGATTTGATAGTTTTCATTATACCTTTTAATTCACACTTTTTAACAGTTCGGGAAGCAGAAATCTCTCGAAAAATGTGTATCAATCCGCACTTTGATTCTGTTGATAGATTTGTAGTTTTCTCTGTTACTTTGGAGAAGAGGGGGAGGGTGGAGTGGCAGCTGGGAGGGAGAGAAACCAGGGTAATTTTCAATGTTTTAAAATCAGAGTGTCATACAGCATGGAAACAGATCCTTAGCTCCAACCAGTTTATGCTGACTATATCCCCAAACCCAACTGCAACCACCTGCATGCACTTGAACATTTCCCATTTGCTAGCATTTGGTCATATCTCTCTAAACCTTTCCTATTCATGAACATATCCAAGTGTCTTTTCAACGTTGTAACTATACCTGCGTCCATCTATCTCTGACAGTTCATTGCACACACCAAACACTCGATGTGTAAAAAATTTACCCCTCATTTCCTTTTTAAATCCATAATCCCCTTTCCACTCAACAGCAAATCAAAGATCCATCTCAATGCTTTTCACAATAAGTAACTCCCCCAGTCCCTCACTCATAAATCAATGGTCCATTTAAACAAACTGGGAATTGCATTCCTAATGTTTTTAAAATCAATAATTGCCTAGCCCTTATTAATGAATAAACGGTCCTTTTAAATAAACCCTGACCATTCCCAATGTTTGAAGTAAGCAGTAACCATCAGACCCCTAATCAGGATGGGTACATGAATAGAAAGGGTTTGGAGGGATATGGGCCAGGTGCTGGCAGGTGGGACTAGATTGGGTTGGACTATCTGGTCGGCATGGACAGTTTGGACCGAAGGGTGTGTTTCCTTGCTGTGCATCTCTATGATTCCACGTGAAGGGGCATCTTAAATCAGAGAGGGATCTGAGTGTGGGGACATGTATTGTTCAAACTTACATTTACTTTCGTATTGGAGAAAGTGAGGACTGCAGGTGCTGGAGATCAGAGCTGAAAATGTGTTGCTGGAAAAGCGCAGCAGGTCAGGCAGCATCCAAGGAACAGGAGAATCGACGTTTCGGGCATAAGCCGTTCTTCAGGAATCCTGGGCGTATGCCCGAAACGTCGATTCTCCTGTTCATTGGATACTGCCTGACCTGCTGCGCTTTTCCACCAACACATTTTCAGCATTTACTTTCATATACACAAGATAATAAGTAAATTGAGGGGGCAGTTAAGATCTCTTTGTCGGTTCATGTTGACCAGTCTGTAGAGAGGATGATATCTGTGGAACCAGAGATCGTTTACTGAATCCCAACGTTCTCCAGATCAAATCCCCTTTCACAGCTTTGCTGTGTAGCTCACCAGCTGATGTAGATCTCCCCACAGTCTGCAGACAGCTTCCCCAAAACCAATGACGAATGTTTTATCATCTGCAAATTCGATATCCGACACCAATTCCACAACAGTGATATATACACCAGGCACACAGGTGACTAATTTCGATTAAAAAATAAAATAACCGATCTGATATAATAAATAATGCTGTGCCCATAAACAATGGACTGCCCACCCACTTTTCACTTGATATTAGGCTGCATTTCACCAAAAGAAAACTGAGAGTTATGTTGAAAAGAGTGAAATCTTGAAATAAAATGAAAAGCTCAGGATTTCTGTCATGACACCAGTTAATTTGAAACGGGTATCATCCTCAATTTCAAAGTGGTGGCCGCCCTCCAGAGGTTTGGCCCCGTTAATGTGGCTGACTCAAGGTGATGTGCAGATGTGAGTGTTTCATTCCCACTGCTGGAAATGGTCTTTTTGCTGTTGAGTGGTTTAAAAGCTGCAGCTTGCGATGGCCGGGAATCGAACCCGGGTCAGCTGCTTGGAAGGCAGCTATGCTCACCACTATACCACCATCGCCACCACAGGCGCGGCTCCAAACATCAGGGAACGTGCAATTCGACCAATAGTTCTTGATTCGAAATTTCGTTCGTTTTTTGATGCAAATTTTCCGGTGAAATAATAGAATTCAGAAGTAATAAAAGATTGAGTTTTACTGATTTGATAGTTTTCATTATACCTTTTAATTCACACTTTTTAACAGTTCGGGAAGCAGAAATCTCTCGAAAAATGTGTATCAATCCGCACTTTGATTCTGTTGATAGATTTGTAGTTTTCTCTGTTACTTTGGAGAAGAGGGGGAGGGTGGAGTGGCAGCTGGGAGGGAGAGAAACCAGGGTAATTTTCAATGTTTTAAAATCAGAGTGTCATACAGCATGGAAACAGATCCTTAGCTCCAACCAGTTTATGCTGACTATATTCCCAAACCCAACTGCAACCACCTGCATGCACTTGAACATTTCCCATTTGCTAGCATTTGGTCATATCTCTCTAAACCTTTCCTATTCATGAACATATCCAAGTGTCTTTTCAACGTTGTAACTATACCTGCGTCCATCTATCTCTGACAGTTCATTGCACACACCAAACACTCGATGTGTAAAAAATTTATCCCTCATTTCCTTTTTAAATCCATAATCCCCTTTCCACTCAACAGCAAATCAAAGATCCATCTCAATGCTTTTCACAATAAGTAACTCCCCCAGTCCCTCACTCATAAATCAATGGTCCATTTAAACAAACTGGGAATTGCATTCCTAATGTTTTTAAAATCAATAAATGCCCAGCCCTTATTAATGAATAAACGGTCCTTTTAAATAAACCCGGACCATTCCCAATGTTTGAAGTAAGCAGGAACCATCAGACCCCTAATCAGGATGGGTACATGAATAGAAAGGGTTTGGGGGGATATGGGCCAGGTGCTGGCAGGTGGGACTAGATTAGGTTGGACTATCTGGTCGGCATGGACAGTTTGGACCGAAGGGTGTGTTTCCTTGCTGTGCATCTCTATGATTCCACGTGAAGGGGCATCTTAAATCAGAGAGGGATCTGAGTGTGGGGACATGTATTGTTCAAACTTACATTTACTTTCGTATTGGAGAAAGTGAGGACTGCAGGTGCTGGAGATCAGAGCTGAAAATGTGTTGCTGGAAAAGCGCAGCAGGTCAGGCAGCATCCAAGGAACAGGAGAATCGACGTTTCGGGCATAAGCCGTTCTTCAGGAATCCTGGGCGTATGCCCGAAACGTCGATTCTCCTGTTCATTGGATACTGCCTGACCTGCTGCGCTTTTCCACCAACACATTTTCAGCATTTACTTTCATATACACAAGATAATAAGTAAATTGAGGGAGCAGTTAAGATCTCTTTGTCGGTTCATGTTGACCAGTCTGGAGAGAGGATGATATCTGTGGAACCAGTGATCGTTTACTGAATCCCAACGTTCTGCAGATCAAATCCCCTTTCACAGCTTTGCTGTGTAGCTCACCAGCTGATGTAGATCTCCCCACAGTCTGCAGACAGCTTCCCCAAAACCAATGACGAATGTTTTATCATCTGCAAATTCGATATCCGACACCAATTCCACAACAGTGATATATACACCAGGCAAACAGGTGACTAATTTCGATTAAAAAATAAAATAACCGATCTGATATAATAAATAATGCTGTGCCCATAAACAATGGACTGCCCACCCACTTTTCACTTGATATTAGGCTGCATTTCACCAAAAGAAAACTGAGAGTAATGTTGAAAAGAATGAAATCTTGAAATAAAATGAAAAGCTCAGGATTTCTGTCATGACACCAGTTAATTTGAAACGGGTATCATCCTCAATTTCAAAGTGGTGGCCGCCCTCCAGAGGTTTGGCCCGTTAATGTGGCTGACTCAAGGTGATGTGCAGATGTGAGTGTTTCATTCCCACTGCTGGAAATGGTCTTTTTGCTGTTGAGTGGTTTAAAAGCTGCAGCTTGCGATGGCCGGGAATCGAACCCGGGTCAACTGCTTGGAAGGCAGCTATGCTCACCACTATACCACCATCGCCACCTCAGCCGCGCCTCCAAACATCAGGGAACGTGCAATTCGACCAATAGTTCTTGATTCGAAATTTCGTTCGTTTTTTGATGCAAATTTTCCGGTGAAATAATAGAATTCAGAAGTAATAAAAGATTGAGTTTTACTGATTTGATAGTTTTCATTATACCTTTTAATTCACACTTTTTAACAGTTCGGGAAGCAGAAATCTCTCGAAAAATGTGTATCAATCCGCACTTTGATTCTGTTGATAGATTTGTAGTTTTCTCTGTTACTTTGGAGAAGAGGGGGAGGGTGGAGTGGCAGCTGGGAGGGAGAGAAACCAGGGTAATTTTCAATGTTTTAAAATCAGAGTGTCATACAGCATGGAAACAGATCCTTAGCTCCAACCAGTTTATGCTGACTATATCCCCAAACCCAACTGCAACCACCTGCATGCACTTGAACATTTCCCATTTGCTAGCATTTGGTCATATCTCTCTAAACCTTTCCTATTCATGAACATATCCAAGTGTCTTTTCAACGTTGTAACTATACCTGCGTCCATCTATCTCTGACAGTTCATTGCACACACCAAACACTCGATGTGTAAAAAATTTACCCCTCATTTCCTTTTTAAATCCATAATCCCCTTTCCACTCAACAGCAAATCAAAGATCCATCTCAATGCTTTTCACAATAAGTAACTCCCCCAGTCCCTCACTCATAAATCAATGGTCCATTTAAACAAACTGGGAATTGCATTCCTAATGTTTTTAAAATCAATAATTGCCTAGCCCTTATTAATGAATAAACGGTCCTTTTAAATAAACCCTGACCATTCCCAATGTTTGAAGTAAGCAGTAACCATCAGACCCCTAATCAGGATGGGTACATGAATAGAAAGGGTGTGGAGGGATATGGGCCAGGTGCTGGCAGGTGGGACTAGATTGGGTTGGACTATCTGGTCGGCATGGACAGTTTGGACCGAAGGGTGTGTTTCCTTGCTGTGCATCTCTATGATTCCACGTGAAGGGGCATCTTAAATCAGAGAGGGATCTGAGTGTTCAAACTTACATTTACTTTCGTATTGGAGAAAGTGAGGACTGCAGGTGCTGGAGATCAGAGCTGAAAATGTGTTGCTGGAAAAGCGCAGCAGGTCAGGCAGCATCCAAGGAACAGGAGAATCGACGTTTCGGGCATAAGCCGTTCTTCAGGAATCCTGGGCGTATGCCCGAAACGTCGATTCTCCTGTTCATTGGATGCTGCCTGACCTGCTGCGCTTTTCCACCAACACATTTTCAGCATTTACTTTCATATACACAAGATAATAAGTAAATTGAGGGGGCAGTTAAGATCTCTTTGTCGGTTCATGTTGACCAGTCTGTAGAGAGGATGATATCTGTGGAACCAGAGATCGTTTACTGAATCCCAACGTTCTCCAGATCAAATCCCCTTTCACAGCTTTGCTGTGTAGCTCACCAGCTGATGTAGATCTCCCCACAGTCTGCAGACAGCTTCCCCAAAACCAATGACGAATGTTTTATCATCTGCAAATTCGATATCCGACACCAATTCCACAACAGTGATATATACACCAGGCAAACAGGTGACTAATTTCGATTAAAAAATAAAATAACCGATCTGATATAATAAATAATGCTGTGCCGATAAACAATGGACTGCCCACCCACTTTTCACTTGATATTAGGCTGCATTTCACCAAAAGAAAACTGAGAGTAATGTTGAAAAGAATGAAATCTTGAAATAAAATGAAAAGCTCAGGATTTCTGTCATGACACCAGTTAATTTGAAACGGGTATCATCCTCAATTTCAAAGTGGTGGCCGCCCTCCAGAGGTTTGGCCCCGTTAATGTGGCTGACTCAAGGTGATGTGCAGATGTGAGTGTTTCATTCCCACTGCTGGAAATGGTCTTTTTGCTGTTGAGTGGTTTAAAAGCTGCAGCTTGCGATGGCCGGGAATCGAACCCGGGTCAACTGCTTGGAAGGCAGCTATGCTCACCACTATACCACCATCGCCACCACAGGCGCGGCTCCAAACATCAGGGAACGTGCAATTCGACCAATAGTTCTTGATTCGAAATTTCGTTCGTTTTTTGATGCAAATTTTCCGGTGAAATAATAGAATTCAGAAGTAATAAAAGATTGAGTTTTACTGATTTGATAGTTTTCATTATACCTTTTAATTCACACTTTTTAACAGTTCGGGAAGCAGAAATCTCTCGAAAAATGTGTATCAATCCGCACTTTGATTCTGTTGATAGATTTGTAGTTTTCTCTGTTACTTTGGAGAAGAGGGGGAGGGTGGAGTGGCAGCTGGGAGGGAGAGAAACCAGGGTAATTTTCAATGTTTTAAAATCAGAGTGTCATACAGCATGGAAACAGATCCTTAGCTCCAACCAGTTTATGCTGACTATATCCCCAAACCCAACTGCAACCACCTGCATGCACTTGAACATTTCCCATTTGCTAGCATTTGGTCATATCTCTCTAAACTTTTCCTATTCATGAACATATCCAAGTGTCTTTTCAACGTTGTAACTATACCTGCGTCCATCTATCTCTGACAGTTCATTGCACACACCAAACACTCGATGTGTAAAAAATTTATCCCTCATTTCCTTTTTAAATCCATAATCCCCTTTCCACTCAACAGCAAATCAAAGATCCATCTCAACGCTTTTCACAATAAGTAACTCCCCCAGTCCCTCACTCATAAATCAATGGTCCATTTAAACAAACTGGGAATTGCATTCCTAATGTTTTTAAAATCAATAAATGCCCAGCCCTTATTAATGAATAAACGGTCCTTTTAAATAAACCCTGACCATTCCCAATGTTTGAAGTAAGCAGTAACCATCAGACCCCTAATCAGGATGGGTACATGAATAGAAAGGGTTTGGAGGGATATGGGCCAGGTGCTGGCAGGTGGGACTAGATTGGGTTGGACTATCTGGTCGGCATGGACAGTTTGGACCGAAGGGTGTGTTTCCTTGCTGTGCATCTCTATGATTCCACGTGAAGGGGCATCTTAAATCAGAGAGGGATCTGAGTGTGGGGACATGTATTGTTCAAACTTACATTTACTTTCGTATTGGAGAAAGTGAGGACTGCAGGTGCTGGAGATCAGAGCTGAAAATGTGTTGCTGGAAAAGCGCAGCAGGTCAGGCAGCATCCAAGGAACAGGAGAATCGACGTTTCGGGCATAAGCCGTTCTTCAGGAATCCTGGGCGTATGCCCGAAACGTCGATTCTCCTGTTCATTGGATACTGCCTGACCTGCTGCGCTTTTCCACCAACACATTTTCAGCATTTACTTTCATATACACAAGATAATAAGTAAATTGAGGGGGCAGTTAAGATCTCTTTGTCGGTTCATGTTGACCAGTCTGTAGAGAGGATGATATCTGTGGAACCAGTGATCGTTTACTGAATCCCAACGTTCTCCAGATCAAATCCCCTTTCACAGCTTTGCTGTGTCGCTCACCAGCTGATGTAGATCTTCCCACAGTCTGCAGACAGCTTCCCCAAAACCAATGATGAATGTTTTATCATCTGCAAATTCGATATCCGACACCAATTCCACAACAGTGATATATACACCAGGCAAACAGGTGACTAATACTGAAGCCTGAGGAGAAATCAAAGAATTGCGACACTTCATCAGATTTGGAGACATACGAGACCCAAAATGTCAACTCTGCTTTCTCCCCACTGAAGGTGCAACACTGCTCAGATTCTCCAGCAATTTCTGTTTAGTTTCTGAACCTTGAGGAACTGAACTATTTCAGAACACATGCAGCATTCTTCTTATCATCAGGTTGGTCTACATCACAAACACTTCCTTCATTCTTATCCTTTAAACAAAATCAGTCAAGTTCATCAGACACTACCTTCCCTTAACACATCCATGATGATTATCTTGGATGATGACGTGGAGGAGCCGGTGTTGGACTGGGGTGGACAATGTTAAAAACCACATAACACCAGGTTATAGTCCAACAGGTTTATTTGGAAGCAATAGCTGCTCCTTTATCAGGTAACAATGTGAGATTTTTTAACTTTATCTTGGATTAAACTTTCACTCACTGTGTGGTCATTGCTATCATCTCTCAGAGTTTTACCGAGTCATTTTCTCATTACTGGAAATATAAAAGCAGCTGGTCTCCACTCCTCCTATTTCTGACCTGCACCGTCCAACACAAGGGCAACAATTATTGTCTGTTCTCTCCTTCTCTCTGATCTGGGAACTTCATTGTTCCGCAAGTTAGAGACCACTACTGGCCACAAGTGGGAATTTCAACCAACCCGCAGAAATACTCAAGAGTCTGTCAGGGTGAATGAAGTGAGCAAACAGATTCTGTCTGTGCTCGACACAGTCAGATTGGTGTACATTTCAATTAAAAAATAAAATAACCGATCTGATATAATAAATAATGTTGTGCCCATAAACAATGGGCTGCCCACCCACTTTTCACTTGATATTAGGCTGTATTTCACGAAAAAACTGAGAGTAATGTTGAAAAGAGTGAAATCTTGAAATAAAATCAAAAGCTCAGGATTTCAGTCATGACACCAGTTAATTTGAAACGGGAATCGCCCTGACTCCTTAATCTTCCAGGGCACATCCTTAACTTCAAAGTGGTGGCCGCCCTCCAGAGGTTTGGCCCCGTTAATGTGGCTGACTCAAGGTGATGTGCAGATGTCAGTGTTTCATTCCCACTGCTGGAAATTGTCTTTTTGTTGTTGAGTGGTTTAAAAGCCACAACTTGCGAGGGTCGGGAATCGAACCCGTGTCAACTGCTTGGAAGGCAGCTATGCTCACCACTATACCACCATCGCTACGTCAGAGACAACTCTGGACATCAGCTGATGTGCAATTCGACCAATAGTTCTTGATTCGAAACTTCGTTCGTTTTTTGTTGCACATTTTCCGGTGAAATATTAGAATTCAGTAGCAATAAAAGACTGAGTTTTACTGTTTGGGTAATTCTCATTATACCTTTTAATCCACACTTTTTAATTCACACAAACCAGCATTTCTCATGATCTGAAATGAATCAAGGACAAAAATACCCAGAAAATCTCAGCTCATCCCTGGAACTATCACACAATTAAAACTTGTAAAGTTCTCAGAAAGGGCCACTGGACCGAAACGTTAACTCTGATTTGGGCTTTTCCCGAAACATCCATTCTCCTGCTCCTCGGATGCTGCCTGACCTGCTGTGCTTTTCCAGCACCACTCTCATCGAGACTCTCATCTCCAGCATCTGCAGTACCCACTTTCGCCTTTCTCTTCATACAACTTTCCCACCAACTTTGGTTTTTGTTTCTGATTTACAGCATCCACAGTTCTTTCGGGTTTTAAATTGTGTGAAGGGTTTTCTTCAAACAAAATAGCAAAAAAGAGGATCTGTTAGACTGAGGAGATTCTATTAGACTGATGCTGTTAGACTGAGGAGATGCTGTTAGTCTGAGGAGATGCTGTTAGTCTGAGGAGATGCTGTTAGACTGAGGGGATGCTGTTAGACTGAGGGGATGGTGTTAGACTGAGGAGATGCTGTTAGACTGAGGAGATGCTGTTAGACTGAGGAGATGCTGTTAGACTGAGGAGATGCTGTTAGACTGAGGGGATGCTGTTAGACTGAGGAGATGCTGTTAGACTGAGGGAATGCTGTTAGACTGAGGGGATGCTGTTAGACTGAGGGGATGCTGTTAGACTGAGGAGATGCTGTTAGACTGAGGGGATGCTGTTAGACTGAGGAGATGCTGTTAGTCTGAGGAGATGCTGTTAGTCTGAGGAGATGCTGTTAGACTGAGGGGATGCTGTTAGACTGAGGGGATGGTGTTAGACTGAGGAGATGCTGTTAGACTGAGGAGATGCTGTTAGACTGAGGAGATGCTGTTAGACTGAGGAGATGCTGTTAGACTGAGGGGATGGTGTTAGACTGAGGAGATGCTGTTAGACTGAGGGGATGCTGTTAGACTGAGGAGATGCTGTTAGACTGAGGGGATGGTGTTAGACTGAGGAGATGCTGTTAGACTGAGGGGATGCTGTTAGACTGAGGAGATGCTGTTAGACTGAGGGGATGCTGTTAGACTGAGGGGATGCTGTTAGACTGAGGAGATGCTGTTAGACTGAGGAGATGCTGTTAGACTGAGGAGATGCTGTTAGACTGAGGAGATGCTGTTAGACTGAGGAGATGCTGTTAGACTGAGGGGATGCTGTTAGACTGAGGAGATGCTGTTAGACTGAGGGGATGCTGTTAGACTGAGGGGATGCTGTTAGACTGAGGGGATGCTGTTAGACTGAGGGGATGCTGTTAGACTGAGGGGATGCTGTTAGACTGAGGAGATGCTGTTAGACTGAGGAGATGCTGCAGTAACTCTGGAGAAGAGGAAACTCCAGGTGACAGTTCAGGAAGCGAGTATCAAAAATCCATTTTCTGATTTTTCTAATTCTTTCTTGCCAATGGAATTACTTTGTTTTTCATTATGAAAACCTATTTCACTCTGAACTCCTTTATCTATTAGGGGATCATAATTCTGCTTTCAATGGAAACACATTGTTCTTTATTATGAAAATTGATTTCACTTCCAACTCCTTTGTCCAATCACCATTTCATCACTTGGGTGAACGTGTCAATTTCTGTAGACTCTTCATATCAGTGAATTATTTTTTGTTGTTTGTGGGTTGTGGACAGACCATAACATATAGGAGCAGCCCACTGAGTCTGCTCTGCCATTCAGTCATGGCTGATATGTTTTTTAACCCCATTCTCCTGCCTTCTCTCCATAATCCTTTAATCCCCTTACCAGTAAAGATCTTACCTATCTGAGTATTACATACCCTTAATGACTTGGCCTCCACAGCCCTCTGCGGCAATGAGTTCCTCAGATTCACCACCCTCTGGTTGAAGAAATTCCTCATTGTTTCATTTCTAAAGAGTCATTCCCTTCGCTCTGAGGCTGTGCCCC
Source organism: Chiloscyllium plagiosum (assembly GCF_037043375.1). Lineage (NCBI taxonomy): Eukaryota > Metazoa > Chordata > Chondrichthyes > Orectolobiformes > Hemiscylliidae > Chiloscyllium > Chiloscyllium plagiosum. Next base: position 107,859,209 of record NW_028270150.1, on the reverse strand, counting down.
CCAGATCGTAGTCACTAGTGGAAAGGTGAATTGGCCATGCTAAATTGCCCGTGGTGTTAGGTGAAGGGGTAAATGTATGGGTGGGTTGCACTTCGGTGGGTCAGTGTGTACTTGTTGGGCCGAAGGGCCTGTTTCCACACTAAGTAATCTAATCTAATCATTAACAACATTTAATAGGCATTTGGACAAATACACGGAAAGGAAAGGTTTAGAGGGATATGGGCCTAGTGCAGGGAAATGGGGTTAGTGTGGATGGTCATTTTGGTTGACATGGATGGGTTTGAGGCAAAGGGTCTGTCTCGATGCTGTAGGACTCTCTGAATTGAATTGAAACTGCCAACCTGCATCTCATTTTATGTCACTCTCAAATTTTATCATACTGGCCTCTCCGCATCACACTTTGCTCTGATGTTAGAGTAAATCATTTAAGGGAGTTTCTCATTTTGGGTTTTAATTCCCTCTTTGGGGAGTCCTGTCTGTCAGATATTCACTGCGGTTCGACATGTTTGTGTCAAATCACAAGGTCCAGTTACTTTAATCCTAGTCTTCAAACATGTTTTAAAATGAAAGGGCAGCAATCCGACGGGACCCAGTTAACCAGAGACCCCTAAAAAGGAAATTAAACCTTGGGGTAATAAACAAATATTATTCAGGTGGGCCCCCCAAGGTGTAGCCTGTCGAACAGGCCTCAGGATTATGTCATCTCTAGAGAGTGCCGTTATTCAAAGGACTCAGCATCTGGGTGGGTACATGAATAGAAAGGGTTTAGAGAGATATGGCCCAAGTGTTGGCAAATGGGATAGATTAGGGTAGGATATCGGATCAGCATGGACAAATTGGACTGTTTCCGTGCTGTACATCTCAATGGCTCTATGACTCCTGATCTCAAACTTGTTCCCAATGGAACACCATGAATTCCACATTTTACTATCGTTTCTGGTAAGACTCTGTCTGGATTGCACATCAAAGATTGACTTGCTCTCATAGCTCTTAAAATTTTAATTTCTTTACCTGTTCCTTCTTACATACACGAGTAAACTTTACCCTCACAAGTAAATTCTTCAGAGATCTGGCACTTTCTTCTCAACTAACCCCTGGCCAGATTGGACAAACTGTTGCAGCTTTTGAGCTTCCACTGTGCTTTCCTTTACCAATTCAACAAAAAAATCGCTGGTTTATCTAAAAACCTAAAAATCTGCAGTTGCTGTAAATCAGAAAGCAAACCAGAAATTGCTGGAAAAGCCGAGCAGGTTTGGCAGCGTCTGTGGAGAGAAATCAGTTAATTTTGACACTTTGTGACAGAGCAGCGAGGAGAGAAGGTGGAGTGAAGCGAGGGCTGCTGGGAAGGGTAGGTTTTCCCACTTAAAAAGGACTTACCTCGGGAGTCGGGCCTCCATTTTGACAGAGCAGCGAGGAGGGAAGGTGGAGTGAAGCGAGGGCTGCTGGGAAGGTAAGGGCTTTATTTATATTTGGGCAGTGGCTAAGCTAACAACGGCAGGGGACCTCAGATCTGTGGCATGTGCCTCTTGCTTGATGTGGGAGCTTTTAGTAACGTGAGTGATGTTCCTGACTCTTACACTTGCAAGAAGTGTGTCCAGCTGCAGCTATTGTTTGACTGCATGACGGCTCTGGAGCTGCGGATGGACTCACTGTGGAGTATCCGCAATGATGAGGAGGTCATGGATAGCACGTTTAGTGAACTGGTCATACTGCAGTTTAGAATTGCTGAGGGAGACAGTGAATGGGTAACCAAAAGACAGAAAAAGAGTAGGAAGGCAGTGCAGGTGTCCCCTGCGGTCATCTCCCTCCAAAACAGGTATACCGTTTTCGATATTGTTGGGGGAGATAGCTCACCAGGGGAGGGCAGCAGTTGTCAAGATCATGGCACCGTGGCGGGCATTGCTGTTCAGAAGGGCGGGAACAAGACCCGCAGGGCCGTAGTAATAGGGGATTCTATTGTGAGGGGAGTAGATAGGTGGTTCTGTGGCTGAAAACGGGACTCCCGGATGGTATGTTGCCTCCCAGGTGCTCGGGTCAGGGATGTCACCGATCGGCTGCAGACCATTCTAAAAGGGGAGGGTGAACAGCCAGTTGTCTTGGTGCATACAGGCACCAACGATATAAGTAGAAAACAAGATGAGGTCCTGAAAAAAGAATTCAGGGAACTAGGAAAGAAGTTAAAGGGAAGGACCTCAAAGGTAGTGATCTGGGGATTACAACCAGTGCCACATGCTAGCCAGTGATGAAATGAAAAAATAGGCAGGATGAACAAGTGGCTTGAGAGATGGTGTAGGAGGAAAGGGTTCAGATTTGTTGGACATTGGGACCGGTTCTGGAGAAGATGGGACTGTTACAAAATGGACGGTCAACATCTGAACCAGACCGGAACCAACATCCTTGGGGGAGTTTTTGCTGCTGCTGTTGGGGAGATTTTAAACTAATGTGGCAGGGGACTGGGAACCAGAAGAGAAAACAAGTCGGCAGCGAGGTGGAGACTGGAGACTGTAAGAATTGTGAAGAAAGCATTAATAAAGGGAAGAGTAGGCAGGGAGCAGATGAACGCAAAAGAACTGGTGGCCTGAAATGCATCTGCTTTAATGCAAGGAGTATCGTGTGTAAAGCAGATGAACTTAGGGCTTGGATTGGTGCCTGGGAGTATGATGTTATCGCAAACACAGGGACTTGGTTGAGGAAGGGCATGATGATTGGCAATTAAATGTTCCAGGATATAGATGCTTCAGACAGGACAGGGAGGGAAGTAAAAGGTGGAGTGGAGTTACATTGCTGGTCAGAGACAATATCACAGCTGTGCTAAAGGAGCACACAATGGAAGTCTTGCGGGTGAGGCATTGTGGGTGGAGATGAGAAATAACAAGGGTGCAGTTACATTGTAAGGGCTGTATTACAGACCTCCCAACAGTGAGCGTGAGGTAGAAGAACAAGTAGGTAAACTGATGATGGAAAGATGTCGAGGCAATAGGTAGTGGAGTTTGGAGATTTTAATTTTCCCAACATTGACTGGGATACACTTAACATCAAAGCTCTGGATCGGGTAGAATTTGTACGAAGCACCCAGGAGAGTTTTCTAGAGCAGTGTGTCAAATAGTCCGATGAGGGAAGGGGTCATATTGGACCTGGTACTGGGGAACGAGCCAGGACAGTTGGTAGAAGTTGCGGTGGGGGATGTCTTTGGGAACAGTGAATCTTCGCTGGATGACCAGGTGGATTGGTGAGCGTTGGGAGAGGCAGGCAGATTAATAAGAGCTATTACATAAGGCAAACACAATTGATTTGATTTTATTGTTCGGCGTGCTCACATACAGGTGTACCGTGAAAAGTGTATGATGGGGCCACCGTATCAGGTACACCGACCTAGGTACAGAAACTTCAGAATAAGGGAGAAAGAAAGAACAAAGTTAAAAGTTAAATATTGCACTAAAGAGTAAAACATGTGAAATAAGGTTAAAAGTGACACATTGCAGACTTTCTTACTTTTAAGTCGAAAATAAAGAATGAAAGCTGAAAGTGCTTAGCCAGGGTGCAACTCCACTTCAAGGAATCACCTTGAGACCAACTGAGGCTATGTCAGGGCGAGAGACAGCCGTGAACTGCCAAAAGACCACCATGCTGGGCCTCTGATAGATTGTCATGACAGGCCAAGAGACAGCCAAACTGGGGCTAAGAGTCCACCCTGCTGGGCTGAAAGACCACCACGATGGGCCAATGAGAGATCATCATGCCAGGCTAAGGGACCACCAAGCTGACCATCATGCCGAGCTGCAAATCCACCTCACTGGGCTAGGACACCAGCAGAGCAGACCAGGAAACCACTATGCCAGGCTGAGAAAGCACTATGCCAGGCCGGAAAAGCACTCAGCCATGCCAGACCGAGAGGTTACCCATCAGGCTGGGAGAGCGCCACACCAGACCAAGAAGCCATCCCACCAGGCTGGGATAGCATTATGCCAGGCTGAGAGGCCGCCTGACTGGGTTTGCACTGACTCTGAGGCCAGGATTAGGAGGCTGGGAGTCGAAGATTGGAATCCCTCGGCTGGGAGAAGAAAGAAGAGAGACAGAAAAAGAAACAGAAAAGAGAAGAAAAAAGAGAGAAAAAAAGAAAAGGAAATGGACGGAGTGTATGGGCCACCATCTTGGTATTACTTAAACCGACTGAATGCAAGATGCAAAAATAGAACACAAACACTCACCAGTTTGAGTCCAATCATCCAACACCCAACTTGGAATGACAGGTTTAGGTTCAGACAAGAGTTTCCAAGTTGTTATGAACCAGACCAAACCAAATCCCCTCAAAACATGTCAAGGAGATAGTTCAGATTCTAACATTTTCTTATTTTAAAGGCATTACGTTCCAGATGTAATACATTTGGCCAAATTATCAATCTTGAAGCAAAACACACTTTATTCATAAGCTACAGTTAAAATTGGTTTAATTGTAACTCAATCAAAATGCTTATCAAAGTATTATATATATATATATATAAACTACTACTAATTAACTGTTCCAATGTGGTAACATCCCATACATACACCATTGGAAAAAGCAAATTCAGTAAAATAGATTGCCTCACATGAAATTCTCGCAGGAAGAAGAGAACCTAACTGTACCAGAAAGAGGAAAAACAGCTTCAACATACAGCTTCAAGCCCCCAGCAGCAACTGCTATGGAAAAATTGAAACTAAGATGAAAAATCCTGGTTCTGTGAGAGCTTGACCCGACCCATTCTGGCAGCTTCTATTGTTTCAATTTCAAAACAAAAGGCCTCTCATGCTGTTTATTGGCCCTGAGCAGACTGCTTCCCACCTATCTCTTAACCACTCATCATTACAAAAGTACACAATTAGTATAAAGTTGAAGGTGTGTAGTGTACCTTTAAGAGAGAGAGAATGCTGTTCTGCACTGAGAGTTGAAACACATACCTGTGATGACTCGATAGCAGTCTCAGGGTGTACTGGAAAATTGAAAATATGTAACATTTGGCTGTGAAATAGACACCTGAGTGAGTTGCTGTTTTGTCAACAATTCAAATTTAACCAATCAGTTTAAATTATGCCCCAGGATTCTAAACTCCAACCTAGTTTGAATTTATTGTTTCTGCCAGCATCAAACCAATGGTCCAATGTTGGGGGGATTAAAAACAGGCATTTTCAAAGTCAGACAGAGAAACTGCCATTGAGAGAGTAACTGCCATCAAGAGAGACTGCCATTCAAAAACACTCACTATCAGAGGTACCTCTTTCATCTGAAACGCATTCCCAGTAAAAAGAAAGAAGACAATCCAGGGAGATCTTCAGCCAGAAGAAGACAGACACTGGAGACCACAGCCGCTGTATGGTTTTAAAATGAAGTTTAATAAGTGTTTTTGTATGAGAACAGTATCTTGTTATAGAGTTGGAGCCAGATAATAAGCAGTTACGTGAAAGGGGGGCTTAGAGTTGCGTATAATTGTGGTTTAATGTTCATTTTTAGAATTAAGAAATTAAGGGATTAATTGATATTATTTTCTTCAACTACTGTAGTTTGGGAGTTCTCTGTCACTCACACTTTAACAGATTACGAGTGGAGGTGAGCTTTACTGGGTGTTTGGTTTAATTAACAGAAGGATTCACCACTGTGCTGTCACAGTTTGGGCTCGGGTCTGTGATTTGGACAGGTTTACACAGATCTAGCCTGACATTTGGACAGATTTGAACAGATTTGGCATATGAAAGATACCAGCAGATTTAAATGCTAACCGATTAAAGTCCAAGATCTTTAAATAAAACACAGGTGAGACAATTTGTTTAATTTGGGTTATTGTGGTTGGTTAAATTAGAAGTGAGAGAAATGGCTCTTAACATTGCTAAAAAGGTTCAGGGGTTTGAAGATGCTTCCTAAATTTGCCAGGGAAGTTTAGTAAAACAGAGGAAAGACATACTTTTAGAATTAGCAAATAGGTTAGAATTGGATTTAACCAGGGACAAAAGGAAAGCTGAAATTGTAAGGGAGTTGGTCTAACTCTACTGCACTTGTCTGTTTCACTGATACACTTAGGTGTAGTAGAGTTATAAAACCTTAAATTACAATTGAGGAAGATGGAATTAGAAGGTAAAGAAAGGGAAAAAAAGGATGTTGCCAGGGTTGGAGAATTTTAGCTATAGGGAGTGGTTGAATAGTCTGGGGCTGTTTTCCCCAGAGCGTCGGAGGCTGAGGGGTGACCTTATAGAGGTTTATAAAATCATGACGGGCATGGATAGGATAAATGGACAAAGTCTTTTCCCTGGGGTGGGGGCGTCCAGAACTAGAGATCATAGGTTTAGGGTGAGAGGGGAAAGATATAAAAGAGACCTAAGGGGCAACGTTTTCACGCAGAGGGTGGTACGTGTATGGAATGAGCTGCCAGAGGATGTTTTGGAAGCTATTACAATCGTAACATTTAAAAGACATTTGGATGGGGATATGAATAGGAAGAGTTTGGAGGGATATGGGCTGGGTGCTGGCAGGTGGGACTAGATTGGGTTGGGATATCTGGTTGGCGTGGACGAGTTGGACTGAAGGGTCTGTATCTGTGCTGTGCATTTCTGTGAATCTATGAGCCATGACAGAAGAGAGAGAGAGAGAAGGAGAGAAGACAAGGAGAGAGAAAGAGAGAGAGAGAGAGAGTCAGAGAGAGGAGAGAGAGAGAGAGCGAGGTAGAGAGAATTTGAATTTCCGAAGGGTGCGAATTAATCAGGATAGTCAAGTTAACAGGACGGAGGCATCATGGTAGCCCACAAACCCACCAACACGCTAAAACAGCATCTAATGAACTTGAAAGACCCTAAACAGACAACAAGCAAAACTAATGTCATTTACAAAATACTGTGCAAGGACTGTAACAAACACTACATTGGACAAACAGGCAGAAAGCCAGCCACCAGGATACATGAACATCAACTAGCCACAAAAAGACATGACTCACACTCACTGGTATCTTTACAGGCAGCTGAGGAACGACCCCACTTTTTTGGGATTTTTGGGACTAAGCAGATACCACCGGAAGTTTGTTCCATACGTCAGCAGCACAGCTGACTGATTTACTGAAGAAGAACACAAACTTTGGGTGGACAGAACAATGCCAGGAGATATTTGACAATTTAAAGCAGCATTAACCACTACGCCAGTTTTAGTTACCCTACATTTTTTTGAAACCCTTCAAAGTTGCAGTTGATGCTAACGATATCGAAGTTGGAGCTGTCCTGCTACAGGAAGATGAAAATGGATTCGAAAGACCAATTGGTCACTTTTCAAAAACAATCAACACCCACCAGAGAAAATACTCTCCCATCAAAAAGGACTTGGTACTGGCCTTACAGCATTGTAATGCTTATGTGACCAACAATGTGTCGGTGACAGTTATCTATACGGACCGCAATCCTCTTATATCCTTGAAACGATTTAAAGACAAGAATATGAGACGATTTTGTGGGAGTCTTATGTCACAAACTTTTCATTTACAAATTGTGTGTGTTGTGAATTGTAAAAATGTGATAGCAGAAGTGTTATTGTGGATTTAATGGATAAAATGTACATAAGATTGGACAGATACCCATATTATATATATGTGTGCAGAAATTTAATATGAACTTAAATCAATGTCCCATCTATTTTACTGTAATGGGATTTAAGGATTAGAAAAAAGATGAAGCAGTCTTTTCATTATGATGGTTAATCTTTTTCTTAAGTTGTGGGGGTGTTATGAAGTTGAAGGCAGGTACTGTACCTTTAAGAGAGAGAGAATGCTGTTCTGAACTGAGATCTGACGTGCACCTGTGATGACTAGATAGCAGTCTCAGAGTGTACTGAAAATGTGAGAGTATGTAACACTTGGCTGTAAAATGGATACCTGAGTTGGTTGCTGCTTTAACAACAATTCAAATTTAACCAATCATTTTGAATTATGCCCCAGGATACTAAAACCCAATCAAGTTTGAAATAGTTGTTTTTGCTAACATACAACCAATGAGACGATCTGATGCTGGGGTATTAAAAAAAACCAGGCATTTCAAAAGTCAGAAAGAGAAACTGCCATTGAAGAGAGTAACTGCTATCAAGAAAGACTGCCATTCAAAAACACTCTCTGTCAGGGGTATCTTCTTCATATGAAATATCTTCACAGTAAAAAGGCAGATGGCAACCCAGAGAGATCTTCAGCCAAAAGAGGACAGACACCGGAGACGACAGCTACTGTATGGTTTTGAAACTAAGTTGATGTAATATTAATAAGTTTTTTATTGGAACAATATATTGTTATAAAATTGGAGGCAGATAATAAGCAGTTAACTGGGGGTGCTTAGAGTTGTGAATTGTTGTTTAATATTTACTTTTAGAGTTCAGGAATAAATTAATGTTATTTTCTTTAAATAGTGGAATGTTTACATTCATTTTGAATGGAATAGAATACAAGAGCAGAAGCACACTGCTGAGGCTGTACAAAGTCCTGGTCAGACTGCATGTTGTACGTTGTGAGCAGCTATGAGCCCTGTGTCAAAGGAGGGATGTGTTAGCCTAGGAGGTGTCCAGAGAAGGTCTACAAGAATGGTTCTGGGTTGTCATATGAGGAGCAGTTGAGGAATCTGAGCCAGAACACAATGCTGAGTAGATAGATGATGTGGGGCCTCATGGGGATGGTTTGATTTGATTTATTGTTAAAAATCACACAACGCCAGGTTATAGTCCTGGTTTATTTGGAAGCATTAGTTTTCGGATCACTGTTCCTTCAATTGTTCTATGTTCTATAGTTAACTCAGCCACATTCGGGAGATTTAAACAATCCTTGGATAAGCACATGCATGATGATTGGATACTGTTGGGGGAATGGGCTTAGATTCGTTCACAGGTTGGTGCAACATCGAGGGCCGAAGGGCCTGTTCTGCCATGTATTGTTCTATGTTCTATGTTCATTAGGCGGCTGTGGAGCAGAATCATTAGACATAGAATTTAAAGAAAGAGATCACGGTGTCATGCAACTGAAATGATATATTGAACAAACCTTGATTGCTGTTAAGTCTCTCATCTTTTAAAATGGGTTGTAGGTTTTGGTTCATTAATATGTAAATCACAGAACTTCTTTCAACTCACATTCTTGAGATATCTTAAGGTTTTATTTAAAAAAGTGACATTTCAGCTATGATAATGCATTAAAGGTTGGAAGTTAGAGTCTGTCTGATTCTTAATCTTGAGCTGGACTGGTTCTATTTCCAAAGTAGGAATTTGTAAAATGTTACATGGACCTTCATCCCCACCCCGATCCACCTACTGTACTCTTTGCTACCTTCTCTCCCCCCTACCTGACCTGCTGTGCTTTTCCAGCACCACTCTAATCTAGACCCTGCTTGCATTGACTGCCTGCAGATTGTGTGGCTTTTTTAACAAAACAGAATGTATCTACAATTACAATTCTGTAAATGCAAAATCACCCCATCGACTTATATATGTGTGTACGTGTGAATCTGAGAGACGGTGTGTGTTTATGTGGGTGTGCGGGAGAAAGTGTGAGTGTGAATGCATGTGAGAGTGTGTGCATTCTTGGTAGAGTGTGTGCATGAGTATGACGGAGAATAAGCCTGTGAGAGAGTGTGTACGTGGGTGTGAGTGTGGGTGCTGTATGTGTGTGTATGAGAGGGTCCGTGTGAGTATGTAACAGTGTGTGGGTATTGTGTAGTGCGGTCACCTGTAGTGTGGCATGAACCCAAAGTCCTGGTTGAGGCTATCCTCATGGGTACCAAACTTGTATGAGCCTCTGCCCGGCCACAGTGCAATGGTGCGTATCCCGAAGTCGGCCTTGGAGGACAGTCTCCTGAAGATCTGAGGCCGGATGTCCCTGACTGCTGAAGTGTTCCCTGACTGGGAGAGAATATGCCTCCAAATCTTGATTTATTGTAGTCACGTGTACCCAAGTAGAGTGAAATAGACAGGCAGGAGGCTGGAAGAACACAGCAAGCCAGGCAGCATCAGGAGGTGGAGATGTCGATGTTTCGGGTATAATCCTTCTTCAAGACCTCCTGATGCTGCCTGGCTTGCTGTGTCCTCCAGCCTCCTGCAGTTTTTTTTGTCTTAAACTAAGTACAGTTTTGTTTTGTGAGCAGAACAGGCAGATCATAACAAACAAGGACATAAAGATCAGAGGGTGTCTGGGCAGAGCCAGGGATACACGTTACACTGCACAGAAGGAGCACAAAGCAGTTTCAACAACAGCAATATCAACATTATTTCAACTGAGAGGGGTCCTTGCAGCAGTCTAATAACAGCAGGGGATGAGGCCAGGGACAAGGGATTGAGGATGACGTGTGGAATGGGGACAGATTGGAGGACAGAGATTCTCTCAAAGGCCAGATGTGAGGGATGGGGATAATGTGAGGGATGGGGAAGGGACTTCTTCCAAAGGCCTGTCGAATGACAAATGGGGTGGAAGCCCCGCCCACTGCGATGGTTACATCAGCGGGGTGAAGGCCAATTTGTGGCTTAGAGGTCAGGGGTCGGGGCTTGGTGTCCAGGACAGGCGTCAGTGGGCAGGGTTTGGTAAACCAGGAGAGGTGCGGGACTTGGTGAAGCAGAGTACACAGCAGTCCCGCAAGTCACGCTAGAAACTGAGCAGTGATCTGAGTTTGTCCATCTTGTTCTCCAGAGATTGTACATTTGCTAGGAGTAAGCTAGGAAAGGGGGGCGGGGGGTCTTGAGCCCCGTAGTCTCAGTCCTACCAGCAGGCCGGCACGCTTACCCTGCTAACTTGCAGGTTTCTTGCATTTGAGTGGTCCGGTTGTCTGGTGGAGTGGATTGTGACTGCTTCCAGGTCAGCGATCCTTCCTCGGACCCTGTGGAGGAGGTAGGCTGCAGTTTGGTGGATGTTTGCAGAGGGTCTGCTCAGGACCCAGTGTAACAGATAATTTACTGTGTGTTTTTTTTACTGGAGGGGGCTTGCTTAGGATCCAGTGGAGAAGTTCCTGGTTTCAGTTGCTAATCCTGGTCCAGCCACATTTTTTTGCAGAAGTTTTTGGGCTGCTCTCCGGGTCCATTCTGATAGATTTCATGCCAGGCAGGTGTTTTATGGGGCCAGGAATGTTTCATGTCGGTTCTCCTTCCTGGGGCAGGTCTCTCGTGTCCCTCCATTTTCCAGCAGGCCCCAAGCCTGGGGCTTGTGAAGATTGCCTCCGGATGGACTGGCCTGGTCTGGTCGGATGGGTCATGGGCACCACGTGGTCTGCTGCCTTCATCCAGTACACTGGCTTTGAGGATCAGAGGAGCTGCAAACCTGTGAGTTTCGATTAATAGAACCAGTCTAACTCAAGACTGGGACACAGACAGACTTTAGCCTCACACCTTTAATGCATTGTCTGAGCTGAGACGGCACCTTTTGTTAGAAAATCCAACGTAATCTCAAAAATGTAATTTAAAAATAGTTCTGAGATTTATATATTAAAGAACCAAACCTGGCTAACCCATTTTAAAAGATTAAAGATTTAACCTAAATGTGTTTAATATATCATTTCAGCTGCATGATACTGTAATCCTTTTGCTATAAATACTGTGTCTTATGGTCCTCCTTATCATCAGGTTGATCTACATCGCAAACACTCCATCCATTCTTTATCCCTCAAAGAAAATCAGTCACGTTCATCAGACACTACCTTCCCTTAACAAATCCATGATGACTATCTCGGGTGATGACGTGGAGGAGCCAGTGTTGGACTGGGGTGGACAAAGTTCAAAATCACACAACACCAGGTTATAGTCCAACAGGTTTAATTGGAAGCACTAGCTTTCAGAGCGACGCTCCTTCATCAGGTGATTGTCAATGAAGTGAGCAAACAGATTCTGTCTGTGCACGACACAATCAGATTGCTGTACATTTTGATTAAAAAATAAAATAACCGATCTGATATAATAAATAATTCTGTGCCGATAAACAATGGACTGCCCACCCACTTTTCACTTGATATTAGGCTGTATTTCACAAACAAAAACTGAGAGTAATGTTGAAAGCAGTGAAATCTTGAAATAAAATGAAAAGCTCAGGATTTCTGTCATGACACCAGTTAATTTGAAACGGGTATCGTCCTGACTCCTTAATCTTCCAGGGCGCATCCTCAATTTCAAAGTGGTGGCCGCCCTCCAGATGTTTGGCCCCGTTAATGTGGCTGACTCAAGGTGATGTGCAGATGTGAGTGTTTCATTCCCACTGCTGGAAATGGTCTTTTTGCTGTTGAGTGGTTTAAAAGCTACAGCTTGCGATGGCCGGGAATCGAACCCGGGTCAACTGCTTGGAAGGCAGCTATGCTCACCACTATACCACCATCGCCACCACAGGCGCGGCTCCAAACATCAGGGAACGTGCAATTTGACCAATAGTTCTTGATTCGAATGTTCGTTCGTTTTTTGATGCAAATTTTCCGGTGAAATAGTAGAATTCAGAAGTAATAAAAGATTGAGTTTTACTGATTTGATAATTCTCATTATACCATTTAATTCACAGAATACAGATCACGGAGTACAGATACAGTAGAAATGACAGAAAGGGAAGCAAGAGAGAATGAGGAGTTGTGTTTTTAATTGGGGATAAAATTACGGCTGTACTTAGGATATTCCCGGGTGATTGTCCGGTGAAGTTACACAGGTAGAGCTGAAAAATAAGAAAGGGATGATCACCTTGTTGGTATCGTTTTATAGGCCCTCCAATAATCAGTGGGAAATTGAGAAGCAAATATATAAAGAAATGTCAGATGTCTTTTAGAATAATAGTTATAACAAGAGGGGATTTTAAATTTCCAAACATTGATTGGGACTGTCATAGTGTTACGGGGTTGGATAGGGAGGAATTTATTAAGGGTGTACAAGAAAACATTTTTATTCAATACTTGAATGTACCTACTAGAGAAGTAGCAATGTTTGACCTGTTAGGAAATAATTGAGGAGAAAGTGAGGTCTGCAGATGCTGGAGATCAGAGCTGGAAATGTGTTGCTGGAAAAGCGCAGCAGGTCAGGCAGCATCTAGGGAACAGGAGAATCAACGTTTCGGGCATAAGCCCTTCTTCAGGAATGAGGAAAGTTTGTCCAGCAGGCTAAGATAAAAGGTAGGGAGGAGGGACTTGGGGGAGGGGCGTCGGAAATGTGATAGGTGGAAAGAGGTCAAGGTGAGGGTGATAGGTCAGACTGGGGTGGGGGCGGATGGCCTCCTTCTTCAAGGACCGCAATGTCCCCCCCCCGACGTGGTCGACGATGCCCTCCACCGCATCTCTTCCACTTCCCGCTCCTCCGCCCTTGAACCCTGCCCCTCCAACCGCTACCAGGATAGAACCCCACTTGTCCTCACCTACCACCCCACGAATCTCCATGTACAGCGCATCATCCGCCGTCATTTCCGCTACCTCCAAACGGACCCCACCACCAAGGATATATTTCCCTCCCCTCCCCTATCAGCATTCCGTAAAGACCACTCCCTCCGTGACTCCCTCGTCAGATCCACACCCCCCCACCAACCCAACCTCCACTCCCGGCACCTTCCCCTGCAACCGCAGGAGGTGCAAGACTTGCGCCCACACCTCCCCCCTCACTTCCCTCCAAGGCCCCAAAGGAAACTTCCATATCCGCCACAGATTCACCTGCACCTCCACACATATCATCTATTGCATCCTCTGCACCCGATGTGGCCTCCTCTATATTGGGGAGACAGGCCAGCTACTTGCGGAGCGTTTCAGAGAACACCTCTGGGACACCCGGACCAACCAACCCAACCACCCTGTAGCTCAACATTTCAATTCCCCCTCCCACTCCACCAAGGATATGCAGGTCTTTGGACTCCTCCATCGTCAGACCACAACAAAACGACGGTTGGAGGAAGAACGCCTCATCTTCCGCCTAGGAACCCTCCAACCACAAGGGATGAACTCGGATTTCACCAGTTTCCTCATTTCCCCTCCCCCCACCCTGTCTCAGTCAAATCCATCAAATTCAGCACCGCCTTCCTAACCTGCAATCTTCTTCCCGACCTCTCCGCCCCCACCCCAGTCTGACCTATCACCCTCACCTTGACCTCTTTCCACCTATCACATTTCCGACGCCCCTCCCCCAAGTCCCTCCTCCCTACCTTTTATCTTAGCCTGCTGGACAAACTTTCCTCATTCCTGAAGAAGGGCTTATGCCCGAAACGTCGATTCTCCTGTTCCCTGGATGCTGCCTGACCTGCTGCGCTTTTCCAGCAACACATTTCCAGCTCTGTTCGGAAATAAGGCAAGTGACTGAGGTGTCAGTGAGGGAGCACTTTGGGAGCACTAAGTGACTATAATTCTATTAGATTAAAAATACTTATGAAAAAGGATAGACCTGATTTAAAAGTTAAAGTTCTAAATTGGAGTAAGGCTTACTTTGACGGTACTAGACAGGAAGTTTCAAAGGTTGATTGAGGGAGCCTCCTTGCAGGTAAAGGTACAGTTGGGAAATAGGAAGCATTTAAAAATGAGAATATAAAGAGCTTAGAGACAGTATGTCCCTATTAGTGTGAACGGTAAGGTTGGCAAGTGTAGGGAATGCTGGATGCCTCAAGAAATTGAGGCTCTGATCAAGAAAAAGGAGACTTGTATCAGACATGTGATATTGGGTGAATCCCTGGAGGAATATCAGGGCAGTAGGAGTATACTTAACAAGGAAATTGAAGAAGGGCTTATGCCCGAAACGTCGATTCTCCTGCTCCTTGGATGCTGCCTGACCTGTTGTGCTTTTCCAGCAACACATTTTTCAGCTCTGATCTCCAGCATCTGCAGTCCTCACTTTCTCCAAGGAAATTTGGAGGACAGCTTTGGCAAATAGAGGAATCCAAAGAGATTGCATAAAAGAAAAATAGTAAGTAGAGAGAGAATAGGACCCCTTAAAGATCAACATGGTCATCTATGTGTGGTACAACGTTAAAAATCACACAACACCAGGTTATAGACTAGCTTTCGGAGTGCTGCTTCTTCATCAGGTAGCTGAAGGAGCAGTGCTCCAAAAGCTTGTGTTTCCAAATAAACCTGTTGGACTATAACCTGGTGTTGTGTAATTTTTAACTTTGACAACCCCATCCAACACCAGCTCCTCTACATTTTGTGTGGTGCCACGGGAGATGTGTGAGATACTAAACAAATATTTTGCATCAGTATTTACTGTGGAGAAAGACGTATAAGCTAGGTAACTTGAGGAAATAAATAGTGATGTCTTAAAAAGAGTCCACATTACAAAGAGGAGGTGGCAGATGCTTTAAAACGCATGAAGGTAGATAAATCCCCTGGACCTGATCAGATGTTTCCCTGAACTCTGTGGGAAGCTAGGGAAGAGGTTGCTGGGCTCCTTATTGAGATATTTGCAGCATCGACAGCCATGGTGAAGTGCCAGAAGACTTGAGGTTGGCTAATATTCCTTCATTATTGAGGAAAGGCGATAAGAAAAACCATGGAATTATAGACTTGCATCTATGTCAGTGATGGGTAAGTTGCTGGAGAACCTTTTGATGGGACAGGATTTACCTTCATTTCTAAAGACAAGGACTGATTAGGGATAGTCACCCTGGTTTTATCCTGGTCTCACTAACTTGATTGAGTTTTTTGATAAGGTGACAAAGAAGATTGATGAGGACAGAGCGGTAAACATTGTCTCTATGGACTTCAACAAGGTGTTCGACAAAGTTCTGCACTGTACACTGGTCAGTAAGATTAGATCACATAGGATCCAGGAAGAGCTAGCCATTTGGATACATAATTGGCTTGAAGGTAGGAGACAACAGGGTAGTGGCGGAGAGTTGTGTTTTGTACTGGAGGCGGTGTGCCACAAGGATTGATGCTGGGTCCACTACTTTTTGCCATTTATATAAATGATTTGGATGTGAATCTCAGAGACATGATTAGTAAGTTTTCAGATGACACCAAAATTGCTGGACACAGGCTGAAGCATAGCAGGTGGAGTTTAATTTAGATAAATATGAGGTGTTGCATTTTGCTCAAGCAAACCAGGGCAGGTCTTATACAGTTAATGCTAGAGCCCTGGTGAGTGTTACCAAATAAAGAGACCTTGGGGTGCAGGTGCATAGTTTCTTGGAGTTGCAGGTGGACAGGGTGGAGAAGAAGGCATTTAGCATACTTCCTTCATTGGTCAAAACATTGAGTTAGGAGTTGGAATGTCATGTTGTGACTGTACAGGACATTGGTGACACCACTTTTAGAATACTGTGTATAATTCTGGTCATCTTTCTATATTGCTAAACTTGAGGGGGTGCAGAAAAGAGTTACAAGGATGTTATGGGAACTGGAGGGTGTGAGTGATAGGGAGAGGGCTGTATAAGCTGGGGACTTTTTTCCCTGGAGCGTTGGAGGCTGAGGGGTGACCTTATAGGGGTTTATAAAACCATGAGGGGCATGGACAGCATGAATGTTCAAGGTCTTTTTCACCCAGGTGGACCAGTCCAAAACTAAATGGCATAGGTTTAAGGGGAAAGATGTAAAAAAGACCTGAGGGCAACTTTTTCGCGTAGAGAGTGTTGAGTTTATGGAACTAGCTGCCATCTGATGAAGAAGCAGCGCTCCAAAAGCTAGTGTTTCCAAATAAACCTGTTGGACTATAACCTGGTGTTGTGTGACTTTTAACTTTGCCCACCCCAGTCCAACACCAGCGCCTGGAAGTAATGGAGGTGTGGATAATTGCCACATTTAAAATGCATCTGGATCAGTACATGAAGAGGAAGAATTTAGAAGGATAAGGGCCAAATGCTGGCAAGTGGGATGAGGTCAGATGGGACGCCTGATTGGCACAGATGAGTTGGACCAAAGGGGTCTGTTTCTGTGCTGTATGACACTGTGATTCAATGAACAGATAAAAGAGATTTTTTTTAAAAAACCCATAGCTAACGATCTCCATGAATTAATCTTACATAGACCTACATGAAAAGGACTTTGTTTGAGTTTCCATTAAAATATTAGGTTTTCAATACACACAGGATCATCCAGCGAAGAAGCTTTTGTACAGATTCCCTGGAATGCAGACAGATTCCCATAAAGACGTCACTACTTTATAATTAATATTGCAGAATTGGTAGCTGTGTTCCCTTGGGAAATAACATTTGCCACCCTCCAAACATCTGGCACAACTCCAGTGGATAGTGAGGATGCAAAGATCATCGCCAAAGATGGAGCAATCTCTTCCTTCACTTCCTGTTGTAACTTTCGGTATATCCCGTCTGGTTGTATGAATTGGAACAATCTGACTCACGTCTCTCTTTAATTAGAGCCAGAGTCATAGAGACGTGCAGCACAGAACCAGACCCTTTAGTCCAACTCGTCCATGCCTGTCAGATATTCGAAATTAATCAAGTCCCATTTTCCCGCATTTGGCCCATATCCTTCTTAAACCCTTCCTATTCCTATACGCATCCAGATGCCTTTTAAATGCTGTAACTGTACCACTCTCTACCACTCCATCTGGAAGCTCCTTCCACATGCGCATCACCCTTGAAAAAGTTGCTTTTTCAGCCCCTTTTAAACCTTTTCCCTCTCACTGATTTACAAAACGGAAACAGACCTTCGGTCCAACTTATCTTTGCCATATCCTAAATTAATCTAGTCCCATTTGTCAGCATTTGGCCCATATCCCTCTAAACCCTGAGGAAAATACCTTGAATATGCACCAAATGCATGTCCCTCATGTCTTTATAAACACCTATAAAGTCACCCCTCAGCCTCCAATGCTCCAGGGAAAAGAGCCCCAATATCTCGCTGTGGCTCAAATCCTCCAGCCCTGGCAAGGTCCTTGTAAATCTTTCATAACTAGAAACTCTACAGTTTGGAAGCAGGCCATTCAGTCTACACCAATCCTCCAAAGGACATCACACCCAGTCCCACCATCTCCTCCATAAACATGTATCTCCCATGGCTAATCCACCTAGCCAGCATGTCTTTGGACTGGGGAAGGAAGGCTATGCAGACACATCTGCAAACTTCACACAGACAATCGCTCGAGGGTGGAATTGAACCTGGGTCACTGGCGCTGTGAGGCAGCAGTGTTAACCACTGAGCTACTGTGCCGACCTGAAGCCTTTTCTGAACCCTTCCAAGTTTCACAACATCTTCCTTATAACAAGAAGATCAGGACTGGATGCAGTATTCCAAACTAACTGGGGAATTTACATGAAGTCTGACCCATCAGAACATTATTGTAAACATATTAGGAGAGTGGTGAGTGCATGGAATGCACTGCCAGCAGTGGTAGCAGAGTCAGATACATTAGGGACCGAGGACATGGAGGTCGTGGGCGTCCTTCACCGCTGCTCCCTCACCACCAGATGCCTCACTTCAACCCCAGGGCATCAATGTGGACTTCACCAGTTTCCTCATTTCCACTTCCCCCACCTCACCCTAGTTCCAAACTTCCAGCTCAGCACTGTCCCCATGACTTGTCCTACCTGCCCAGCTCCTTTTCCACCTATCCACTCCACCCTCTCCTCCCTGACCTATCACCTTCATCCCCTCCCCCACTCACCTATTGTACTCTATGCTACTTTCTCCCCACCCCCACCCTCCTCTCATTTATCTCCCCACCCTTCAGGCTCCCTGCCTTTATTCCTGATGAAGGGCTTTTGCCCGAAACGTCGATTTTCCTGCTCCTCAGATGCTGCCTGAACTGCTGTGCTTTTCCAGCACCACTCTAATCTAGACTCTAGTTTCCAGCATCTGCAGTCATTGCTTTTACCTACATTTAAGCGACTGTTGGATAGGCACATGGATGATAGTAAAATTAAGGGCATTAGGTAAGTTTGATCTTCGAGTAGGATAAAAGGTTGGCACAACATCAAGGGCCAAAGGCGTATACTGTGCCTTATTGTTCTGTTTACAGTGGTACTGAAAATAATCTACGCAGGCAGTGTTTGTAAAAATATCAGTGAGGGGCGCTCTTTCTACTTGAAGGCAAATAATTGAGGCCCTTTGACATCTGAGTTTTGACTTTGTGTAGGGATGAAGGCGATTCCTACGTGTTTTGAACATTTGGCCATTAAAAGCCTTTCAGAAGATCATTACTGGCTGGGGGGGGGGGGGGAGACACGAAACTAAACTTTCCAGTCGGTTTGGAAAATAAAAGTCTCACCAACAGGAATTTGTTACGTTTCTGCCTCATGTCACCCACACATTTACACAGCCCTTTCCAACTGCCGATGACGGGCAAAGCTAAGATCAGGAAAGGCTGGCAAAATGAATCAAGGTCTGAGGTTGAATCTGAAGACAGGTTGATTTTCTGACTGGTTTTGGGTTTTCAGGCGAACATCCGCCTACTGGGAAAACCAGGGACGGCCGGCCAGTGCTGTACGCTGACAGCTCAGCCAGCCTGGGTGTTTTCTCAGTGCAGTTGCTGTTTCTACCTTCCGATACAATCAATATTTACAGTATAGCAGGCTGTTTATTAAAGTTACAAAGAACCATGATCCCGTCTGTTTAAACAAATTGCAAACTCCGACATGGAGACGAAACATATTTACACCAGAGTTGTTGAAATAACTAGAGTTCGTGACCCAGCACGGCCCTTGATCTGTTTCAGCTTGATGCATAGACAGCAGATAGAAACTCTAGTGGCTCTGCAAACTGGAAAGTTCACACTCACAAACTAGCTGCACCCTTGACTCTAGAACCTTGGGGGAGAGACATGAGGAGAGAAATCGAACAAAATCAGAATTGAAACTTGGAACCTTACCATCATCCAGAAAAAGGATTCTTTTTGCCTCTTTACTTCCTTGTGGAAGTTACTTCCAGGTTATTTCATTGGAACCAATTGAAAATAAGTTCCTGGATTTGTTTGAGCAAGTTGCAGTTTGAGATTGGCTCAGTTCCTTGAGCTCTACCTTCGATATGAAGCCTCCTGACGGCCCTCAGGTGGGATTATAGCTCCAACATTCCTCACTTGCTTTAGTTACAGCCCATTTGCTGGAATCTGACACAACCAGTTTGACAACACACAAGGTTGTGTTATAAAAAACACGTTTATAAAGTCGGCCTTATTTTGTAGTAAAAACTAATAAAATGGGTGGAAATAAATTCTTACAATTCCGCCTGAATTTTTGTCATAATTATCTCGAGTTCTCAATCTTTGAATATTATTCTCTGATTTATTTCAACAATGTACTTTATTCATAAAAATATATTTATATACATACACAGTCACTAAAGCAGTTTGGTTCTGTGGAGTAGCACATCAAAAAGCAAACAAACATTGGAGTTTGACTCCATCTAACGAACAAACCAAAGGCATTGCTGACTTGTACAGGAGTATATCTACAGGTATTTGATGCACTGGGTGGGTCCAATAACCGAATGGACCCCATTTAACCTAATCTTTCCACACTGTGCCTTGGTGGCAGCTGCCCCAAGCTTTAGTGCATCTCTCATCACGTGGTATGCACCTGGGAATGTACCAGCCTGCAACACTTGGTCAGGGTTAACTCCTTGTTCTGGAAGACCAACAAGATTCGGGCAGACCGAAGAGCATCTTTCACTGAGCAGATCATCCTCCAGATGCAGTCGATACTTGTCTTGGTGTACATCCTGGGGGACGCACTGTAGAGCATCACGGAGCTGCTCGGGATGAACCTCAACAAAACCCATTGCATCTTTCGCCAGACTTCCTTTGCGAAGGCGTATTCCAGAAGGAGATGTATGGCAGTCTCATCACCCTCACAGCTGCTTCAAGAGCAGTGTGTGGTGAGCAGAGAGTCTGGGCTTACATAAAGGATCTCTCTTCATGCCAACAGCCAAGCGATGTCTTGGGGCTTGTTGGAAAGTTCCGGCAATGAGACATTCTGCCAAATCACTTTGACAGTCTGCTCAGGACTCACAACCCAACAGGATCCACCCTGTCCTATGGCAGCACCATCTCAAGGATATTACATGCTGACCACTTTTTGCTGGACTTGTGCTCAAAGATGCTTTTCTTTGCAAAGTTCTCCACGAAGGACAGGGGAATCACAACAGTCTGATTACTTGGAACATTCTATTGCAACAAGGCCAGTCCTACCCTTCATAACTGGGGACATGTAGAGCTTCAGTACATAGTCACACTCAGTGTTTGTCCACCCAGGGTGGAATTACGGCTTGATGCAGCTGCACACAAAGGTGGCCATCAGGATGATGGCAGCTTTGGACATATTCTTCCTCCCCACATCCAGTGTTTTGTACATGGCATCCCTGCAGACAATGTGCACCTTCACAGTGATCATGCCTGCTGCACACTCCTCCCCGTCTGATTCACAGGGAAGCTGGCAGAATCCTGATCACTTTTGAAACTGCACGTGCAACACCCAGGATCTTAATGGTCTGTGAAACCAAGTGCATATCTACTACGAACAAGCTTCAGGGTCCTGGACATCTCTCTCTGAAAGCACGCTCAGAAATTTTCAGTGAATAGAGTTTGGCACAGAAGCTATTCATATTTCAGACTGAATCTGTGTTGTTTATGGAGCTATTATATTTTTTTATTCATCTGTGGGACTTGGGCGTCGCTGGCTGGCCAGCATTGATAGCCCATCTCTATTTGCCCTTGAGAAGGTGATGGTGAGCTGCCACTTTGAATCGCTTGCTGTGGGTTGACCCACAATGTCAGTAGGGAGGGAATTCCAAGATTTTGACCCAACAACTGCGAAGGAACGGGTGGCATATTTCCAAGTCCGGGTGGTGAGTGACTTGGAGGGGAACTTACAGATAACGGTGTCCTTCGAGATGGAAGTGGTTGTGGGTTTGGAAGGTATTGTCTAAGGTTCTTTGGTGAATTCTGCAGTGCATCTCGTAGATAGTACACACTTCTGAGCACCAGTAGAGGGACTGAATGTTTGTGGATGTGGTGCCAATCAAGTGGGTTGCTTTGCCTGGATGGTGTCAAGCTTTTTAAGTGATGTTGGAGCTGCACCCATCCAGGCAAGTGGGGAATGTTCCATCACTGCTCGCTGTTACTCGCTGCAGTATCCCTAGTCTTTGACCTGCTCTTGTAGCCACCGTGTTCATGTGGTGAGTCCAGTTGAGTTTCTGGTCAATGGTAACCCCAAGGATATTGCCAGTGGGGGAATTCAGTGATGGTAATACTGTAGAATGTCAAGGGGTGATGGTTAGAGTGTCTCTTATTGGTGATGATCATTGTCTGGCATTTGTGTGGTGTGAATGTTACTTGCCACTTGTCGGCCCAAGCCTGGATATTCCCCAGATCTTGTTGCATTTGGGCATGGACTGTTTCAGTACCTGAGGAGTCGCAAATGGTGCTGAACACTGTAATCATTGGCGAATATCCCCACTTCTGACCTTATGACAGAGGGAAAGTCATTGATGCAGCAGCTGAAGATTGTTGAGCCTAGGACACTACCCTCAGGGACTCCTGCAGAAATGTCCTGGAGCTGAGATGAATGACCCTCCTCAACCATAACCATCTTCCTTTGTGCCAAGTATGATTCTAACCAGCGGAGTGTTTGTCCCCAATACCCATTGATGCCAGTTTTGCCAGGGCTCCTTGATGTCATACTCGGTCAAACATGGCCTTGAGGTCAAGGGCTGTCACTCTCACTTCCCCTCTGGAATTCAGCTCTTTTGTCCATATTTGAACCAAGGTAGTAATGAGGTCAGGAGCTGAGTGGTCCTGGCGAAACCCAAACTGGGCGTCACTGAGCAGGTTGTTTTTAGAATTAAATTCCCTACAGTGTGGAAGCAGGCCCTTCGGCCCAACAAGTCAACATCAACCCACCATAGAGTAACCCACCCAGACCTATTCTCCCTACCCTATAATTTACCCCAACTAATGTACCTAACCTACACATCCCTGAACACGATGGGCAATTTAGCATGACCAGTTCATCTAACCTACACATCTTTGAAGTGTGGGAGGAAACCAGCGCACCCGGAGGAAACCCACACAAACACAAGGAGAATATGCAAACACAAGGCTGAAATCAAACCCGGGTCCCTGGCACTGCGAGGTAGCAATGCTAACCACTGAGTTACTGTGCCACCTCATGGGTTAGCAAGCCATGAGGTTGTTGCTGAGCAGGTGCTGCTTGATGACCCTTCCATCACTTTACTGATGATGGAGAGTAAACTGATTATCCAGCAGGAATTGGCTGGGTTGGATTTGTCCTACTTTTTGTGTACAGGACATACCTGGGCCATTTTCCATATTGTAGGGTAGATGCCAATGTTGTTACTGTACTGGAAGAGCTTGGCTAGGGGAGCAGCAAGTTCTGGAGCACACGTCCTCAGTACTATTGCCGGAATGTTATCAGGGCCATGGCATTGTAGATTGTGTTGATGGCCCACAGCACCTCATGGATGCCCAGTCTTAAGCTGCTGGATCGGTTCGAAGTCTGTCCCATTTAGCACGGTGATAGTGCCACACAACACGATCGAGGTTATTCTCAATGTGAAGGTGGGATTTGGTCTCCACAAGGACAGTGCAGTGGTCACTTTTACCAATACAGTCATGGAGAGGTGCTTCTGCACCCAGCAGATTAGTAAGGATGAGGTTAAGTATGTTTTTCCCTCTTGTTGGTTCCTTCACCATCTGCTGCAGACCCAGTCTAGCAGTTATATACTTTAGGACTCAACCAGCTTGATTTTAGTATCCTGGGGCATAACTTAAACTGCTTGGTTAAATCTGAATTGTTATCAAAACAGCAACCAAAACTGAGGTATCCATTTCACAGCCAAATGTTACATATTTTCAATTTTCCAGCACATTCTGAGACTGCTGTCTAGTCATCACAGATGCTTGTAATCTCTCAGTTCAGAACAGCATTCACTCTCTAATAAAGGTACAGACCAAGCCCTCAACATTATAACACCCACCCCCCCCCCCCCCCGCTTAAGAAAATAATAAAGCCATCATAATGAAAAGATGACTTCATTTTTTTCTGATTCTTAATCCTGTTACAAAGAAATACATAGGTCATTAATCTCAGTTATACTTTCATATTAATTTCTGTAGAATATGACATTGGAATCTGTCCAATCTTACCTATAGATTTTCCTTTAAATCCACGATAACGCATCTGCAATTACATTTTTATGACCCACAACATGTATAATTTGTAAACTGAAATTCTGTAACTTAAGACTCCAACAAAATAGTCTTATATTCTTGTCTTTAAATCTTTCCAAGAATGTAAGAGGATTGTGGTCAGTGTACACAACTGTCTCTGATTCATTGTTCATCACGTAAACATTAAAATGTTGTAAGGCCAGTACCATGCACAACAGTATTAGTCTTCCCCATCTTATTCCTGCATATGGCCTCATACTGCTGGAACAAACCTTTCAACTAGATTCTTTGCTCCTGAGACAGATTCATTAGTCTATCCCACTCCTCAAGGATCCCCTCATTAGTTTACGTATTTTGAAGCACATCAAACTCCACAACATCTGGATTTGGTACTTCATGCTGTGGGGCAGTAACTATCACTGTTTCCCCACTTCCCAGTCTCTATTATAATAAGGTTTCAACATATTCACATGACATACCTGTTACATTTTTTTGTCCTATCCAGCAGCTTTACCCGATAGTTTACCTGACTCAACTTTTGCTTAATTTGATCGGGACCACTAAACCTGGCTTTGAAGGGATTTCCTATCACTGATAACAATATTAATACATCATCCCCATGGGAAAACGTCCAAATTTTATAGATTTATCTGCCATCATTCTATGCAGTGCCCTCTTCAGGTGCTGTTTAGCTAACTCACCAACCCGAATTAATCTCTCCCTCACCTCCAATACATAATCCAAGTGTGAGATCTCCTAGTTCAGCCCTGTCAATTTCTCTTTAATTAATTTCAAAGACCCTCTCACTTCAAGTCTGGATATAACTCATAGGGAGTAAACTGTGTAGATTTGTTTGGAGCATCCCTACTGGCAAACAATATGAATGGGATACCTTTATCCTAATCAGTTGGATAGTCCTGACAGTACACTCTTAACGTGGTCTTCAGATTCTGATGCCACCTTTCCAAAGCTCCCTGGGATTCAGGATGGTACGCACTTGATTTAAAGTGCTGTATGCCGAAGCTATCCATGACTTCCGTAAGCAGCCTAGCAATAAAATTAGAGCCTTGGTCTGACTGAATCTCTCACGGATTAATTCCAGACATGTGGTAGACATATCCATTATGGTTAGCAAGTACTGGTTCCGACTCTTAGCTTTGGGGAGGGGACCTACACAATCAATCATTACCCACATGAAAGGTTTTTCGAATGTGGGAGTTGGCAACAAAGGTGCTGGTTTTATTACTGCCTGTGGCTTACCTACCATTTGGCACGTATGATATATACTGCAAAGTTTAACCACATCCTTGTGCAGTCCAGGCCAATACAAATGCTGTTGTAGCTTAGCTTGAGTCTTCCTCATACCTAGGTGACCTCCTACAGGTAATCCATATTCTACCCAGAACACTTCCTGTCTGTATGCTACCAGCAACACGATCTGGTGCACCTCTGCCATTTCTCCTCTGCACTAACCTGCCATGGTCTCCATTTTTGTCTTAGGATTCTATCTTTAAGATAATAACCTCAGGAATACAATCTGATTCTTTTTCTGAGTATGTATCAATATATATATATCTTTAATGTCTTGTCTGTCTGTTGTAAATCCATTAGCCTTTCAAGACTAAACACTTCTACCTGATCCAATGCTGTTCAGATTTTTCCTGCACCATTACATCAAACTGGACATCAACACCTTTGTTTTTGCTTCATGCTGTAATCTATGGTAGTGAGATCCTGTTAGTACACAGTCTGGAAGAATTCCAGAGTGTTTTTCTTTTAACTCCTCAGTTTCTTGGTCTTCCTTTGGCTTCTCCACAACAATGCGTGTCACTCCCACCTTGGATCCTGCGAAATCATTCCGAAGAACAAACTGTATTCCTGAAAATCTGTCAGTCATTCCCACTGTTACTTTCCCAATCTTGATTCAGCTCTCCAACCTGATATTACACAGATTAATGCAAAATTTCTGTCCATCTATTCCACAAATTACCAATCTCTCAGGTAACATGTCAGAAAAAGTACAAATACTTTCATCTCTTAGTATTAGAGACTGATGAGATCTGATATCTCCCAAAATAGAACATAGACATAGAACATAGAAAAGTACAGCACAGAACAGGCCCTTTGGCCCACGATGATGTGCCAAGGTTTAATCCTAATGTAAAATAACATAACTTAACCTAAACACCCCTCAACTCAATGCTATCCATGTGCATGTCCAGCAGTCGCTTAAATGTCCCCAATGACTTCGCTTCCACCACCACCGCTGGCAAGGCATTCCATGCATTCACAACTCTCTCCATTAAGAACCTACCTCTGATGTCTCCTTTATACCTTCCTCCTAATATATCTTCAAACTATGACTCCTCATACCAGTCAATCCAGCCCTGGGGAAAAGTCTCTGACTATTGACTCTATCTATTCCACTCATTATCTTGTACACCTCGATCAGGTCTCCTCTCTTCCTCCTTCTCTCCAGAGAGAAAAGTCCGAGCTTATTCAACCTTTCTTCATAAGGCAAACCCTCCAGTCCAGGCAGCATCCTGGTAAACCTTCTTTGCACCCTCTCCAAAGCCTCTGTATCTTTCCTACGTAGGGCAACCAGAACTGGACACAATATTCCAAGTGTGGTCTCACCAGGGACTTGTAGAGCTATAGCAAAACTTCGCGGCTCTTAAACTCGATCCCCGTTAATGAAAGCCAAAACACCATATGCTTTCTTAACAACCCTATCCACTTGGGTGGCAGCTTTGAGGGCTCTATTCCAGATCCCTCTGTTCCTCCACACTGCCAAGAATTCTGTCTTTAATCCTATATTCAGCATTCAAGTTTGACCTTCTAAAATGCATCACTTCACATTTATCCAGATTGAACTCCATCTGCCATTTCTCAGCCCAGCTCTGCATCCTGTCTATGTCACGCTGCAGCCTGCAGTAGCCCTCTATACTATCAATGACACCTCCAACCTTTGTGTCATCTGCAAATTTACTAACCCACCCCTCAACCTCTTCATCCACATCATTTAAAAAAACTACGAAGAGCAGAGGCCCAAGTACAGAGCCCTGTGGGACCCCACTCAACACTGACCTCCAGGCAGAATATTTTCCATCTACAACTACTCTCTGCCTTCTGTCAGCCAACCAATTCTGAATCCAGATAGCCAAATCTCCCTGTATCCCAAACTTCCTGACTTTATGAATGAGCCTATCAAATGCCTTGCTGAAGTCCATATACATTGCATCCACTGCTTGACCTTCATCGATCTGTCTTAATACCTCCTCAAAGAACTCAATAAGATTTGTGAGGTATGACCTGCCCCTCACAAGCCATGCTGACTGCCTTTAATCACACTATGCTTTGCCAAATAGTCATAAATCCCATCCCTCAGAATTCTTTCCAAACTTTGCTGACCACAGATGTAAGACTGACTGGTCTGTAATTACCAGGGATTTCCCTATTACCCTTCTTGAAAAGAGGAACAACATTCATCCCCTTCTAATCCTTCGGTAGAACTCCCGTGGAGAGTGAGGAGGCAAATATCCTCGCCAGCGGCTTAGCAACCTCGTTTCTCGCTTCCCGGAGCAGCCCAGGATAAATATGAACTGGCCCAAGCCTGTATCCCAGCTCCTCAAAGTTTTCATTCACAAGTTCTCTTTCCTTGGTGAAAACCGAAGCAAAAAACTCAGTTAGGGCTTCCCCTATCTGCTCAGACTCCACGCACAAGTTCCCTCCGCTATCCCTGATCAGCCCTACCTTCTCCCTGATCATTCATAGCATCATAGAGATGTGCAGCATGGAAACAGACCCTTCAGTACAACCCATGCATGCCAACCAGATATCCTGACCCAATCCAGCCCCACCTGCCAGCACCCGGCCCATATCCCTCCAAACCCTTCCTATTCATATACCCTTCCAAATGCCTCTTAAATGTTGCAATTGTTCCAGCCCCCACCATTTCCTCTGGCAGCTCATTCCATACACGTACCAACCTCTGTGTGAAAAAGCTGCCCCTTAGGTCTCTTATATCTTTCCCCTCTCACCCTAAACCTATGCCCTCTAGTTCTGGACTCCCCGACCCCAGGGAAAAGACTTTACCTATTTACCATATCCATGCCCCTCATAATTTTGTAAACCTCTATAAGGTCACCCCTCAGCCTCTGACACTCCATGGAAAACAGCTCCTGCCTGTTCAGCCTCTCCCTATAGCTCAAATCCACCAACCATGGCAACATCCCTGTAATTTTTTTCTGACTGATCGCCTGTGCCACTGTCGCATTATTATTGGGTGGCCTATAGACTACTCCCAGCAGTGACTTCTTCCCCTGACATTCCTGATCTCCACCCAAACAGATTCAACATTTTGCTCCTTAGATCCTATAAGGTCTCTCCCTATTGCTCTCATTTCATCCTTAATTAAGAGCAGGACCCCACCTCCATTAACTTCCTGCCTATTCTTCCTAATTACCTGATACCCTTGGACATTTAATTCACGAGTCAGGATAGTCATCACCATCTTGCAACCACATTTCTGTAATGGCAACTAAATCATACCCCTTTTGTACTGATTTGCCCAACAAATTCATCGACTTTGGAGTATTCAGATAAAGTGCCCTTATACCCACTGTCCCTTTCGAGTCTAGCAATCTTCCTGTCTTCTGCATACAATTCTATCACCCAATTTGACTTTTTTCTTTTCTAAGTTTTGCTCTGATCTCTGCATTACATCCTTCTGCCTTTCTGCCTGGACTCCATCCTCTTGCCATTTCAGCCTTCCCTTCCTCACAGTCTCTCTACACATTTACACCAACTGCTGCATCTTCTTACCTGACGGTCTGGTTTCCACCCTGCTGCCAACCTGGTTTAATGCTTCCCCAACAGCTCTAGCAAACCTGTGCACAAGGATATTGGTCTCCCTCGAGTTCAGGTACAACCCATCTCTTTTGTACAGATCATACCTTGCCCAGAGGAGGATCCAATGATCCACAAATCTGAAACCCTGCCTCTTGCACCAACTCTTCAGTCACACGTCCATCTGCCATATCTTCCTATCCTTGCCCTCACTAGCATGTGGCACAGGCAGCAACCCAAAGATTACTACCCTTGAGGTCCTTCTTTTTTGCTTCCTTCATAACTTCCTAAATTCAATTTTCAGGTCCTCATCCCTTTTCCTCGCTATGTCATTGGTACCAACTTGTACCATGACTTCTGGTTGGTCATCCTACCCTATAAGAATGCTGAGATCCCTAACCCTGGCAACCCAGAAGACAACATATCATCCAGGAGTCTCATTCTCATCCACAGAATCTCTTCTCTCTTCCCCTAGCCAATGAATCCCCTATCACTATTGCTCTCCCCATCTGGCCCCCTTCCCTTCTCAGCTGCAGGGTCAGAGTCATTGTCAGAAGCCTGGACATAGTGGCTTTCCCCTGGTAAAGTTAAAAATCACACAACACCAGGGTTATAGTCCAACAGGTTTAATTGGAAGCACTGGCTTTCGGAGCGCTGCTCCTTCATCAGGTAGTTGCGGAGTACTCCATAAACATCTGATGAAGGCTTCCAATTAAACCTGTTGGAGTTGGGAGATCATGCTGCAGCTGTACAGGACTTTGGTTAGGCTATTTTTGGAATATTGTGTGCAATTCTAGACTCCCTGCTAGAGGAAAGATGTTGTGAAACTTGAAAGGGTTCAGATTTACAAGGATGTTGTCAGGGTTGGAGGATTTGAGCTACAGGAAGAGGTTGAACAGGCTGGGGCTGTTTTCCCTGCCATGTCAGAGGCAGAGAGGTGACCTTATAGAGGTCTATAAAATTGTGGGGGGGCATGGATAAGGTAAGTAGATCATGTCTGGGGTTGAGGAGTCCAGAACTAGAGATCATAGGTTTAGGTTGAGAGGGGAAAGATTTAATCGGTTACTAAGAGAAACAAGAGAGAAAATAGCTGGAGCTTTAACAGAAACCTTTGCACCATCCCTAACCATGGGTGAGGACTGGAGAATTTGTAGGATTGCTGTAAGAAGGGTAGCAAGGATACTCCAGGTAATTATAGACAGGTGAACCTGACGTCAATGGTAGGGAAACTGCAGGAGAAGATAATGAGGGATAGGATCCATTTACATTTGGAAGAAAATGGGCTTATCAGTGATAGGCAACATGGTTTTGTGCAGAGAAGGTCATGCCTTTCCAACTTAATAGAATCCTTTGAGGAAGTGACAAAGTTGATTGATGAGGTAAGGGCTATAGATGTCATATATATGGACTCAGTAAGGCGTTTGATAAGGTTCCCCATGGTCAGCTGATGGAGAAGGTGAAGTCACATGGGGTCAGCGTGTACTAGCTAGATGGATAGAGAACTGGCTGGGCAACAGGAGACAGAGAGTAATAATGGAAGGGAGCTTCTCAAAATGGAGACCTGTGACCAGTGATGTTCCACAGGGATCCGCAGGGACCACTATTGTTTGTGTAGGTGGTCTGATTAGCAAGTTTGCAGATGACACTAAGATTGCTGGAGTAGCTAATGCCTGGTATGGAGGGCATTAGCTATGAAGAGAGGTTGAGTAGATTAGACTATTTTCATGAGAAAGACAGAGGTTGAGTTGGGACCTGATTGAGGCCTACAAAATCATGAGGGGTATAGACAGGGTGGATAGCAAGAAGCTTTTTCCCAGAGTGGAGGACTCCATTAGTTGGGGTCATGGGTTCAAGGTGAGAAGGGAAATGTTTAAGGGAGCTATGCATGGAAAGTTCTTTAGGCAGAGAGTGGTGGGTGCCTGGAGCACGTTGCCAGCGTAGCATAATTTAAGGTGTATCTAGACAGATACATGAATGGGCAAGGGGGAGAGGGATACAGATCCTTAGGAAATGGGTGTCACATTTAGATAGAGGATCTGGATTAGCGCAGCCTTGGAAGGCTGAAGGGCCTGTTTCTGTGCTTTCATGTCGTTTGTTCTTTGTTCCTTGTTCTAGGTACCTAGGTGGCAATGTTTTCAAGAAATGGGTGGTGCTTGTATGGAATGAGCCACCAGAGAAAGTGGTGGAGGTTGGTACAATTGTAACGTTTAAAAGGCATCTGGATGAGTATATGAATAAGAAGGGTTTATGGGGATACCGGCCAAGTGCTGGCAAATGGGACCAGATTGATTTAGGATACTGGGTCAGCATGGATGAGTTGGACCAAAGGGTTTGTTTCCATGCTGGACATCTCTATGAACTCTCTGACTCTATGAGATTTCTAAGAGTAATAATTGGGAAACTATGTTCCAGGATTTCAACCTTCCCAACATCAGTTGGAATGGGAACAGTTTTAAGGATTTAGAGGGGGCAGATTTCTTAAAATGTATCCAGAGAAATATTTTTGTATCAATATGTAGAAGGCCCAACATGGGATGATGCAATGCTGGTACAGGTTCTGGGGGAAGAGGCGAGACAATTTATCAATATGGCCATAGAGAAACATTTTAGTAGTAGCGATCACAGCACAGCACAAATTTGTTGTGGACAAGGAAAGAAATGGCCTGCAGACTGGGAGTAGGCCGATTTTATTAAAATATAGCATGATCTGGCAAAAGGTGAGTGGGAAAACCTCCTTGGGGGTAAGTCTCCAATGGAGCAGTGGGGGGGGGGGGCATTCAAACAGGAAGTGGGCAGCTGTTCAACATGTATCTTTTAAGGGAAAATTGAGCAGCAATAAGTTGAGAGAACTCTGGATGTTGAAGACAATTCAGGACTGGATAAAGCAGAGAAGTAGAGACTTTAACAAGCCCGAGGGAAGCAATTTAGCTGCAGCCGAGAAGGAATATAGGGAGTGCAAGCTGGAACTGAAGGATGCAATTAGAACAACATGAAAAAGGACTTGTGAACAGGATTAGGGAGCATCAGAAGATATTTTACAAACCCATTCAAGGGAAAAGGTTTAACCAGGGAAAGAGTAAGGCCCAGGGGAGAAACAATGTGTGAAGCTACAGGATATTGGTAGGGAGCTAAATGAATAGTTATTTTCAGTCTTCACTCTGGGAAAGGAATGGAATTCAGGAAAAGGATCCTACACAATTTGACATCGGAAATAGAGTTTTTGGAAGCAAGGTCAGGCTTAAAACAAACAAATTGCTGGCCCGGATGAATTACATCCGAGGGCAGGAAATTGCAGAGGCTCTGAGACAAAGTTTTAATTCTTCCCTGGCCATAGGACAATGCCAGAGGACTAGGAGGATGGTTAATGTGGTTCCACTTTTTTAAGAAAGATGGCAGAGATGAACAAGGAAATTACAGACCAATGAATCTCATGTCAGTGGTGGGGAAAATTGGAGAAAATTCTGAAGGAGCAAATTAATATCCACTTGGAATTCCTGATGAAGGGCTTACACTGAAACCGTCAATTCACCTGCTCCTTGGATGCTGCCTGACCTGCTGTGCTTTTCCAGTGCCACACTGTTCGACTCTGATCTCCAGCTTCAGCAGTTCTCACTTTCTCCATATCCCACGAAACCTTTCCTCTCTATGTATTTGCCCAAACATCTTCTAAATGTTGTTAATGTACCCACCTCAAGCAATTCAGTTGGCAGCTCATTCTCAATGCGTACCACCCTCTGTGTAAAAACGTTGCCTCTCAGGTTCCATTTTATTCTTTCCCCTCTAACCTTTCCCTTCTCGATCTCGATTCTTCAACCCTGGGAAAAAGACTGAGTGCATTCACCCTATCCATGCCTCTCATGATCTTATACATCTCTATAAGGTCCCGCTCAGTCTCCTCCGCTCGACAGAAAAATGTCCCAGCTTGTCCAACCTCTTCTTTTCACTCAGATCGTTGAGTCCTTGGCAACATCCTTGTAAATTTCTTCTGCACTCTTTCCAGTTTAATAACATCCTTCCCACAACAAGGTGACCAAACCTGAACACAATCCTCCAAATATGGCATCACCAACGTCCTGTAGAACTGCAGCACAACTTCCCAAATTCTGTACTCAGTGCCCTGACTGATGAAGGCTAGTGGGCCAAAAGCCTTCTTCACTGTCCTGTCTACCTGTGACCCTACTTTCAGAGAGCTGTGCACCTCAACTCCAAGGTCCCTCTGTTTCACTACACTCCATAAGGCCCTACCATTCACTATGAAACTTCTACCTTGATTTGACTTTCCAAAATGCAAGGTTTGGAAATTTTAAAACCCATTTGCCATATAAGAATATAAGGATTGAAAGCAGGATTAGACTAATTAACCCTACCAAGCCAAATCTGCCACTTTCTCCAACTATGGCTGATCTTGTATAAAAGCAAATTACTGCGGATGCTGGAATCTGAAACCAAAAGAGAAAATGCTGGAAAATCTCTGCAGGTCTGGCAGCATCTGTAAGGAGAGAAAAGAGCTGACGTTTCAAGTCTGACTGACCCTTTGTCAAAGCTAGACAAATGGTCAGTGAGACTCGAAACATCAGCTCTTTTTTCTCCTTCCAGATGCTGCCAGAGCTGCTGAGATTTTCCAGCATTTTCTCTTAAGGCTGACCTTGTGTCTGCTCCAACTCCCCTTTCCTTGCCACTTTCCATACCCTTCAACTCATCGCTCATAATTTGCTTCTCTTCATTCTTCCTTCCAAAATAAACACTTGCACATCTTCCCAGATTGAAGTTCATTAGCTTGACATTTTTTTCACTGACTTAACTATTCTTCATAGCCCTTTGAGGTGACATTGTATCCACTTTGTAATTTATGTTTCGCTATATGTTTGCTTTATGAGCAAATCTAGCAGCCCCTGCCTTCTGATCCATGACAAATATATACTTTATAAAAGGCCTGTGGTCCCAGGTTTTCTTCCTGCAGATTTGCTAACCCAAATAACACCCATGAATGCCCACTCCCAGTGTCATTTAACACAGTGAATTGTCTATCCATGCTGATAGACTACAACATCATCCACACACCATGATGGCTGATCAAACACAAAGACAGAGACCATGATGAGGAGTGAAATCTGGGGAGGGGGTACTTGAGTCATTGGAGTGAGTTCCATGAGTCATATTCAAGAGTAAGTGAGAACGAGAGGATGGACAGAGTGAAATAAAAAAGACAGAGGGTGAATTATAATGGTGGGGGGGTGGGTTTATGTGTGAGGAAAAAGAAAGATAATTTGGTTATAATGGAAGGAAGACAAGTCTCAGTCGAGTGTTTCTAAAAGAAAAGGGAAGAATAAATGGATACACATATCAATTTCCAACATCTGCTTCCATTTGATTTGCATTTTGACTTCCGTGAAGAGAGGTTTATTCTACTTTCATTTTATAATTAAAGTAAGATGAGATTCGAACCCATTGAGAGGGTTGAGATTTCATGGTAGACTTTTCCTTTCCCCTTATACAGCCAGCACTGTACCTGCTCCGGCCTGGAGCACAACTGCTACTCCAGTTATTCACATGTTGCCAGATTGCATCACTCCTGCTTTTGGTTCTATTTAGAGTCTTTGGACAAGAACTCCGCCAGTGAATTCAAATCACTGGAACCTGCCTCTTGGCTGCTGCCGGTTGGTTTGCTCATGAATGACTTGAATCATTGATGCAATCGGGTATTTCACCAGGCTCTTGAATTGCTCTCGAAATTTCGACTGAGTAGCCACATAAATAAATGTATTTGTGCAGCAACTTAAATTCTGCAGCACAAATCCAACTCTTTGAAATGTGAATTGTGAGTTGTTGTAATCTCTGATATTTGCACCAACAGTGTAATAATATAAGAAATGTAAGACATACACCATCCACAGAAGGATGAAGCTGCCCGATATGCTGAAAAGCAAAACTATAGATTTCCTTCTGCTCTTCATCTCAGTGTCAATATGATCCTCTATGTTTCTTCCACCCCTTAGTCCCTTACGGACTCGACTGGCGACTAAGATGTGTCTGACTGTCAGAGCGTTGAGTAACACAATTAAGGTGAATGGCAGCAATGGGTTTATAATCTTGTCAAACCAATCAAATCCTATCCATCCAGGCTCAGTATAAAAGTTTGGTTTTATGTAACAAAACCATGGGACATTGTTGATTACTTCACCAGCTTCAAGTGTAAAGTAAAGGGGGACACTTTTTAAACAGAACAGAATGCAAGATATTGATAGAACCACCAGGGCTACTTTATCAGTGCAGTAACTTGTTTTCAGCTTCTGGCAACAAATGGCCACAAATCGATCAAAGGAGAAAGTGACAGTGAACCAAACAGAACAGTCAGTTGTTGCACACCTCAGGATATTCATAACACTGCATACCGGTGTGATGTACAGAAAAGAACCTGGGACATAATAATAAAGGATGCGCCATAGCAGGACCTCAGTGATAATGACCAATAGGTCTGCAGATGCCATGGCAACCAAGTACCGAGTGGTGCACGTGCAGAGGCCACACTTTCCCCGGGCCAAAATGATAATCGCCAGTAGATTAACTGTAAAAGAGACAGGAGACAATATAAAATCGTAAATAATTTCAGAATATAGTCTGCCCCTGCCTCATACAGAAAGTATAGAAATTTGATGTAAAATAAAATTATATGGGAGATTCCAAAAGGATAAACCAAACAAAACATTCAGTTCAAAGTGCAATGTATCACAAATCCACCCTCATCCCTGTTTAAAACTTTATGATACTGATTACAACAAGCAAAGTTAGTGAAATAAACCATCCAAAACTCCTTACTCACAGGATCAGTCATCAAATGGATCAGACTCTCAATGAGGTCAACCCCATGTACTGAATAGAGAAGGACCCTGGAAAAATGATTGGAACTAATTCAGAGCCAAATCTATCCCAGGACCACACCAGATCAGCTATCATCCAGATCAGAATGCTCCTGGCATTTGGAGTGACTATATTCAGACTGTAACAATTTTATACAAACTGAGACATGAATGTACATTGGAATGGAACTTCTTCTTCAATCAGAACCAGAAATCATTCATGTTGCTGATTTTACACAGGACCACCCCTGATCTGTCCATGCTGTCTCCATATTTCACACAGAGTAGCATCGAAACATAGCAATTGGGAGTGGGAGTATGCAATTCAGCCCTTCAAGCCACCTCCACCATTTAATATGATGATGGTTGATCTTATCCTGGTCTCAACTCCATTAGCTCGAGCCCTTTATCCCACTTTTCACCAGAAACATATTGATTTCCTTCTTGAATGTGTTGATTGATTCTGCCTCCACTGCACATGGGGGCGGAGGTTCTGCAGATTCACAACCCTCTGAGAGGAATAGTTACTACTCATCTCCATTTTGAACCTGCCTCCTCTCACTCTATAACCTCTGCCCTCTTGTTCGAGACTGACCCACAAGGGGGGACATCAGTTCAACATCCACATTTCGTCTTTTATATATTTTATATGTCTCAATCGGATACCTCCTCATTCTTCTCACCTCCAGCAAGTATAACTGTAATGATTCACTGCTTCTCATATGACAAACCTTTTTCCCTGGAATCAGCTTTGTGAACCTCCTCTGAACTGGTGGCACCACACTCTACCTCAAGTAAGCAGACCAAAACTGGACAATTTCCAGATGTGGTCTCACCAATGCCTTACAAAATTGCAACAACATTTCTTTACTTTTATAATCCAGTCTGATCGCGATAAATGCCAGAAATCCAACTGCCTTTCTTATTGAACGGTGTACCTGCATATCCACTTGCTGTGTTTCATGCACAAAGATCCCTTTGCACTGATGAACTTTAAATCTGTTTCCAATTTAAACAATAAATTGTCTGGATGTTTTTTCCAACAAATGTGGACAATCTCATACTTATCCACATTAAACTCCATCTACCAGATTCTGGCCTATTCTCCTAGCCTATCATTGTCCATCTGGAACCGCTATATGTCCTCATCACAGCATGCTTTCCCATCTGTTTTAGTATCATCCACGAATGTTACTATGTTATGGAGTCATGGAATCATACAGCACAGAAACATTCTCTGCAGTCCAACTTATCCATCCAACCAAGTTTAGTTCCATTTGTCTGTGTTTGGCCCATATCCTCAAATCTTTCTTCTCTCACCTTAAAATCATGGCCTCTCATTTTGAACTTCCCTATCTGAGGGGAAAGACCATTGTTATTCACCTTATCCATGTTCCTCCTGACTTTATAAATCTCTATAAGGTTATCCTTCCATCTCCTACACTCCAGTGAAAAAGTTCCAGCAAATGCAACTTCTCCTGATAACCCAAAACCTTCAGTCCCAGAAACATTCTCCAGTACCCTCTCCAATTTAATAATATTCTCCATATATCAGGGTGACCAGGACTACACACAATACTCCAAAAGTGGCCGCACCAACATCGAGCAACCTGAAGCTCCCAACTCCTCAGGTCAATGGTTTGAGCACTGAAGGCAAGCGTGCCAAATAACCTTTGTGCCATTCTGCCCACCTGGGTCATAACTTCCAATGGATTATGTATCTGAACTGCAAGGTCTCACTGTTCCACAACACCCTCCAGGGCCCTAAAGGTCAGTCTCAGTTTTGAATATATTCAATTGTGGAACATCTGTGGTAGAGAATTTCAAAAATTTGCATGCCATTGAATAAAGACATTTCTCCTCATCTCAGTCCAAAACCATCAACCCTTTGCCTTGAGACTGTCCTGCTGTGCTTGGGATTCTCCTTTCAGGGATATCACCTCTCTCACTCTGACAAGTACATTCTGGATCTTGCATGTTTGAATAGATCACCCATTCACATAAACTCCGGGAATTATGGACCCAATTCACTTAGCCTCTTTCAGTAAGGAGCATCTGATCACAAGACCCAAACTAATGTATAGACAGGATAGATCAAGTGAATCCTTAGAAGTGTATAAAGGCAGTTGGAGTATACTTAAGAGGGAAATCTATCTATTCCTCTGATCATCTTATAAACCTCTATCAAGTCACCCCTCATCCTTCTCCGTTCCAATGAGAAAAGGCCTAGCACTCTCAACCTAACCTCGTACGACCTATTCTCCATTCGGCAACATCCTGGTAAATCTTCTCTGCACCCTCTCCAAAGCTTCCACATCTTTCCTAAAATGAGGCGACCAGAACTGCACACAGTACTCCAAATGTGGCCTAACCAAAGTCCTGTACAGTTGCAACATCACTTCACGACTCTTGAATTCAATCCCTCTGCTAATGAACGCTAATACACCATAGGCCTTCTTACAAGCTCTATCCACCTGAGTGGCAACTTTCAAAGATCTATGAACATAGACCCCAAGATCCCTCTGCTCCTCCACCTCACTAAGAACCCTACCGTTAACCCTGTATTCAGCATTCTTATTTGTCCTTCCAAAATGGACAACCTCACACTTGACAGGGTTGAACTCCATCTGACACTCCTCAGCCCAGCTCTGCATCATATCTAACTCCCTTTGCAGCCGACAACAGCCCTCCTCACTATCCACAACTCCACCAATCTTCGTATCATCTGCAAATTTACTGACCCACCCTTCGACTCCCTCTTCCAAGTCATTAATAAAGATTACAAACAGCAGAGGACCCAGAACTGATCCCTGCGGAACTCCACTTGTAACTGGGCTCCAGGCTGAATATTTACCATCTACCACCCACTCTCTGACTTCGACCGGTTAGCCAGTTTTCTATCCAACTGGCCAACTTTCCCTCTATCCCATGCCTCCTGACTTTCCACATAAGCCTACCATGGGGAACCTTATCAAATGCCTTACTAAAATCCATGTACACCACATCCACTGCTCTACCCTCATTCACATGCTTGGTCACCTCCTCAAAGAATTCAATAAGACTTGCAAGGCAAGACCCACCCCTCACAAATCTGTGCTGGCTGTCCCTAATCAAGCAGTGTCTTTCCAGATACTCATAAATCCTATCCCTCAGTACCCTTTCCATTACTTTGCCTACCACCGAAGTAAGACTAACTGGCCTGTAATTCCTGGGGTTATCCCTATTCCCTTTTTGAACAGGGGCACAATATTCACTATTCTCCAGTCCCCTGGTACCACCCCCGTTGACAGTGAAGACGAAAAGATCATTGCCAACAGTACTGCAATTTCCTCTCTTGCTTCTCACATAATCCAAGGATATATCCCGTCAGGCCTGGGGGAACATGTCTATCGTCAAGTTTTTCAAAATGCCCAACACATCTTCCTTCCTAACAAGTATCTCTTCTAGCTTACCAGTCTGTTTCATACTCTCCTCTTCAACAATACGGTACGATCTATTGGGAGAGGCTGAACAGGCTGGGGCTGTTCTCCCTGGAGCATTGGAGGCTGAGGGGTGACCTAATAGAGGTTTACAAAATTGTGAGGAGCATGGATAGAGTAAACAGGCAAAGTCTTTTCCCTGGGGTGGGGGTGTCCAGAACTAGAGGGCATGGGTTTAGGGTAAGAGGGGAAAGATATAAAAGAGACCTAAGGGGAAACTTTTTCATGCAGAGGCTGGTACGTGTATGGAATAAGCTGCCAGAGAAAGTGGTGCAACATTTAAAAGGCAGCTGGTTGGTCTATGAATAGGAAGGGTTTGGAGGGATATGGGCTGGGTGCTAGCAGATGACACTAGATTAGGTTGGAATATCTGGTCGGCATGCTCGTGGTGGACTGAAGGGTCTGTTTTCGAGCTGTACATCTCTATGACACTATAAACCATCTGTGATACCTCCTTCAATGCAAACGTATCTTTCCATGGATAGAGATCAAACTGCACACAGTACTTTTCTGACAATGAATGTCAGGTTAACTGGTTTACAGTTTCCTTGCTTTCTCATTTTCTCTTTCTTTCAACAGTGGTATTACAATTGGCAACTTCCAGTTTGCAAGGGCTGTTTTCGAACATAGGATGCAGTCTGTTGTGTCATAGAGTCATGATCAGAGACTCATTCAGCACAAAAACAGACCCTTCGGTCCAACTCATCCATGTTAACCAGACCTGCCAATCTGATCTCATCCCTTTTGCCTGCATTGGGCCCTGAAAACTCTAGACCCTTCCTGTTCAGATGTGCATCCAGGTGCATTTTCAATGTTACAATTAATCCTGCTTCGAGCACTTCCTGTGGTGGCACATCCCATCCTTGCACAACACTCTGTCTCCCTTTTAAACCTTTCTCCTCTCACCTTTAATCTATGCTCTTTGTTTTGGATTCCCCTACCTTCGGAATAAGACCTTGGCTATTCACCATATCCATGCCCATCATGATTTTATTAACCTCTATAAAGTCACTACTCAGCCTCCGTTGTTCCAGGTAAATAATGCCACATCCTGTTCAGTATCATCCTACAGCTCAAACCCTCCATCTCAATACATCCTTGCATACCTTTTGTTCAAGTTTAACATCTTTCCCAAAGCAGGACAACCAGAATTAGATTAGATTAGATTAGATTACTTACAGTGTGGAAACAGGCCCTTCGGCCCAACAAGTCCACACCGACCCGCCGAAGCGTAACCCACCCATACCCCTACATTTACCCCTTTTACCTAACACTACAGGCAATTTAGCATGGCCAATTCACCTGACTTGCACATCTTTGGACTGTGGGAGGAAACCGGAGCCCCCGGAGGAAACCCACGCAGACACGGGGAGAACGTGCAAACTCCACACAGTCAGTCGCCTGAGTCGGGAATTGAACCCGGGTCTCTGGCGCTGCGAGGCAGCAGTGCTAACCACTGTGCCACCGTGCCGCCCACTAATTGTTTGTATTGTTCTAAAAGAGACCTCACCAATGTCCCATCGAGCTGAAAAATGACATCCCAAGTCCGATAATCGATGCACTGACCACTGAAGGCAAGCATGCTAGACGTCTTTTGCACTGCCCTGTCTATCTGTGGCTCATAAAGTCTTCGAGATACAGACATGTGCAGAACAGAAACAGAACTTTCAGTTCAACTTTTCGATGCCAACCAGATCCCCGAAATCAATCTAGTCCCAACTGCCAGCACTTGGCCCACATCCCTCTAAACCTTACCTATTCATGTACCCTTTTAAATGTTGTAATTGTACCAGCTTCCATTACTTCCTCTGGCAGCTCATTCCATACACTCACCACCCTCTCCATGAAATTATTGCTACTTAGGTCTCTCTTAAATCTTTCCCATCTCACCTTAATCTGATGTGCTCTCCCTTTGGACTCCCCTACACTGGGGAAAGACCTTCATTGTTCACCCTAGACCAGCCCCTCGTAATAATATAAACTTCTAAAATGTCACCCATCAGCCTGCAGTGTGCAGGGAAAACAGCTCCAAGATACGGGTTTATAATCTTTCCAAGTATTATAAATGCAAATATTGGGACATAGAGGAAACCAAGATGAATGTCAGTGATTGGATGGGGTGCAAGAGAGACTGAATGTTGAAACTCATCAAGTCGCAAGAAGATTGGGGCAATTGAAAATATAGTTTTGCATCTGAACAAAAGAATGCATTCTCACATGAGAACGACTGGAATGGGGGATATACGGGAAACCTGGTAAATAGTAGAATTATAACTGATCTGGATGAGGATGTAGAAGGATGGGTTAGTAAATTTGTGGATGACACTCATGTCGGTAGAGTTGTGGACAGTGATGAAGGATATTGTAGGTTAAAGAGAAACATAGATAAGACATAGAGCTGGGCTGAGAGTTGGCAAATGGGGTTTAATGCAGGAAAGTGTGAGGTGATTCACTTTGGAAGGAGTAACATGAATACACAGTACTGAACTAATGGTAAGATTCTTGGTAGTGTAGATGAACAGAGAGATTTTGGTGTCCAAGTATAGAGTTCCCTGAAAGTTGCCACCCAGGGGTTGATAGGGTTGTCAAGAAGGCATACAGTGTTTTAGCTTTTATTGGTTGAGGGATCAAATTCTGGAACCATGAGGTTATGCTACAGCTGTACAAAACTCTGGTGCGACCACACTTGGAGTATTGTGTACAGTTCTGGTCACCACATTATAGGGAGGATGTGGAAGCTTTGGAAAGGGTGCAGAGGAGATTTACTAGGATGTTGCCTGGTATGGAGGGAAGGTCTTATGTGGAAAGGCTGAGGGACTTGAGGCTGTTTTAGTTAGAGAGAAGAAGGTTGAGAGATGACTGAACTGAGCCATATAAGCTAATCAGAGGGTTAGATCGGGTGGACAGGGAGACCCTTTTTCCTCGGATGGTGATGATGAGCACGAAGGGACATAGCTTTAAATTGAGGGATGATAGATATAGGTCAGAGGTAGTTTCTTTACTCAGAGAGTAGCAGGGGCGTGGAACACCTGCCTGCCTGCAACAGTAGTAGACTCACCAACTTTAAGGGCATTTAAAAGGTCATTGGATAGGCATATGGATGAAAATGAAATAGTGTAGGATAGTTGGGCTTCATTCCACAGGTCGGTGCAATATCGAGGGCCGTAAGGCCTGTACTGCGTTGTAATGTTCTATGTTCTATTTCTAATTGTAGAATCCGACAGACATGTAATGTAGAGATGAGGCCTTTCTGCCCATCCAGTCCATACCACCAAAGTTACACTCCTACCTGCACTTCTCCTACTTTTGTTCCATACTATACTCATAGCTTTGAATGTTATGGCATTCCAAGTGCTCATCCAAGAACCTTTTTAAAAGTTGTGAAGCTCCCACCTCGACTATCCTCCCAGGCAGTGCATTCCAGATTCCCACAACCCTCCAGGGGAAACAATAGTTTTCCTCAAATTCCCTCTAAGCCTCTTGCTCTTTCACTTTAAAATTATGTCCCCTTGTTATTGACCCTTAGATTAAGAGCAAAAGCTGCTGTCTATTCACCCTGTCCATGCCTCTCATAATCTTATCCACATCTACCAGGACCCCTTCAACTTCCTCTGCTCAATGGAAAACTATCCGAGCATATCCAGTCACTTTTTATAGCTAAAATGCTCCATCCAAGGCAAACTCCCGGGGCACCTCCTCTGCACCCCCACCGGTGTAATCACATCCTTCCTATAGCGTGGAGCCTGAACTGCACATGTCCTCCAGCTGTGACCAAAACAAACTTGTGTACAGCACCAGCATTATCTCCCTGCTCTTATATCTCACAACCAATAAAGGCAGGTTTCCCATGTGTCTTCTTAGCTGACTCATTAACCTGCCCTACCATTTTCAGGGTTCTATGAACTAGCACCCCAAGATCTCTTTGTTTCTCTGAGCTTCGTTCTATCCCTACATTCACACAGTGCTCTCTTGTATTGTCCCTTGTTCTAAAGGCACTGCTTCAAGTTTACATCTCATCAGAACAATCTGCTTACATCTTCCTGTCATCTAGCACCTTCCTCCTTACCGTCAATCACCAGGTCAATGCTCATGTCATTTGACAGCTGACATTTTGTTCACCAAGATTCTGATTTTCATAATTTATGATGATTACAAACAATAAGGAACCCAGCAATGAGGCCTGTGGTATGCCACTGCACAGCAGGCTCCAGTCACACAAACAGTCCTCCCCCACACCCTGTCTCCTGTCCCTCAGGCAACGTTGAATCTAACTTGCCAATTTACCCTGGATCATGAGCTTTTCCTTCTTTCACATTTTCCCATGTGGGATCTTGTCAAAAGTATTGCTGAAACCCATCAGCCAACCCATCCTCATCTATACACAAAGGTTATGCCATGTAATGTTTCACTAGCATAACTAAACATGACCCTGACTGAAAATGTCATGCTGACTATCCCTGATCAACCTTAACTCTCCAAATGGAGATTAATTTTCATCTTCACTAACTTCTCCAATACTTTTCCTACCATTGATGTTACCACTGGTGTCTTGTTCCCTAGTTTATTTCTATGACCCTACTTGTAAAGTGAAACCACTTTAGCTTCCCTCCAGACCTTCAGCATCTCACCTGTGGATAGAGATGATTTATAAATTGGGTCAGCCCACCTGTAATTTCAACCCTTCCCAGACCTGGGGATTCAAATCTACCAAAATCTCCAATAGCTCCTCACTTTTAAGATCAATCTAAAATCAATAACTTCACCGTCCAACTTCCCAATTTCTGTATTTTCACGTTGCTTCTCCCGAATAAACACAGATGTGAAGTATTCATTTCATACTAACCCAGAGTCCTGTGGGCTTCATGCACTGATTGCCCCTCTGGTCCATAATAGACCCGAATCTTCCAATTGTTATTCCCTTCTCCTTCATTTTCTTGGATAACATTTTGGGATTTTCCGTCATCTTGCCCACCAGTGCTTTCTCATACATCCTCTTTGCTCTCCTAATTTCTTTCTTTGGTTCCTCTCACACTTTCTACACATAGAACATAGAACATAGAAAATACAGCACAGTACAGGCCCTTTGGCCCTCGATGTTGCGCCGATCCAAGCCCACCTAACCTACTCAAGCCCACTATCCTCCATATGCCTATCTAATGCCCGTTTAAATGCCCATAAAGAGGGAGAGTCCACCACTGCTACTGGCAGGGCATTCCATCAACTCACGACTCGCTGAGTAAAGAATCTACTCCTAACATCTGACCTATACATACCACCCCTTAATTTAAAGCCATGCCCCCTCGTAATAGCTGACTCCATACGTGGAAAAAGGTTCTCATGGTCAACCCTATCTAAACCCCTAATCATCTTGTACACCTCTATCAAGTCACCCCTAAACCTTCTTTTCTCCAATGAAAACAGCCCCAAGTGCCTCAGCCTTTCCTCATACGATCTTCCTACCATACCAGGCAACATCCTGGTAAACCTCCTCTGCACCCGTTCCAGTGTCTCCACATCCTTCCTATAGTATGGCGACCAAAACTGTACACA
The DNA here is from genome assembly GCF_037043375.1 of Chiloscyllium plagiosum. Lineage (NCBI taxonomy): Eukaryota > Metazoa > Chordata > Chondrichthyes > Orectolobiformes > Hemiscylliidae > Chiloscyllium > Chiloscyllium plagiosum. The sequence goes on along the minus strand of NW_028270150.1, from coordinate 107,814,423 downwards.
ATACTCCAGATGCGGCCGCACCAGAGTCTTATACAACTGCAACATGACCTCAGGGCTCCGGAACTCAATTCCTCTACCAATAAAAGCCAGTACGCCATATGCCTTCATTACCGCACTATTTACCTGGGTGGCAATTTTCAGAGATCTGTGTACATGGACACCAAGATCCCACTGCTCATCCACACTACCAAGTATCCGACCATTAGCCCAGTACCCCATCTTTTTGTTACTCTTATCAAAGTGAATCACCTCACACTTAGCTACATTGAACTCCATTTGCCACCTTTCTGCCCAGCTCTGCAACTTATCTATATTCTGCTGTAACCTGATACATCCTTCCTCACTGTCAACAACTCCACTGACTTTCGTATCATCCACAAACGTGCTCACCCAACCTTCTAGCCCCTCCTCCAGGTCATTTATAAAAATGACAAACAGCAATGGTCCCAATACAAATCCTTGTGGAACACCGCTAGTAACTGCACTCCAAGTTGAACCTTTACCATCAACTACTACCCTCTGTCTTCTTCCAGCCAGCCAACTCCTAATCCAAACCTCCAACTCACCCTCAATGCCATACCTCCATATTTTTTGCAGTAGCCTACCATGGGGAACCTTATCAAATGCCTTACTAAAATCCATATACACCACATCTACCGCTTTACCCTCGTCTACCTCCTTAGTCACCTTCTCAAAGAATTCAATAAGATTTGTGAGGCACGACCTGCCCTTCACAAAACCATGCTGACTATCCTTGATCACATTATTCCTATCCAGATGTTCATAAATCCTATCCCTTACAATTCTCTCTAAGACTTTGCCCACAACAGAAGTGAGACTCACCGGCCTATAGTTACGAGGGTTATCCCTACTCCCCTTCTTGAACAAGGGAACCACATTATGCTATCCTCCAGTCTACTGGCACTATTCCTGTAGACAACGAGGACATAAAAATCAAGGCCAATGGCTCTGCAATCTCCTCTCTTGCTTCCCAGAGAATCTTAGGATAAATGCCATCAGGCCCAGGGGTCTTATCTATTTTCACCCTTTCCAGAATTTCCAACACCTCTTCCCTACATACCTCAAAGCCATCCATTCTAATTAATTGTGACTCAATATTCACATCAGCAACAATGTCCTGTTCCTGACTGAATACTGACGAAAAGTATTCATTCAGTGTCTCCCCAATCTCTTCAGCCTTCACACGCAACTTCCCACTACTATCCTTGACTGGACCTATTCCTACCCTAGTCATTCTTTTATTCCTGACATACCTATAGAAAGCCTTAGGGTTTTCCCTAATCCTACCAACTAAGGACTTTTCATGTCCCCTCCTTGCTGCTCTTAGTTCTCTTTTCAGATCCTTCCTGGCTACCTTATAATTCTCAATCGCCCCAATTGAACCTTCACACCTCATCTTTACATAGGCCGCCCTCTTCCATTTAACAAGGGATTCCAATTCCTTATTAAACCACGGCTCCCTCACACGACCCTTTCCTCCCTGCCTGACAGGTACATACTTATCAAGGACACTCAATAGTTGCTCCTTGAACAAGCTCCACATATCAATTGTGCCCATGCCTTGAAGCCTACTTTTCCTAAGTCGTGCCTCACCGCATCATAATTTCCCTGCCCCCAGCTATAATTCTTGCCCTGAAGTGCACACTTATCCCTCTCCATCACTAGAGTAAAAGTTACCGAATTGTTGTCACTGTCCCCAAAGTGCTCACCTACCTCCAATTCTAACATCTGGCCTGGTTCGTTACCCAGAACCAAATCCAGTATGGCATCACCTCTTGTTGCAAGAGGAACATTGCACTGCCTTTAATGCCATCCCTCTAAAAGTAACCTTTTAAAAAAAAACTGGGTCTAAAGAATAGAACAAGCAAAATGCAGCACTTGCCTACTTACCACAACGGGTCTTATTATTAGGTGAGAGGAGGAGGGCGGGTGGGAGGCACTACCTCTGTAAATCTCTCAGTCCAATGTTGTTTTGCTACCTTTGTACATTTTAAACATTTCTTTTCTTTTCTATCTATTCCTGAATAGTCTTAGACATCCGTCAATCTTTGGGCTTGTTCTTACACTTTAATCAAAAGGGAAAATGTTGGATCTGTCCCACCACCTCCCACTTTATGAATGCCTCCTGTTGTTCTTCTGTAGATGCACACTCAAGTAGCTGTTCCCAGTCTAGTTTGTTGGATCATGCTTTATTTTAATAAAATCTGCCTTACCTCATACAAATTCCAACCCCTCCTGTTTTTTGTGTGGTTGAATATCTTTATTCTTTTCCATAACAACCTCAAAACAGATGCTGTTTTGGTTGTTATCACTGAAATGTACCCGCACTGTCACATTGAACACCTGCCAAAACCTGTCTAATCTGATTCCTGAGAATTAGGTACAGTCCTGCACACTCCCTTGGAGGATCATCTACACATTAACAAAAAATCTCTCCTGTATACATTTCAAGAAAACATGCCTGTTCTAATCCCTTTATTCTATGATTATCTCAATTAACTTTAGAAGAGTTGAAACTCTTTAATATAATAACACTATCATTATTTTTACACACTGTGTCAGAAATTGTTAATGTCCAAAAAACAAAGTCATTACAAGACTCTAGTGAATGGCCCAGGTTAATTTAAATTCTCCATTGAGTGAAACTTCCAGAAATTCATGATCAGACACTGTGGTCAGAGCTGCTCCAATTGGCCAATTGGTCATCAGTCTAGACATTTCTATTGAGAGATTTTCCCAGCAGTAACTTCAGTCAAAGCATTGCCCTTCACTAAGGTCTGTTTCTTCTCAAGGCAATAACCTGGGTGAGAACATATGACCAACATACACAACATTTGTTAGGAAATGAGACAACTTAATGAAATAATCTCAATAATTCAGTACAGTTG